>NC_091069.1:11373000-11679000 GCF_032405125.1 Capricornis sumatraensis | reverse complement strand
CCCTGGGGCTAAGAATGGGGTCAGAGACCAGCTGGTGCAGGATAGGGCTGAATTGAGACTTTATCTGGAGTGGGGTGAGGAGAACCATTGAAGGATCTTAAACAGAAGAGGAAAATGATTTGATTTACATTTCAAAAAAGTTCCTCTGGCAGCTCCCAGGCCAAAGATAAGGAGACCTAGGGTGTTGGAGCAGTGAGGCATAGTGTGATTTGGATTTGGGGGTGAGCTAGATGTCGGTGGGGAGTAAGGCTTTAAGGGGGTTGGGGGGCCCCCAACTTCCCTCCCTTGGGCCAGGTGCCCCTGCAGGGGCGTCAGTGGGAGGGTGCTTGAGGAGGGTGGCAGTCAGACAGGGGCTTGGAGACCTCCCAGTACTGCGGCTGCAGGGCCTGCCTCCAGGAGTGCCTCCTCAGCCCAATCTGGACCCAATTCAGCTGTCACTCAGGCAGGCCAGGCCTCTGAAAGGCCTCCAGAGAGCGGGTGATTTGTGCGGGCCAGGCCAGCCCATTGTCCCACTGGGATTCGGTCTTTGCCAAGAGTAACAAAGAACTCAGCAAAGAGCTGGCTCTGGGCTTGGTGCAGGGGGAGGGGGAGGGGGAAGGAGCGGGGCTCACCTCAGGACCAGGCAAGGCGGAAGGAAGGTGTGGCTTTTAGCCTTCTCCGCAGGCGTGTGTGAGTCTGTGGGTGTTGGAGCTTGTGTGCACATAGTCCTACGCTGCGTGGAGGTGCAGAAGTGTACACGTGAATATCTATGCTTTTGCATCTGTGTGTGTGTGTATCTAGAGCTCTATGTGATATTCGCTGCCTGACCCTCCAGATCCTCTCTCCACTCTGCTCTGTGTCCCCTAAGGAGCCCGAGCCAGGCACATATCAACCAGACTCCGGCTGGCTCCTATTAATAGTTGAGTTCAGCCAACTGTGGCTCAGCTGGTGAAGAAACCGCCTGCAATGCAGGAGACCTGGGTTGGGAAGATCCCCTGGAGAAGGGGAAAGGGTACCCACTCCAGTATTCTGGCCTGGAGAATTCCATGGACCGTATAGTCCATGGGGGTCGCAAAGAACTGTACACGACCGAGCGACTTTCACTTTCATTTTTCACTTTTGGCCAACATCAGGCCCAGCCAGCAGATAGAAGGGCAGGGGTCTGGACAGGTTGGCTCCTTCCCCATCAGCCTGTGGATCGACAGTGGCTGTGGTCCCGTCTGACCACCACAGTTTCTGTTGGGTCTGTTGGTCCCCTGTTGGTCCCCTGACAAGCTTCAGCTCTTGCCAACTCCCACAGTCCCTCCCTTTCCTGACCCTTCAGGCCCTGGGCTGGTGACCTGGTTCCCTGCTACAGCTAGCTCCCAGGCGGTCACTGTGGCTTTTCATTTGCCCTTCATCCTTTCCTCACTCTTATAAATAGGCTCTTTGTTAAATTTTTCTCACCCGGTTTGAGTGTTTCTTGCTAGGCTCCTGACTGAGACAGCAGGTGCAGACGTTGAGCAAGTGATCACGTGTGGACAGTACCTCTCTTGGTAGGGCTGTGCCTGGATACACCTGCAGGCACATCAGTGTGTCTTGCTGTTGCTGTTGTTCAGTTGCTCAGTCATGTCTGACTCTTTGTGACTCCATGGACTGCAGCACACCAGAAACAGAAATTCAACGCACAAAATGTTATCACTATGCAGCTATTAAATGGCTTAAAAAGAGAAGGGAGGTAAAAAAAGGAAGGAAGGCAGGAAAGGGGAGAGAAGGAGTGAGGAAAGCAAGTGAAATAGAGAAGAAAGAAGGAAAGACTGACAATAGTAGGTATGGATGAGGCTGCAGAGCAGCTTGACTCTTTGCGACCCCGTGGACTGTAGCCCACCAGGCTCCTCCGTCCATGGAATTCTCCAGGCAAGAATACTGGGGTGGGTTGCCATTTCCTTCTCCAGGGGATCGTCCTGACCCAGGATTCAAACCCAGGTCTCCCACACTGCAGGCAGATTCTTTACCTTCTGAGCCACCAGGGAAGCTCCAGTGTGTATTGTGCACATGTACAAATATGCATGGGCTTTGTACACGTGGGCACCCTTCTGTGTGCCCACGTGACCATTTGTGAATCGGGGCAGATGACACAGATGCCTATGTGGGTATGCACACGTGCATTTTTTATTGTGTTTCTATATGTCTGTGGGTGTGTATGTCAGCTGTGTTTGGGGTTTTGGAGTAGGATGATTGTGAGAGGCTATGAATGTGGGCTGACAGAGTCACAATGGGAAGGAGGCCTGATAGTGGCAGCCACAGTCTCCTCCTACAGGCTCCCAGGCAGCTGAGGATCACAGAGTGGCTCCTCCCAGGCTCCCTCTTGGGGCCTCTTAAGAAGCCATGCCCTTCCAAAGGGACCTGATCCCAGGAGTTCAGCTTGTTTTGTTCAACAAAGATCACTGGAGACCCTCACTGCTTCTATAACTACCTTCTGGGATGCCCCCTCCCCTGTTCCAGGCTAGGGGAAGGTAACTTCCTTTAATGGCAGTTTTAGGATCTCAAATGAGGTGCAACATCAGACAATGTTCAGAGAGCAGAACCCATTCTTGCTGAAAGGGTTAATATCTTTACTCCATAAAAGGCTTATGCAAGAAAGACAGGAAACCCAGGAGTTATAAAGAACACCACAAAAATAAAATATTTTATGCAGTAAAAGAATCAAAGAAATTTAAAAGACAAACAAACTGGGAATAAGTATCTGTAATTTATATTGTAGACAAAGAGTAACATCTACAATATATAGAGAGTTCCCACAAACAAATAAGAAAATAACAATAGTAAAGTGGGCTAGATATGTGGCCAAGTATTTCAGAAAGAAATATCACAAATGGTCAGTAAGTAAGTAGATGAAGAAAACTTGAGCTCATTAGTAACAATGAAAATTAAAATATGTGAGGAAACCACTTTTGCCCAACAGACTCACTAAACTGAAACACTGGTGATATTCAGTGATGAAGTGGGTATGGGGAAATGAGCACACTCATGCTGTTAGTGTGTGTGTGCTCAGTCGTGTCTGACTCCATGGACTGCAGCCCACCAGGCTCCTCTGTCCATGGAGTTTTCCAGGCAAGAATCCTGGAGTGGGTTGCTGTTTCCTTCTCCAGAGGGTCTTCCCCACCCAGGGATCAAACCCATGTCTCCCATGTCTCCTGCGTTGGTAGGCAGATCCTTTACCACTGTGCTGCCTGGGTAGCCCCATGCTATTAGAGGAAATATAAATTAATTTTACAGTTCAGTTCAGTTCAGTTGCTCAGTCTTGTCCAACTCTTTATGACTCCATAGACTGCAGCACACCAGGCCTCCCTGTCCATCACCAACTCCCGGAGTTTACTCAAACTCATGTCCATTGAGTCAGTGATGCCATCCAACCATCTCATCCTCTGTTGTCTCCTCCTCCGGCCTTCAATCTTTCCCAGCATCAGGGTCTTTTCCAATGAGTCAGTTCCTCACATCAGGTGGCCAAAGTATTGGAGTTTCAGCTTCAGCATCAGTCCTTCCAATGACTATTCAGGACTGATTTCCTTTAGGATGGACTGGTTGGATCTCCTTGCAGTCCAAAGGAGTCTCAAGAGTCTTCTCTAACACCACAGTTCAAAAGCATCAATTCTTTGGCACTCAGCTTTCTTTATAGTCCAACTCTTACATCCATACATGACTATTGGAAAGACCATAGCCTTGACTAGATGGACCTTTGTGGGCAAAGTGATGTCTCTGCCTTTTAATATGCTGTCTAGGTTGGTCATAACTTTCTCCCAAGGAGTAAGCGTCTTTTAATTTCATGGCTACAGTCACCATCTGCAGTGATTTTGGAGCCCCCAAAAATAAAGTCTGACACTGTTTCCACTGTTTCCCCATAAGCGACTGAACTGAACTGATGGGACCGGATGCCATGATCTTAGTTTTCTGAATGTTGAGCTTTAAGCCAGCTTTTTCACTCTCTTTCACTTTCATCAAGAGGCTCTTTAATTCTTCGCTTTCTGCCATAAGGGTGGTGTCATCTGCATATCTGAGGTTATTGATATTTCTCCCGGCAATCTTGATTCCAGCTTGTGCTTCATCCAGCCCAGCATTTCTCATGATGTACTCTGCTTATAAGTTAAATAAGCAGGGTGACAATATACAGCCTTGATGTACTCCTTTTCCTATTTGGAACCAGTCTGTTGTTCCATGTCCAGTTCTAACTGTTGCTTCCTGACCTGCATACAGATTTCTCAAGAGGCACGTCAGGTAGTCTGGTAGTCCCATCTCTTTCAGAATTTTGCACAGTTTATTGTGATCTGCACAGTCAAAGGCTTTGGCATAGTCAATAAAGCAGAAATAGATGTTTTTCTGGAACTCTTTTGCTTTTTCAATGATCCAACAGGTGTTGGCAATTTGAAGTCTGATTCCTCTAACTTTTCTAAAACCAGCTTGAACATCTGGAAGTTCATGGTTCACATACTGTTGAAGCCTGGCTTGGAGAATTTTGAGCATTACTTTACTAGCGTGTGAGATGAGTGCAATTGTGCGGTAGTTTGAGCATTCTTTGGCATTGCCTTTCTTTGGGATTGGAATGAAAATTGACCTTTTCACGTCCTGTGGCCACTGCTGAGTTTTCCAAATTTGCTGGCATATTGAGTGCAGCACTTTCACAGCATCATCTTTTCGGATTTGAAATAGCTCAACTGGAATTCCATCACCTCCACTAGCTTTGTTTGTAGTGATGCTTTCTAAGGCCCACTTGATTTCACATTCCAGGATGTCTGGCTCTAGGTGAATGATCACACCATTAATTCTAATTAATTTAGGGAGAAATTTAGTAATATTTATCAAAAAATAAATATGTGTATTCTGTTGTTGTTCTGTCATTAAGTCACATCTGATTCTCAGTGACTCCAGGGACTGCAGCATGTCAGGCTTCCCTATACTTTACTGTCTCCCAGAGTTTGCTCTGATTTATGTCCATTAAATCAGTGATGCTATCTAACCATCTCATCCTTGGCTTCCCCCTTCTTCTTTTGCCTTCAATCTTTCCCAGCATCAGGGTCTTTTCCAATGAGTCAGTTCTTCACATCAGGTGGCCAAAGTACTGGAGCTTCAGCTTCAGCATCAGCCCTTCCAGTGAATATTCTGGACTGATTTCCTTTAGGATTGACATTGACTGGTTTGATCTTGCTGCCCAAGGGATTCTCAATAGTCTTCTCCAGTACCACAAATCAAAGGTATCAACTGTCTGGTGCTCAGCCGTCTTTATGGTCCAACTCTCATATCCATACATGACTACTGGAAAAAATATAGCTTTGACTGTACAAATCTTTGTTGGCAAAGTGATGTCTCTGTCTAGGTTTGTCATAGTTTTTCTCCTAAGGAGCAAGCGTTTCTTAATTTCATGGCTGCAGTCACCATCCACAGTGATTTTGGAGCCTGAGAAAATAAAATCTGTCACTGTTTCCACGTTTGCCCTATTTCATCATGAAATGATGGGAGCATGTATTCTATGCGCCAGCAATTCCCCTGTAAAAATTTATCCTACAAAATTACTAGCATATGCATGCAAAAATAAGGTTACTCCCTGCATTGCCAATAAGACAAAAATATTAGAGACAACTTAAATGACCTTCAGGAGAATCAGGATTGAATACATTGTGGTATGTCTATAACTCTGGAATAGTATAGCACTGTCAAAAAAGAATGAAGTAGATCTACATTACTGACAGGATCTCGAATATTTATTTATTTATAATTTTATTTTGTGGGTTTTTGGTTGTGCTGGGTCTTTGTTGTTATGCGCTGGCTTTGTTGTTATTATGGCGAGTGGGGACAACTCTTGGTTGCGGTGCATGGGCCTCTGATTGCAGCAGCTTCTCTTGTTGCAGGGCACAGCTCTAAGTGTATGGGCATCAGTGGTTTCAGCTCGTGGGCTTTAGCTGCCCTGCAGCATGTGGGATCTTTCCAGACCAAGGATCATACCTGTGTCCCCAGCGTAGGCAGGCAGATTCTTAGCCACTGTACCACCAGGGAAGTCCTTGAATATTTTTTTTTAACTAGTTTATTCCTACGTGTGTTTTCAAAATATTTATTTGTTGGGCTATGTGGCACGTGAAATCTTTCATTGTAGCTTGCAGGCTCTTTGTTATGGCGCGTGGGCTTCTCTCTAGCTGCCGAGCATAGGTTCTGGAGTGCAGGCTCAGTAGTTGTGGCACATGGGCTTACTTGCCCCAAGGCATGTGGCATCTTAGTTCCCTGACCCCAGATCAAACCCACATCCCTTGCACTGGCAACCACTGGAGTACCAGGAAAGTCCCTTGAATATGTTTTTTATTATGAAAAGCAAAATTTACAACAATGCATGTTAGACAGTTCTCCTTGTGCTTCTGAACAATTTGGTGTGTAAAAAGACTTAATAGTGGGAAAATTGTTAATGTGCTTTAAACAAATTTTTGATCTTTGCAATAGTTTGGTCAGGGAACGTCCATTAATCTGGGGGGAATTGGGAACATCTAGAAGAAGGAAAAAGAGAATAGCAAATTCAGCTTCAGACATTCAAAAATAGGATTTTGTAGCTAGACAACAGTTAACTTTGTAGAGTCCCTATTTATCAATTAAAAATTTGGCCATGTGGTTAGCCTTGGGAGGAAAGATGTGACCTTGGGGAAAGCCTACTCCAAAGATGGAGTGGGGAGAGAAGGGTGGGGAAGGCAGTGAGAGGGGGAGACAGGAGGGCCCCAGTTCCTACCCTTTGAGCCTTGGCTTAGGGATGGCAGCTGGTTAAGGGCGTTAGTGAAGGGAAAGTGAAAGTGTTAGTTGCTCAGTCATGTCCAACTCTTTGCATCCCTGTGGGTACCCGCTAGGCTCCTCTGCCCATGGAATTCTCCAGGTTAGAATACTGAAGTGGGTAGCCATTCCCTTCCCCAGAGTATCTTCCCTACCCAGGGATCGCACCCAGGGCTCCCGTATTGCAGGCAGATTCTTCACCATCTGCGCCATCAGGGAAGCCCATAGTGAAGGGATGTTATCATTAATGACAAAGAGGCCATGGCTTCCACTCCCCAATTTCACCTTAGGAAGAGATCATCTGAGGACACCACCACAAAACCTGGGCTGTGGTGCCCGGCTTCTGAGATGACCCTCGTGGTCACCTTCTTGGCTAGTCCTTATTGGGACCAGTTCTGCTGGAGTTTGCTACGGACTGAATTGTGTGTCTTCAAAATCCATATGTTAGCACCCTAACCCTCAATGTGACTGTATTTGGAGACAGGACTTTGGAGGTGTCATTGTTTTTTAGTAGCTAAGTCATGTCCTACTCTTTGCGACCCAGTGGACTGTAGACTCTGTCCATGGGATTTCCCAGGCAGGAATACTGGGGCCGGTATTCCTGGAGCCATTCCCTTCTCCAGGGGATCTTCCCAGACCAGGGATTGAACTCGTGTAGGAAGATTCTTTACCTCTGAGCCACCAGGTAAGCCCTTGCGGAGGTGATTAAGGTTAAATAAAGTCATAAGAGTGGGATCCTAATCCCACAGGACTGGTGACTTTATAGAGCTCTCTCCTAAGAGAGTTTCTCAGTCTCTCTGTCTCTGTCATGTGAGGACACAGTAAGAAGTGGCCATCTACAAACCAAGAAGAGATCTCTCACAAGGAGCCAAATTGGCCAGCATCTTGACCGTGGACTCTGGTCTCTGCAACTGTGAAAACCAGACTTCTGTTGTTTAAGCCTCTCAGTCCATGGAACTGTGTTCTGGCGGCCCAAGCTGACTAAGACATAGCTCTTGCATTTTGGTAGGGCTTGTGAGCAAGGCATGAGTGTCATTTGTTCTGGGTTCTCGTCAAGGATGTGTGTGGGGCAAACTTCCTTGGAAGACAGACAGAGAAAGAAATGTCTCCCTCTGTGGCAAAGGGCAGGCATGCTCCTGCCCATTATAGAAGCTGTGGTTTCCCTCAGCTCAGGGCTCTCTCCTCTAATAAAGCCCACTGAGCGAGCAGATGACTTCTAGTTCTCTTTATGCTGATCTGTGGGAACTGGGCACTGGGTGAAAAAAAAAAAAAGCTGATTCTCTGGCTATTGCTGTCATTGTGAGTGGTAAACTGTCCTCCGTGTCTGACCCTGGAGCCACATGTCTTCTGTCAGCATCCAAGAAGTGAGGGCATCTAAGAAGCCTAACTTCTTAGCTTGTAAGTAGGGTAAAAATGGCAGCCCCCTCATAGTCCCTGACAATTCACCCCTACACTGAATCAGACCTGACCTCCATGGCCAATAGAATTCTGTGGAAGTGATGCCATGTGATGCTTGGACTTCAAGACCAGGTCACAGGAGCTGATACAGCTTCTGCCTGGCTCTGCTGGGAAGCTCACCCTTGATCCCAGGCACCATGTGGTGAGGAAGCTCCAGCTGCCCACACAGACAGCATAGCCCTCACTGGCTTGTTAGAAATGTGAGCAAGCCAACCTGGAAGTGGATCCTCAGTCCCAGTCAACATTCTGCAGCCCTCCAGCATCTTACTGGAATCTCAGGAGTCATTCAGCCAGAACTGCCCCATCAAAGCCACCCCTCAGAGAAATCATGAGAGATACTAAATGATGATAACTATTATTTTAAGTCATTGCATCTGGGGATGATATTTTAACGCAGTACAGGTGACTAATACACAGGACACAGGTTCCATCCTTTTAGTGGCAGGGTTATCCAGCAGAGGGAGATTTTGAGTTTTCCCGAAATCCCACGTGGTGTGGAAGATGAGGTGAGAACTGCGGACTTGCCTGAGGGCTTCTGAGCCTCACTTTTCCCATCTGTATAATGGGAGGGTGCTGAGAGTGCTCCCTTCCTAGGGTTGTGGTATCCACGTACAGCATGTAGGACAGTGTACGTATAGAAGTGAAGTTGCTGTTAACTTTCATGTATAACAAACTCCATCATGAGCATGCACTGCTTTTGATGATTTTTCTGAGAGGTTAAAAATTCAGAAAAACCCAAAGAGTAGTACAATAATCACTCATAATCACACGGCCTAGATTAACAACAAATAGCTTTTTGTCACATCTGGATAAATCTTTTTAAAATTTTTAATTTATTTGGCTGTGCCGGGTCTTGGTTGCAGCATGTGGGATCTTTAGCCTGTGGGATCTAATTCCCTGACCAGGGATTGAACCCAGGCCCCCTGCTATGGGAGTGTGGAGTCTTAGCCACTGGACCACTAGGGCTTGAAATCTTTTTAAAATTTGACAGCAATATATAAATATGTTCTCCCTTTGAGCAACTGACCCAAACATTAGGATGAAGCCAGGACCCTCCTGACCACTCCCCAAGTCCCACTCTTCCCTCCCTCCCCTGGACACAGCAGGAGTGTGCTCTGCTTACCTCTGATGGCCGTTTTTCCCCCAGTGCCACTTAATGATGTCACTGCACAGTTAGCCCCACCTCCAGTGTCACCTGCAGAGTCTGCCCCATTGCCCCATGTCAAACACATACCAATTGTGTGTAGCAAGGTTCACTCATTTATGGTGTCATCTGTGCACAGCCAGGCTCAGTGACGCATAAGCCCAGAGTCACCTGCCCACAATCAGCCACAAACAGCCATTTGCGGTCCCAGACTCCATCCATTTGGGGCTTTCCTGATAGCTCAGACGGTTAAGAATCTGCCTGCAATGCGGGAGACCTGGGTTCAATCTCTGGGTGGAGAAGATGCGCTGGAGAAGGGAATGGCAACCCACTCCAGCATTCTTGCTGGAGCATTCCATGGACAGAGGAGCCTGGCGGGCTACAGTCCACGAGGTCGCCAACGGTCGGACAGGACCGAGCGACTACCACACTCCGTCCACGGCGCCATGTGGTATGACATCACACACAATGTCACAGGACACGGGCGGGCCCCTCCCCCGGCGGAGCCCCGCCCACAGGACGCACTGCACCCTGGGCGCGGCCACCCGCCAGCCTGGGGCCTGGATCCTCCCGGCTTGGAGGCCTGGACCCAGGCGCTGCGTCCATCAGCAGGACCACCATTCAGGCTCCATCTCAGTGAGCTGAGGAGGCCTCTGCGGAAGCGAGAGCGAATGCAGAGAAAAGGCTTTGTTCTTTGTGGGCAGGTCATTAAGGGGAGCTGGAGCCCCTCTGCCAGCCCCTCCCCTCCCACAAAGGAACAAAACAGCAGCTATTTTTAGATTCGTGTCAAACTCCCTCAGACCCTGGGGTGGGGAGTCCCGTGAGAGAGGCGTTTGTGAGGGCTCTAATGAGCGGCAGCAGCAGTACGGGGCTCTCCAGGCAGCTGGCCCCCATCTCCGCCAGGGGAGGAGCCAGCCCCGGATGTTCCTGAGACAAAGGGAGGCCCGAGACAATGGGAACAATGCCCGGGCTCCCGGGTGCCTGCTTGTGGGGGAGCAGTCCCCGGCTTGTGCGAGGAGGTCCCATGGGGCACAGGGCGTGGGCATGGGGGCGCTCCTTCCCTGGTTGAACCCACGGGGCACCTCACAGGCCCTGTTTCCCTGAGGAGGCTGCCTGGGACGAGGGGCTCTTGTGCCTGACAGCGCCTGTGCTCTTGCTACTACACAGACGTCATGTGATGGGCAGTTTGGGGGTCATCCAGTTAAGAAAGCATCCCAGCTCCGAACCCTTAGAGCTGTGTGGCTTTGGGCCTCAATTTCCTCGCCTGTAAAATGGGAACGATCGATCATTCTCACCTCCCTGGAGTGTTGTGAGGAGTCCAGGACACATAAATAGGTTCTCAGCAGGCTGAGTTGTGAGCTCCTCGCAGAGCAAGGGCCTCATCTGCAACACGGCTGGAGAGCCCAAGACGCTGCCTGACACACAGTAGGTGATCAGGAAACTTTGTTGACGAGGTTACTAAAGGGTCCTTAATAGCCTTCCGCCCTACAGGCTTGACCCAGCTTGGGTCACCCTCTTTCCAAGACTTGCCCCCAGGGTCCTTCCTCTTGCAAAGAAATTTGCCCTCTAAGACCAAGTCCCCGTCAGCGGGTGTCACCTCCCGGGCTGGGAGCCCTATATTGCAATGACAGCGCCTGGCCACCAGGGGGCGCGGTCTCTTAACGTTTCCACACCAGCCTTGAGTCCTTTCCACCACCACTCAGCCAGCCTGGAGGGCTGGAGATGGTACCCCTCACCGAATGGGGTATCTGTCCACCTACTCAGCCAGAGATCTCGGGGCCATGCTCCTAAAACGCTGTGGATGAGCAGCATTACAACCAAGACTGTCATCTTGCAATGGTTAGAAAGAAGCACTGTTCAGGTCTGACCTGCTTCTCCCTCATTGCAATGTCCTGCCCTCACAGATTATGGTGACCCATTGCTGCCCCAGGCTTACCCCACCAGACTTCAGGATTCCCTGTTTTGTACCCTCCCTTCCAGCCAGAGAAGCCCAGACCGTCAGAGCCAGAAGGTCCTCAAGTTGATCTGAGTGTCTCCCGCTCCATTTTACAGACGGGAAAACTAAGGTCCGCAGAACAGACCTCAGGAATACACAGTGAGGAGGTAACTGGACCAAGACCCAAACCTGGGTTCTCTTTTTCAACTTGTGCTGTCTCATGCATGAGCTGTTTCACTGTTGTTCTGTTGTTCTTTAATTGCTAAGTCGTGTCCAACTCTCTTGTGACTCTGTGGATTATAGCCTGCCAGTCTCCTCTGTCCATGGAATTTTCCAGGCAAGAATACTGGAGTGGGTTGCCATTTCCTTCTCCAGGGAATCTTCTCAACCTAGGGATCAAACCGTCATGTCCCGCATTGGCAGGTGGATTCTTTACCACCGAGCCACCTGGGAAGTCCCACTGTTGTTCTAGGGGAAGGATAAAAGGGGAAAGAACATTTTCAAGGACTTCTTATTCTGTTCTAGATCTTTGGCTGGATCTGTACCTGAATTATTTGGTTGACTCCTCTACCAACCCTTTGAATAAGGAGTTATCTCCATTTATGAATGAGGAAAGTGAGGTCTGGTGAGGTTGCCTGAAGTTTCACAGCTAAGAAATAGCAGCACTCATATTTGTCCCTGGAGCTGCCTGATTCCCAAATCCACATTCTTTCTGTTCCATTAGGTTGAACTGTATAAAATTGCCATTCCCAGAGGTCAAAGTTTTCAAAATACTTGGTATTATATGTTTAAGCTTAATACTATGCCAAAGGGACTCTCTTATCCTACAGGAAGGGGCCATTAATTGGAATATTCTGGTGGCAGCAGGGGTGGGAAGGAGGGGGAAGATTTCTTTAAGAGTAAAACACCCTGAGGAGATGACTATTGTGGGAGAGATTATTCCCTACCCTCCAAAGCACAGATAAGGATCCTGGAATGGCTGTTGGCTCTAGAGGCTCCAGTTCATGAACTTCTGACCACAGAGGGGTCCTGCATCTTGGGCAGGAGGAGAATTGGACGAGGGTCTTGAGGGGAGATGTGGTCTCTCTGGCTATGTCAGGGAGGCCCCTTGGAAGAGAGACAAACCTACATGATATAAATTTAAGATGTCACAAAATGCCACAGAATATCGTGGCGAGAATGCCGCAGAGTGCTGTTGAATGTCAAGGAATGTTGTAAAATGCTCTGGAATGTCAAAGAATGTCATGGGATATCGTGAATTCTTGTAAATGTCATAAATTGTTGTAAATGTCAGAAGATGTCACAGAATGCTGTAGATGGCTGTAGATGTCATTGGATGTCAAGGACCACCTTCCAGTGTCATCACAGAATGCTGTAGATGGCTGTAGATGTCATGGAATCACTTAGAACGTCATCCTGGATCTCCTAGACCGTGGTAGGCTGTCACAGAATGTCAGCATCACAGAATGTCATGGAAAGTTCCTGTCAGTTGGGAAAGACTCTGGGTTCCAGGTTTACCTGCTCGTTTTGCAGATGGGAAAAATGAAGCCCAGAGAAGAAAAGGGGCTTGTCTAACGAAGCTCACCCAGATAGTCCCTGGCACATGTACATTCAGCATCTGGAGCTCTGGACTCCCAGCCCAAGCAGCCTCCCTTGGCTGACGCTCATGGGGACTAATTAACCCTGTGATGGAAACAGTGGTGTCCAGTGGGTATTCAGCAAAATTCCCAATTCTGGCTGGCACTAGCCCTATGTCAGAATGGGGAATTAACTCCACGTGTGGGGCTTTCTGGTCTGGAAAGCAAAATAATGAGGTCTTTACACTGAAATCAACAACATTCCTTCTCTTCAGCGGAAAGAGGGTGGGTATGTTGGGGGAGCCCTCAGAGACCTCTCCAGACCCTGGGCCAGAAAAGGTGCCCCTGGGCTGTCCTGGGAGCCGCTCCTTGACAGCCAGGGACTCAGGGGTGTCCCAACTTTGTAGACAACTCTTGGCAGAGGCCCTCGGGTGCAGTTGGCTGGGTGTGGGTCTCAGAGGTGGGGAAGCAAGGGAGGGACCCTAGAAGGGTCTTTCCAGCCAGATGTCAGGCAGGCAGGAAGGATATCCCTTTGGCTGAACTGACTGCCCAGAGGGGAATGGAAGTCAGCAATAGGAATCCAAAGAGTCCCACTGTCTCAGCAGGTGGATGGATGAGGAGTCATGGAGGCGGGTGCCAGATGCAAGTATCTTCAGGAGATGGTCTTCCCTGGTCTCTGCATCTAGCAGGAGACTCCCTCCATGATAAGACATGCTCTACTTTCCTCCTCCTGTCCCCAAACCCCAAATCTCTCCCTCTCCTCCCCCACTCTCTCCTTCCCTCTTGTAAAGACCCCCACCTAGAAATAGCTTGTCCCCCCTCCAGGGTCCTGGGCGGGCCCCTTGGTCCTAGAACCATCCTGAAGTTTCCTTGATGCACACCAATGGGCATAGCCCAAAGCTCTCTGCCCTGCAAGGGGAAGTGAATTGGGGAGACTCCCAGGGATCTGTTCCATCCTCACTAACACAGAGTCCCCTTCCCCTGACTGCTAGTCTAGGGACCTTTCCAGGCCCAGAGCCAATCCAGGGTGCCCCCCACCCCGAGGGGAGAGTTGGTAGTGGCACTGAGCCAGCTCGCCAGGGACAGTCCCTCTGGCAGACACTGGAGCTGGCCCAGGCTGACCACAGACACCATCTAGCTAAGCTGGGGGTGGGCAGAGGGAGGGGATTTTGCCCTCCGGGGCTGGGCCTGCAGTGACTCAGAGCCTTAGGCATCTGCCCTCTTAGCAAAGACTTCCCTTCTCTCAAAGAGTTCACTCCCTGCAGCTGTAAAAATAACAAGGTCCCAGCAGAGCCTGGTGGCAGAGCTGAGTTCAGGAAAGGGCGCTAAGAATGTGCAGGAGGAGTTGGGGGGAGAGGAACTCAGGCAGAGAAGGCCGTGGCACTGGGGGGCCTGCGGGTGACCAAGGGCTGTGCAGGACCACAGGAGGAGCTGTGGGGTTGGCCCCACTCTTGTCCATGTTAATGAAGCTTTCTAGCAGTGCAAGTGTGTGTGTGCAAAGTCACTTCAGTCATGTCCTATTTTTTGCAACCCTGTGGACTGTAGCCCACCAGGTTCCTCTGTCAATGGGATTCTCCAGGCAAGAATATTGGAGTGGGTTGCCATTTCCTTCTCCAGGGGATCTTCCTGACCCAGGGAATGAACCCGCATCTCATGCCTTCTGCACTGGCAGGCAGGTTCTTCACCACTAGCTCCACCATGCGCATGTGTTTTGGAGACTGTACGTCTGCGTGTGAGTACTTGTACCTGAGTGCATGTCCTCACTCTTGTGGGGTTCTGTGTATATATCCACTGATGGGTGTCTGCAGGTCATTCTGCATGTGGGAGTATATGTGTGTCAACCTGGATGTGTTTACATGGGGGTGGATGTGATTGTGCACATGTGTATCAAAATAAAAATGGCCTTAGCATCAGCTGTCAGAGGATTTAGTTTAAAGACAGTGGAGAGCAGTGTTGACGAGCTCTGCCCTGGACTCAGGAAGATCTGAGTTCAAATCCTGCTGGTGGCACCTTGGGCAGGTGACTTGGCATCTGTGAATTTTAGTTTTCCCTCTGTAAAACGGGGACAATACTAGCAGCATCCCCATAGGGTTATCATGAAGTTCAAGGGAGACAGTGAATGTAAAAGCGATCTGTAAACTGTAAAAGGCTGACAAAGGGTGGGAAAAGATGGGTAATATGGCTTGTGGTGAGTCCTGAGGAGAAATACAGTAATACTATGCAAATCACATGTGAGAACTGTAGCAGGAATCACAGAGTAATAGAAGGAAGTGTCAGGCCCTAACAGGAGGAAGTGCGCATGCTGGGGACAATATGTATCAATGTGCTAATGTGAAGTGCATTCCCACCCCCTGCCCCCACCCTCCAGCCTGTTCCCAGATCTTGAGTCCTAAAGAGTCAGAAGAATGGATATAGAAGGCAGGAACAGAGAGATGGAAGGAGAGACGAGAGGCTGAGATGATGCAAATGATAAGGAACTGGGAGGAAGGGAGAAAAAGGAAAGGAAAACAGAGATCGTGGAGACTGGACGTGTGAAAGGCTGTACAGCAGGTGCAGGTGTGAGACTGGGGAGCACAGAGGGGCCGGGGAGAAGCTGGTGCTGTGAGTTCTGACCTGGATCCCTTTAATGTTCTAGAAATCCATGTACAGGCTGAAATTCTTAATATCCTGTTGGATGGCTGTATCTTGTGACTTCAAACGTGATTCTGGGCTGAGACTGGACCATTTGGGACCACCAAATGGTCTATAGTCTAATCAGCTGCCCTGGTAGCTCAGATGGTAAAGAATCCACCTGCAATGAAGGAGACCCTGGTTCAATTCCTGGGTTGGGAAGATCCGCTGGAGTTGGTTTAGGCTACCCACTCCAGTATTCTTGGGCTTCCCTGGTGGCTCAGCTGGTAAAGAATCTGTCTGTAATGCAGGAGACCCAGGTTCAATCCCTGGGTTGGGAAGGTCCCCTGGAGAAGGGAAAAGGCTACTCACTCCAGTATTGTGGCCTGGAGAACTCCAGGGACTGTATAGTCCATGGGGTTGCAGAGTCTGACACGACTGATCAACTTTCACTAATCAGCTTTGTCTAAGGAAACTGGTCTGCCTCTGGGTGGGACAGCAGTCTGGGGAGAAGGAGATGATGGTGAGCTAGGCAGATCCCTCCAAAGGTTTCTTCCAACGAAAGGCACTTCTGATCCTTGGTGCCAGAGCATCCTCCCTGGGCAGCGGCTTCTCTGCCCCAACCGGGCAAACAGGTGGAAAGGCTGGAGAGGACCTCAGGGTCCTGGGGTTAGGGCAGCTTGGGACTCCCAACCTCCAGCCAGGGCTGGTTCATCTGTATATACTCTCTACCCCAAGGAGCTTGTATTCTAGAAGAGACAGAAACCATACTTCCATAGGGCCTGATAAGAGTAACAAGAAAGGCATTACAAGGCAGAGCGTAGGGGAAAGTGCTGGCCAGTTCACCCATGCAGAGAAAGGGGGCCACAGAGGTGGTGACCTTCAACTTGAGTCTTGAGGTCTGAGCCAGAGAGAGCCAAGAGGACATGGAGGGACTGTGTTCCAGGGAGGCAGGAATAGCCTGTGCAGAGGGAGGCTGTGAGAAGCCTGGTATGTAAGGGAAAAACCGGGAGGATGAAGCTTGAGCCGTGAGAGGGAGAATCCAGAGCACGAGGGGCGGGGGTAGGAGATGAATGGGGGAAGGAACTTCAGAGACCATGTCAGGGAGCACTTGAATTTCGGAGTGAAGGGAGAGGATTGTGTCTTGAAGCAATGAGGAGCTTTAGAGATGTGGAAGGTTTTAATCAGGGAGTAACGGGATCGAAATGGCATTTGAGAGAGATTACTCAGCCTGCCAGGTGGGACCCAGGAGAGGAGAGGGGAGGCAGGAAGGCAGTCAGTATGAAATGATAGCAAACACATGGAGCTTTATGTGTGTTATTTCATCTTATCTTTTCCACAACCCAAGGCAAGATCGGCATTCTGATTTTACAGATGAAGAAGCGGACTTGAGAGATGAAGTGAATTTCCTAAGGTCACACAGCTTGCAAACAGGACCCATCTGATGCCACAGCCCTCAGTCTCTGAGTCTGGGGTGAAGTGCGTGGGGTCTGGGTTCAAGTCTTCAATGGAATGTGTGACTCTGACATCGTGTTGGCGACTGACACAGGGCTCTGGGCCTCAGTCTCCTCATCTGTGAAGTGAAGTCGCTCAGTTGTGTCCGACTCTTTGTGATCCCTTGGACCACCAGGCTCCTCTGTCCATGGGATTTTCCAGGCAAGAATACTGGAGTGGGTTGCCATTTCCCTCTCCAGGAAATCTTCCCAACCCAGGGATTGAACCCAGGTCTCCCGCATTGTAGGCAGATGCTTTACCGTCTGAGCCACCAGGGAAGTCAGTCTCCTCATCTGTACAATGGGGTTAATAAGAGCATCCACCTCATGGGGACGTAAGAATCAAGTGAGTTGATCCGTGCACACTGCCTGGCAGGCAGTGATTGCCCACTGGCATGTGCTGTCCATCATGGAGCCACAGCCGTGAACCATTCAGCCTGAAAATGCAGGGAAAGCAGCTCTGGGCTGGGGAGAAGCGGGAGGACTTGAGAGATGTAAGGGGTGGGATGGGTAGGATATGGTGGGAGGACAAGAAGGGAGAATCCTCTGGTGAAGACTCGAACCCAGGCAGCCTGGACCCAGACCTCATGGACTTCACCCCAGGCTTGGAGACTGAGGACTGTGGCATCAGATAGGTTTGGTTTGCAAGCTGTGGGGGGCTGTGGGGGCTTGGTAGGGCTCTTCCCTTCTCTGGGGGACTGGAGGCTGAGCAGGTTCAGGGGATGGGGTTACTGAGGGATACTGTGTCCCCAGCTTCTGTGAACATCAGCCAGTCCCCAGCTGCCTCTGCAGTCTGTGAGCTGCCTCTCAGCCCTGACCCTCACTCAGACAAAGACGTGTGCTCAGCTGACTCTCCCAGGGAAGCCTCATGACCTTGGCAGAGTCTAGGGATGGACCAGGGTTCTCCAAGGCCAGCCAGAGGCCATCTCCTCGCCAGATCTGGGGCCCCATCCAGCCTCGGAGACACTCCCAGGCCCCTGCTGGACTCCTGGCAGCAGTCCATGCTGAGCAGACCTGGAGCCTCTGCAGGGCAGGTGTACCGAGGGATCTTTTTCTTGTGTGATTTTCTCATGTGAGTCAATATGATACCACTACCTGGAAAGTAAAAGCTTCTTTAAAAATGTAGGATTTTCTCCTAATATGTCATTTGGGGACTATTTAGGATGCCAAGGCCTTTTCAGTGTTTTAGAAAGAATGGATATATTTGTGAAAAATACTGGCCATACATATTCTTTCTTCTGAGCCCTCTATTATAAATGCCATTTAAAAAAATATTAAAGGAAAAAAATAAGTCAAAATGTACCAAACAGCAGTCCCCATGGGGTACTGTGTAAATTAGGGATGCTGCTGCTAAGTCACTTTAGTCCTTTCCAACTCTTTGCGACCCCATGGACTGCAGCCTACTAGGCTCCTCCGTCCATGGGATTTTCCAGGGAAGAGTACTGGAGTGGGTTGCTATTGCCTTCTCCAAATTAGGGATGAAGGACCACTTTTGAGTTCAGACAGCCCAAGGTATGAATTTCTGTTCGGTCCTTCCACATCTTGAACAGCAGGCAAGTTATTTTCATCTGTTGGGGCCTCAGTTTGTTCATCTTCTAAATGGGCATGGAATTTCTGCAGTATTTTCTGACTCCAACAGCCAGTTCTCCAGACACCTGCTGGCATCCAATAATTCAAAGCAATTCTGACACTACCTACTTAGAATTAGCGTCGAATCCCATAAGTTGAAGATCTGACAAGATAGCCCCCATCTCAGATGCCAGTTGCATCTAGCCAACTGACTGTAAATTGGGGCCCCAGGACCCCTACTTCAAGTTCAATAATTTGCTAGAACAGCTCCCAGAACTCAGGGGAGAAGACTTGCTGGTTTATCATGAAGGCTGTAACTCCATACCAGCCACATGGAAGCGATGCATAGGCCCAGAGTTTCCATTCCTTCTCCAGGTATGCCACTTCTCAATACCTTGACACTCCTGACAGTGTAGACAAGAGGAGGAAAGAAGCCAGTGCCAGAGGGTGAGCCCAGACTGAGGGTTTGAGGAACCTGAGCCACCGTGAAATGCTGGGGGCGGGATGTGCCTGCAGGAGCCACAGGTCAGTAGAGAGAAGGGCAGGACAACAGGGCTGGCCGGGAACAGGTGGCATGGGGCTGGCCTGGGGACCTGTATGTGGCTTCTTCGCTTCTTTAAATTGTCTTTAAATAAAAGTGGTATTGGAGGAGGGCATGGCAACTCACTCCAATATGCTTGCCTGGAGAGTCCCATGGACACAGGAGCCTAGCGGGCTACGATCCATAGAGTTGCAAAGAGTCAGACAAATAAAGCGACAGCACACACGCTCACAGTATTTATTTAAAAGACCCCTTGGAAACAGATTCACTGGATCTGTATAGAAAGGTGAAAGAAAGAAAGAATCAGAAGAAGTCCATGTCCAAACACTAATTAATAAAATTATTTGCTTTATTTTCCTCCCATAGTCATTTCTCTTTTTTCCCATAATCATTTCTTTTACTGTATCTATCCAGCCAGCCAGCCATCTATTTATCTATTATCTATCTGTCATCTATCTGTCTTATCTACCAACCTACCTATCTATCCATCTATCATTTATCCAGATGCATCCATCACCCATCTATCTACAAAATGGTGTCATAATATTCTTGATGATTTTCAGTCTCTCTTTACGTGTTACGTGTGAGTATTTCTATGTTATTTAACATTCTCCTATGATACCATTCCCTATTTTAGGGAAATACGGCTTCTTTTTTTTTAACTTTTTATTATAAAATAGAGAGATAGAAGTCTCAAAACACAATGTATACCTTAATGAATTATGATAAACAGACACTCTTGTGACCACTACCTGATTCAAGGAAGAGAATTCAGCCAGCTGCCCAAATGCCTTCTGATGCTTGGCCCAGTCACAATTGCTTCCTTCTCTCTAAAAGAACCGCTATCCTGGTTTTTATGTATGTTTGCAGTTCTTTGTAGTTTCATCACTCTAGGGGATACACTTAGAGACTATAGTTTAGTTGGACATTTAAAAAAATTCAATATGTCTTTTAAGTTCTTTTAATCTACAGATTTCCCCTTCATTCTGTTCTTTTCCTTGAAATCTGTATCTTGAGGAGAGCTGTGCATTTGGCCTGTAGGATTTCCACAGTTTGAATTCTGTCCAGTGCAATTCGTTGTGTCCTCTGTCTGCTGCTGCTGCTGTTTAGTCCGCCAGTCGTGTCCAGCTCTTTTGCAAACCCAAGGACGATAGCCCCCTAGGCTCCTCTGTCCATGGGGTTTTCCAGGCAAGATTAGTGGAGTGGCTTGCCATTTGCTTCTCCAGGGAGTCTTCCTGACCCAGGGACAGAACCCACACCTCTGTGTCTCCTGCACTGCAGGATAATTCTTTACCACTGTGCCACTGGGGAGGCCTATCTGCTGTACTTCTTGCAAACTCTCATTTTTAATGGTCCTGCCATGATTTGTAACCAATGCCTTTGGATTGCTCGGCTTATTTTTTTGAATCGCTATAACAAACACCACTAAGATGAACACTCTCATCTATGCCCTTTGGTGTACTTGTGGCTACCTTGTTCTGCTGGGGCCTGTCACCCTCTCCTCCCCTCAGTCGGGAACAATGTGGTCTCACCTTTGGGTCAGCTTGACCAGCAGCCTCAGCCCACCTGCAGGCAGGGCTGCAGCCCATCAAGCTGCTTCCAGAGCCCCATGACCCTCTGGGTCCCACCCACCCCATCCCCCCATCTGAGTTTGGTTCACTCTCCCACTAGGAGACCCCTTCCCACTTGGTTGAGTCTCTAGTCCTTCCCCACAACCCATATTTCTGAGGTTCCAGTAGCGTTGGGAATGATCCCACCCAAAATACAGCTTGTATTTATTTTTCTTTGTATGTGGTTGAAGTATTTACATATTGAAAAAAAGGCACCCTAGCTTATGCTATTTGTGGCCCACACCATATCCGCTGGGGCCACCTCTAATATCACCTGCAGCTGCGGTGGCCACTTAGGGTTTTTCCAAGACAGCTGGAAAGTCATCTAGGGGAGCTGACAGTCTTCTTGTCAATTTCCTTTCTTTTTGTTTTAAGATTTATTTATTTATTCTTGGCTGCACCGGGACCTTGTTGCTGCACATGGACTTTCTCTAGTTGCAGTGAGCGGGTGCTACTCTTCGTTGCGGTGCCCAGGCTTCTTATTGCAGTGGCTTCTCTTGTAGCAGAACACAGGCTCTAGGTGTGCGAGCTTCAGTAGTGCAGCATGTGGGCTCAGTAGGTGTGGCTCACGGGCTCTAGACCATAGGCTCTGTAGTTGTGGCACGTGGGTTTAGTTGCTCTGCAGCATATGGGATCTTCCCGGATCAGGGATTGAACCTGTGTCCCTTGCATTGGCAGGCGAATTCTTAACCGCTAGACCACCAGGAAAGCCCTTGTTGTCAATTTTCAATCAGTGGATATGTTTTGGGAGCCAGTGAACAAATGCCCCTGTTTACTGTCCTTCAGAAAGACAATTTTCAAGTGTATTCTACACCCTTTCTTAGGAATTCCATGGCAGACTGACCATCACTTGCCCATTCCAGTGTGCACCTTTTTCTGGAGTTCTCTCCTCCCCTGTATCATTCCTCCTTTTCTCGCTTCAGTCTCGTGGTATGACCTCACGATTAAACTTCCAGTCCCCAACTCCTTGTCTCAGGCTCTGTTTTGAGGGGAACTCTGGTTAAGACATTGGAGTAGTATTTTGTGAATCATAGCCTGGTGACTGGGCTAACCAGAATTCTCCAGAAGTAGGCAGCTTGAGAATCCACACCAAGGGGGCTGACACTCACTGATCTCTACAGTAATGATATCTCCTGTGTTTGAGAAACAGGCTGCAAATTAGGTGCCCACCTTCTGCCCGCCTGAATAGGAGATTTGAACCTCATGGCAAAAAACGCTTATCATTTCTCCGAGAGCATAGTAGTATGTTTCATTTGCCTGTTTCCAAGTAATGGCACATAAAATTGCCATGTGGAGACCTGAACTAGAGGAGAGAGACAAAGGCAAAGTGCTCGTGAGTCACCAGGAGTAAGGGACCAGACATGACCACCATGGGGTTCAGTGAAGCTTGTCTATTTTGTGATTTTTATAATTACTTTCTTTTCAGCTTTAAATTAGGTTCATTGTTTTTTTGAGTACCTTTGACAAAAAAGAATTATTATTTTTAAACTTAAAGAGCTCATTTGATCAATAAGACTCTAAAAAGTCAGTGGACAAGAAGACCAAAGACACACTAAAATAAAAATAAATCACATAAAAAAAAAGACAAATGGCCAGTAAAAAGTGAAAACATGACCATCTTTTCTAGTGAGCAAAATAAATGCAAATTAAAATGGCAAGATGCCCTCTTTTGTCTATCAAGCTGGCAATGATTTTAAGATATTTAAAATGCCTAGACAGTGTGACAGGCTGCCATTTATTCCCCCAAACACAACCTCTCTTCTACTACAGCAGAGTCATAGGTCGGCACATGGACACTTGTTAGGCAAAATGCACGAACTGAAACTGCCCACCCTGGCCAGGCACTCATCTACAAGAATTATTTTACAGCAGGAGGCCCTAGTAAGGAACATGGAACTGATAAGCCACCACCAACTGGAAGAGTTCGGAAAAGATACGTGTCCTACCACTTCCCAGAATTATTCTCTCTGGCATCCACCTTGGCTGAGCAATGGGTGTACCACTAGGAAGGACCCTGAGTCAGAGTGATTGGCCAGTGAAAACCTGGAAACTAATCCCATCACCATAAAACTCAAGACTGCAAGCCACATGGCAGAGCAGTCCTCCTGGGTTCTCTTACCCTCCTGCTCTCTGCCCTGGCGCCCCTTCCCAATAACGTCTCTTGCTTATTGAGCATGTGTGTCTCCTTGGACAATTAATTTCTAAGTGCTAGATAAGCTCCCCTTTTGGGCCCTGGAAAGACTCTTCTTTTCTGCAACACACCCAGCTAGAAACTATATTTCCAGGCTCCTTTGGGGCTAGGTATGACCATGTGAATAAATTCTTGTCAACAGAAGTGCTAGAAGTGACGTTTTTAATTTTAGTTTCACTTGTGGAATGTGAAATCAAGTGAGCCTTAGGAAGCATCACTCTGAACAAAGCAAGTGGAGGTGATGGAATTCCAGTTGAGCTATTTCAAATCCTAAAAGATGATGCTGTGAAAATGCTGCACTCAATATGCCAGCAAATTTGGAAAACTCAGAAGTGTCCACAAGACGTGAAAAGGTCAGTTTTCATTCCAATCCCTAAGAAAGGCAATGCCAAAGAATGCTCAAACTACTGCACAATTGCACTCATCTCACATGCTAGTAGAGTAATGCTCAAAATTCTCAAAGCCAGGCTCCAACAATACATGAACCATGAACTGTGAACTTCCAGATGTTCAAGTTGGTTTTAGAAAATGCAGAGGAATCAGAGATCAAATTGCCAACATCCGTTGGATCATAGAAAAAGCAAGTTCAGTTCAGTCACTCAGTTGTGTCCAACTCTTTGCAATCCCATGAATCGCAGCATGCCAGGCCTCCCTGTCCATCACCAACTCCCAGAGTTCACCCAAACTCACGTCCATCGAGTCAGTGATGCCATCCAGCCATCTCATCCTCTGTCGTCCCCTTCTTCTCCTGCCCCCAATCCCTCCCAGCATCAGAGTCTTTTCCAATGAGTCAACTCTTCACATGAGGTGGCCAAGGTACTGGAGTTTCAGCTTCAGCATTGTTCCCTCCAAAGAAATCCCAGGGCTGATCTCCTTCAGAATGGACTGGTTGTATCTCCTTGCAGTCCAAGGGACTCTCAAGAGTCTTCTCCAATACCACAGTTCAAAAGCATCAATTCTTTGGCACTCAGCTTTCTTCACAATCCAACTCTCACATCCATACATGACTACTGGAAAAACCATAGGCTTGAATAGATGGACATTTGTTGGCAAAGTAATGTCTCTGCTTTTGAATATGCTATCTAGGTTGGTCATAACTTTTCTTCCAAGGAGTAAGCGTCTTTTAATTTCATGGCTACAGTCACCATCTGCAGTGATTTTGGAGCCCCGAAAAACTAAAGTCTGACACTGTTTCCACTGTTTCCCCATCTATTTGCCATGAAGTGATGGGACCAGATGCCATGATCTTTGTTTTCTGAATGTTGAGCTTTAAGCCAACTTTTTCACTCTCCACTTTCACTTTCATCAAGAGGCTTTTTAGTTCCTCTTCACTTTCTGCCATAAGGGTGGTGTCATCTGCATATCTGAGGTTATTGATATTTCTCCTGGCAATCTTGATTCCAGCTTGTGCATCTTCCAGCCCAGCATTTCTCATGATGTACTCTGCATAGAAGTTAAATAAGCAGGGTGACAATATACAGCCTTGATGTACTCCTTTTCCTATTTGGAACCAGTCTGTTGGTCCATGTCCAGTTCTAACTGTTGCTTCCTGACCTGCATACAGCTTTCTCAAGAGGCAGGTCAGGTGGTCTGGCATTCCCATCTCTTTCAGAATTTTCCACAGTTTATTGTGATCCACAAAGTCAAAGGCTTTGGCATAGTCAATAAAGCAGAAATAGATGTTTTTCTGGAACTCTCTTGCTTTTTCTGTGATCCAGTGGATGTTGGCATTTGAGCTCTGATTCCTCTGCCTTTTCTAAAACCAACTTGAACATCTGGAAGTTCATGGTTCACATATTGTTGAAGCCTGGCTTGGAGAATTTTGAGCATTACTTTACTAGCATGTGAGATGAGTGCAATTGTGCAGTAGTTAGAGCATTCTTTGGCATTGCCTTTCTTAGGGATTGGAATGAAAACTGACCTTTTCACATCCTGTGGCCACTGCTGAGTTTTCCAAATTTGCTGGCATATTGAGTGCAGCACTTTCACAGCATCATCTTTTAGGATTTGAAATAGCTCAACTGGAATTCCATCACCTCCACTAGCTTTGTTTGTAGTGATGCTTTCTAAGGCCCACTTGACTTCACATTCCAGGATGTCTGGCTGTAGGTGAGTGATCACACCATCATGATTATCTTGGTCATGAAGATCTTTTTTGTACAGTTCTTCTATGTATTCTTGCCACCTCTTCTTAATATCTTCTGCTTCTGTTAGGTCCAGACCATTTCTGTCCTTTATCGAGCCTATCTTTGCATGAAACGTTCCCTTGGTATCTCTAATTTTCTTGAAGAGATCTCTAGTCCTTCCCATTCTGTTGTTTTCCTCTATTTCTTTGCATTGATCGCTGAAGAAGGCTTTCTTATCTCTTCTCGCTATTCTTTGGAAGTCTGCATTCAGATGCTTATTTCTTTCCTTTTCTCCTTTGCTTTTCACTTCTCTTCTTTTCACAGCTTTTTGTAAGGCCTCCCCAGACAGCCATTTGCTTTTTTGTATTTCTTTTCTATGGGGATGGTCTTGATCCCTGTCTCCTGTACAATGTCATGAACCTCCGTCCATAGTTCATCAGGCACTCTATCTATCAGATCTAGTCCCTTAAATCTATTTCTCACTTCCACTGTATAATCATAAGGGATTTGATTCAGATCATACCTGAATGGTCTACTGGTTTTCCCTACTTTCTTCAATTTAAGTCTGAATTTGGCAATAAGGAGTTCATGATCTGAGCCACAGTCAGCTCCTGGTCTTGTTTTTGTTGACTGTATAGAGCTTCTCCATCTTTGGCTGCAAAGAATATAATCAATCTGATTTTTGTGTTGACCATCTGGTGATGTCCATGTGTAGAGTCTTCTCTTGTGTTGTTGAAAGAGGGTGTTTGCTATGACCAGTGCGTTCTCTTGGCAAAACTCTATTAGCCTTTGCCCTGCTTCATTCCGTATTCCAAGGTCAAATTTGCCTGTTACTCCAGGTGTTTCTTGATTTCCTACTTTTGCATTCCAGTCCCCTATAATGAAAAGGACATCTTTTTTGGGTGTTAGTTCTAAAGGTCTTGTAGGTCTTCATAGAACCGTTCATCTTCAGCTTCTTCAGTGCTACTGGTTCGGGCATGGACTTGGATTACTCTGATATTGAATGGTTTGCCTTGGAAACAAACAGAGATCATTCTGTCGTTTTTGAGACTGCATCCAAGTACTGCATTTCGGACTCTTTTGTTGACCATGATGGCTATTCCATTTCTTCTAAGGGATTCCTGCCCGCAGTAGTAGATACAATGGTCATCTGAGTTAAAGTCACCCATTCTAGTCCATTTTAGTTTGCTGATTCCTAGAATGTTGACGCTCACTCTTGCCATCTCTTGTTTGACCACTTCCAACTTGCCTTGATTCATGGACCTGACATTCCAGGTTCCTATGCAATATTGCTCTTTATAGCATTGGACCTTGCTTCTATCACCAATCACATCCACAACTGGGTATTGTTTTTGCTTTGACTCCATTCCTTCATTCTTTCTGGAGGTATTTCTCCACTCATCTCCAGTAGCGTGTTGGGCACCTACTGACCTGGGGAGTTCCTCTTTAAGTGTCCTATCATTTTGCCTTTTCATACTGTTCATGGGGTCCTCAAGGCAAGAATACTGAAGTGGTTTGCCATTCCCTTCTCCAGTGGACCACACTGTGTCAGACCTTTCCACCATGCCCGCCTGTCTTGGGTGGCCCCACAGAGCATGGCTTAGTTTCATTGAGTTAGACAAGGCTGTGGTCCTAGTGTGATTAGATTGACAAGTTTTCTGTGATTATGGTTTCAGAAAAAGCAAGAGAGTTCCAGAAAAACATCTATTTCTGCTTTATTGACTATGCCAAGGCCTTTGACTGTGTGGATCACAATAAACTGTGCAAAATTCTGAAAGAGATGGGAATACCAGACCACCTGACCTGCCTCTTGAGAAATCTGTATGCAGGTCAAGAAGCAACAGTTAGAACTGGACATGGAACAACAGACTGGTTCCAAATAGGAAAAGGAGTACATCAAGGCTGTATATTGTCACCCTGCTTATTTAACTTCTATCCAGAGTACATCATGAGAAATGCTGGGCTGGGTGAAGCACAAGCTGGAATCAAGATTGCCGGGAGAAATATCAATAACCTCAGATATGCAGATGACACCACCCTTATGGCAGAAAGTGAAGAGGAACTAAAAAGCCTCTTGATGAAAGTGAAAGTGGAGAGTGAAAAAGTTGGCTTAAAGCTCAACATTCAGAAAACGAAGATCATGGCATCTAGTCCCATCACTTCATGGCAAATAGATGGGAAAACAGTGGAAACAGCGTCAGACTTTATTTTGGGGGCTCCAAAACCACGGCAGATGGGGACTGTAGCCATGAAATTAAAAGACGCTTACTCCTTGGAAGAAAAGTTATGACCAACTTAGACAGCATATTAAAAAGCAGAGACATTACCAGACCTTTGCCAACAAAGGTCTGTCTAGTCAAAGCTGTGATTTTTCCAGTAGTCATGTATGGATGTGAGAGTTGGACTGTGAAGAAAGCTGAGTGCCAAAGAATTGATGCTTTTGAACTGTGGTGTTGGAGAAGACTCTTGAGAGTCCCTTGGACTACAAGGAGATACAACCAGTCCATCCTAAAGAAAATCAGTCCTGAATATTCATTGCAAGGACTGATGCTGAAGCTGAAACTCCAGTACCTTGGCCACCTCATGTGAAGAGTTGACTCATTGGAAAAGACCCTGATGTGGGAAAGGATTGAAGGCGGGAGGAGAAGGGGACTACAGAGGATGTGATGGTTGGATGGCATCACTGACTCAGTGGACGTGACTTTGTGTAAGCTTCGGGAGTTGGTGATGGACAGGGAGGCCTGGCGTGCTGCAGTCCCTGGGGTCACAAAGAGTCAGACACGACTGAGAGACTGAACTGAACTGAACTGAACTGTTGTACTAGTCAGTGTTCTAGCAGGGAAGAGACCGCATCCTCAAACTGGCTAAACTGGGGAGAGATAAACATAGGGACAATTTATGAAGGCATGGGCTGTTTGTAATAAAGAATTATGCTGGCCTTTGTTTCTGGTTCCTGGGAGGTAACCACCAAATCCTTGGTATTTCCTGAGTGATAGAAGTGTCTTGTTATTCATGATGGCTCCTCAGGCCACATAGGATAGTTTATGCTTATAAGGTGACTTGTGGTGGGCTCTTAGAAAGTTGATGCTAGTGAGATGACTCAGGATGAAGGATGACCATGCCAGAAAGTCCAGCCATGTGATTAGAGGGTTCTTTGAGCAACATGATAAAGCAAGTATTCATGAAGAAATAAGTATCAATTAGCCAGCAAGAGACTGTTCACTTGAACTTAATCAATGTCCATATAATTATATCTCACTCCCTTTTCCCATTGCTTGAATTTGGGTCTGATTTCCTGTCTCTGAGACCTGCCCCTTCTGCACTCTATCCAGTTGTGTTTTAGCTTGATAACATTGGATTCTCATCCTCTTTATACACATTTACTCATGATTTGACCACAGCTTCTTTGATCTGACTCCCACAGTTGTTTATCTTGTTAGATCCTATGTAATAACAAATTCTAACACTTCTCTTTCAGAATTGTTTACTCTCAAATTGTCCTTTTCGCATCTCTTAGCATAGTCTGGGTCCTGTTTATTTACAAGATGCATCTCTGGTAGCTTCAGGAAATTTGGTCCTCATGCATGTGGGAAGTGGCAGGATGCACTGTAGGAAAATGCAGACCAAGTTTCAGCACCAAGGAGAGCTCTGAGGGAGCCAGATGATCTCATACTGACAAAAGCTTTTTATCTTGGGAAGCTCATGAATACCCCTATAGGTCACACCCATTGGAAATAATTGTATGTCCCTGGGGTGACAAAGGGTTTCACTTATTATGCTAAGTATAATGGGCTGATAGTGGTTACCCAAAGTGCTCTACTGGAGAGAAATCTAAAACCTTGTTTGCGTTCAATAGGAAATTGTTCGAAGATTGATTAATGATGTCTGCCACAGATAGAAAATTAGTAAGACATGGACTGTTTGTTATTTGTTTGCCAAATCTAGTCTAGCTCTTAAGGTCAGTCAGTCAGTCAGTTCAGTCGCTCAGTCGTGTCCGACTCTTTGTGATCCCATGAATTGCAGCACGCCAGGCCTCCCTGTCCATCACCAACTCCCGGAGTTCACCCAAACTCACGTCCATCGAGTCAGTGATGCCATCCAGCCATCTCATCCTCTGTTGTCCCCTTCTCCTCCTGCCCCCAATCCTTCCCAGCATCAGAGTCTTTTCCAATGAGTCAACTCTGCGCATGAGGTGGCCAAAGAACTGGAGTTTCAGCTTTAGCATCAGTCCTTCCAAAGAACACCCAGGGCTGATCTCCTTTAGGATGGACTGGTTGTATCTCCTTGCAGTCCAAGGGACTCTCAAGAGTCTTCTCCAACACCACAGTTCAAAAGCATCAATTCTTCAGCGCTCAGCTTTCTTCACAGTCCAAATCTCACATCCATACATGACTACTAGAAAACCATAGCCTTGACTAGACGGACCTTTGTTGGCAAAGTAATGTCTCTGCTTTTGAATATGCTATCTAGGTTGGTCATAACTTTTCTGCCAAGGAGTAAGCGTCTTTTAATTTCATGGCGGCAATCACCATCTGTAGTGATTTTGGAGCTCTTAAGGTACATATAGAAACTTACTGTATGTTTTGCTATATCTGTCTATATTTTCCTTGTAGGTACTGTGTGCTGTTTTTTGTTTGTTTGTTTTTGATGAAGACTTTCTTGCCATGAGATTATAAAAATATTCTTTTACTTTTTTCTAAAGCTTTCATATTTATATTTTAAATCTCATACATTTTGTTGGTCCACTCATATCTTCCTTATCTACACCATAAAGTTTTAATAACTGTAACTTTGCATTTGGATAGCTTATAGTGAAGTGAAAGTCTCTTTAAGATGTCTTTTTTAAGGTTTCTTGGCTATCCTTATGTATATTATCTCCTTCAATGAACTTTAGAATCAGTTTGAAATTTTCCATTAGAATTTTAATTATGATTGCATTGAATTTATATATTAATTTAAGGAGAACATAATTTTTGTGATTTAAAATCTTCTTCAGGAACACTGTACATCTTTTTTTAAGTCTTTCTTTACATATATCAAAAATGTTATGCATTTTTCTTTATAGAGGCTATATTCATTTCTTGTTAAGTTTATTCCTGAATACTTTACACTCTTTGATAATATTGTGAGTGGCATTTTCCATGTAAAATGTTATAACTGGTTAGTACTAGTGATTTAGAGGGCTTCCCTGGTAGCTCAACAGGTAAAAAATCTACCTGCAGTGAAAGAGACCTTGGTTCAACTTCTGGGTCAGGAAGATCCACTGGAGAAGGGATAGGCTACCCACTCCCGTATTCTTGGGCCTCCCTGGTGGCTCAGATGGTAAAAAATCTGCCCGCAATGTGGGAGATCTGGGTTCGATCCCTGGGTTGGGAGGATTCCCTGGAGGGGGCATGGTAACCCGCTCCAGTATTCTTGCCTGGAGAATCCCCATGGACAGAGGAGCTGGGCGGGCTACAGTCCATGGGATGGCAAAGAGTCGGACACAACTGAGCAACTGAGCACAGCAGCAAAGGTTTAGAAAGCTACTGAATTTTGTATGTTGTTCTTATATCCAAACTCTTTACTAAATTCTCCTACTAGTTTATAAGAGCTTTTCATTATTTTCTTTTTGGATTTTCTGCACCTATTCCCTTCAAACAGTGATTGTTTCTCTTTGTTTTTCCATATTAATACTAAATCATCAATACATCTTATATTTTATGCCTTTAAAGGTAAGTTTCAGGCATCAGTACACCTCTTCCTTAAGCACTTTAGCATGCATATTTTTAATTAGTATTCAATACTTTATGATTCTTTTTTTCCTCTTGAATTTATACTGCTTCATGCATAGCATAAGGATCATACAACAGCATATTTCTATTTTTTCTCTCCCATCCATTGTGGTATTTAGTCATACATTTTACTTTTTATATGCTATGAACACAAAATACATTAAATTTTATATTTGATTTATGTTATTTTCTTTTCTTTTTTTTTTTTCATATATTAGTGTAGGTCCAAGTTGTTGTCTGGTATTTTATTCCTTCTACTTAAAACAATCTTCTAATGTTTTTAGTGTGGATTGGCTGATTATGAATTTTCTCAGTTTTTATTTATCTAAAAATTTTTCTTCTAAATTTTTGAAAGATATTCTCATTAGGTAGATTATTCTTAGTTGACGTGATTTTTTTTTTCTTTTAAATCTTAATGATGTCACTTTAAGGGCTTTTGTTTATGTGGTTTCTATAATAAGTCTGCTATTAATTCCCATCTTGATTCTTCTTGTGTCTTTTATCTCTGGCAACTATAAGATTTAAGATTTTTTTCTTTACCTTTAATTTTTAGCAGTTTCAGTATGTTGCAACTCTTTTTTTTTTCTTTTTCAAGTATCCTCCTTCGTGTGCTCTGAGCTTATTGGATCTGTGATTTGTTGTCTTTCATTACTTTGGGGAAATTCTCAGTAGTATTTCTTCCGACCTCATTTTTCCTGTTTTCAACTTTTGGAATTCCAGTTACATGTTTTTATTGTTATTCAGTCACTAAATTATGTCCAACTCTTTGCGACCCCATGGACCACAGCACATCAGGCTTCCCTGTCCTTCACTATCTCCCAGACTTCACTCAGATTCATGTCCACTGAGTCAGTGATGCTATCTAACCATCTCATCCTCTGCTGCTCTAGTCTCCTTTTGCCTTTGATCTTTCCCAGCATCAGGATCTTTTCCAGTGAGTTGGTTCTTTGCATCAGGTGGCCAAAGTATTAGAGCCTCAGGATCAGTCCTTCTAATGAATATTCAGGGTTGATTTCCTTCAGGATTGACTGATTTGATCTCCTGGCAGTCCAAGGGGCTCTCAAAAGTCTTCTCCAGCACCACAATTAAAAAGCATCAATTTTTTGTTACTAAGCATTCTTTATGGTCCAACTCTCACATCCATACATGACTACTGGAAAAACCAAGGCTTTGACTATATGGACCTTTGTCTGCAAATGACGTCTTTGCTTTTCAATAGTCTAGATTTATCATAGCTTTCCCACCAAGAAGCAAGCGTCTTTTAACTTCGTGGCTGCAGTCACCATCAACAGTGATTTTGGAACTCAAGAAAATAAAATCTATCACTGCTTCTACTTTTCCCCCTTCTATTTGTCATGAAGTGATGGGACTCAATGCCCTGCTCTTAGTTTTTTTTGAATGTTGAGTTTTAAACCTGTTTTTCCACTCTCCTTTCTCACCCTCATCAAGAATCTCTTTAGTTTCTCTTCACTTTCTGCCATTAGAGTGGTGTCATCTGCATATCTGAGGTTGTTGATATTTCTCCATGCCATCTTGATTCCAGCTTTTGATTCATCCAGCCCAGCATTTTGCATGATGTACTCTGAATATAAGTTTACTAAGCAGGGTTACAATATACAGCCTTGTTGTACTCCTTTCCCAATTTTGAGCCAGTCCAAGTTCCACGTCTGCTTCTAACTGTTGCTTCTTGTCCTGCATACAGGTTTCTCAAGAGACAGGTAAGGTGATCTGGTATTCCCATCCCTTGAAGAATTTCCCACAGTTTGTTGTGAAACACACAGTCAAATTCTTTAGCACAGTCAATGAAGCAGAAGCAGATGTTTTCCTGGAAGTCCCTTGCTTTCTCCATGATCCAGCAAATGTTGGCAGTTTGATCTCTGGTTCCTCTGCCTCTTCTAAATCTAGCTTGTACATCTGGAAGTTCTTGGTTCACATACTGCTGAAGCCTAGCTTGAAGGATTTTGAGCATAACCTTACTAACATGTAAAATTAGCACAATTGTACGGTAGTTTGAACATTCTATGGCATTGCTCTTCTTTGGGATTGGAATGAAAAGTGACATTTTCCAGTCCTGTGGTCATTGCTAAGTTTTCCAAATTTGCTGACATATTGAGTGCAGCTCTTTAACAGCATCATCTTTTAGGATTTGAAATAGCTCAGCTGGAATTCCATCACTCCTATAAGCTTTGTTTCTAGTAATGCTTCCTAAGGCTCGCTTGACTTCAGACTCTATGACGTTTGGTTCTAGGTGAGTGACCACAACACTGTGATTATATGGGTCATTAAGATTTTTTTGTATAGTTCTTCTGTGCATTTTTGCCACCTCTTCTTAATTTCTTCTGCTTCTGTTAGGTCCTTATTGTTTCTGTCTTTTATTGTGCCCGTCCTTGCATGAAATATTCCAGTTACATGTGTATTAGGCCATTTGATATTGTCCCACAGCTGCAAGTCTTAAATCAGTCCTTTTACCATTTTCTAAAAGATGCAAGCATTTTATAGGATTTTAACCCTATTTATCATTTCTAGGGTCTTCCCAGGTGACGCTAGTGGTAAAGAATCCATCTGCCAATGCAGGACATGGAAGAGACGTGGGTTCAATCCCTGGGTCGGGAAGATCCCCTGGAGGAGAACCCAGCAACCCACTCCAGTACTCTTGCCTGGAGAATCCCACGGACCGAGGAGCCTGGTGGGCTATAGTCCATAGGGTCACAAACAGTCAGATGAGACTGAAGCTACCTAGCATGCGTATATCACTTCTAGACCTTTGTAATATTGATGCCATATATTTTATTTTAACATATTTTGTAAGCTCCATAACACATTTGCATTATTGCTGTTATGAACAGCTTTTATCCTTATATTTATCCATTTTTCTTCATTTTCCATTCTTTCCTTTAGTTCCAGGTACCCAGCTCATTTTCCTAATCTGAAAAAGCTTTCTGTGGTTTGAAATTTTTTTTCTTTAGTATTTCTTATAGCACAAATGTGCTGGCAATGAATTTTTAACCTATATTTATAGAAAATGTCATTATCTCACTTTCAGTTTTGAAGGCTATTTTTGTTATGTATAGCATTCTATTTTGCCACATTTTTTCTTTCTACACTTTAAGGATTTCATTCCATTGTCTCCTGGCTTCTATGGTTTCCACTGAAAAGTCAGCTGTAAGTTTTATTGTAATTCTTTGAAGGTAATGAGGTAATGTGTCTCTTCCTCTTCTATGTCTCTTTTCCCTTTTAAGATGATGTCTTTTATTTTCAGCACTTTGCCTATAAAGCCGTCTCATGTGGTTTTCTTTGGTTCTGTCTGCTTGCAGTATGCAGAACTCCTTGTATTTTGGGGTTACTGCCCTTCTAACTTTGAAAAATTCTCAGATATTTTCTCTCCAAATATCAGAACTACCCCATTTCCTCTCTTCTCTCCTTCTTGAACTACAGTTACACATTTTTAATAAAGAGACGAAGACTCCCTATTTTCATTGTATCTCACATGTCTTTGCCTACGTTCTATATATTGCAGTCTTTACCTCTTTCTATGCTGCTGACCTATCTGAACATTTTCTTCTGACATATTTTCTACTTCACTAATTACCTCTTAAGCTGTGTCTAAACTGCTGTTAAACCAATTTAATGGATTTTAATTTTAGTTTTCCTGATTTTGTTTTAGGATGCTTATTTGATTGTATTTTTATAAATTTCAAATATCTTGAAATTCTCCATCTTTTCATTCATCTTGTCCATCTTTTCTGTGATTCAATTTAACATATTACTCATAGCTATTAAGTCCTTGTCTGGTAATTCTAGTATTTCATTCATCTGCTTGTTTGCTTCTATTTTTAAATTGGTTATTGGTCACACTTACCTGTCCTTATACATGTTTAGTAATTTTTAAAAAATATGCCACACATTGTATACAAAAGAATTACAGAAGCTCCAGATGAAGGTTTTTTCTGACTCTTTGTTACACAAATTTAATGAAGGAACTGATCACTTCAATACAATGAGGGACTGAGCTGGGTCAGGGCTGACTTGCACTTTTAGTAAGTCTCAGCCTGTTTCTGATTTGTTCTTGTTCTTCGGACATGCTCTCCCTTCCCTCCACCCCGCAGCTTTTGATTGAGAGACTGGAAAGTCTTTGACTCCTCAGCTCTAAGTAATTATGAGAAATTCAGTTTTTCTCTTTGGAGTTTTGAGCCTCTTGATGATGAGAGCACCAATGTTTGTGGCAATCTCCTCCCTCTAGCTTGATAAAGTACTGTTAAAGCAGATTTTACTTCACTTTTTGGAAGTTTTTGGACCAGCTACTCAGTCTCCCACATAGACCCAGAACGCAAAAAATGTTCTGTGGGCACATTGCATTGTGTACTCCTATAGATTCCAACCATCCCACTGGCTCTACAAGGTCACCAAAAGCTTTGCTGTCTTCTTGATATAGATCCTCAGCTTAAGCCAAACAAGATCCTCACACTCAGCCTAGAATTGGAAAATGCTCTTGAGGCTGATTACCAGCTCATCTGGGAAAAGCTCTTCCTCCTCTGCATTTTATTTCATCTAGACCTCATTACTCTATCAGATCTAGGCCCTTAAATCTATTTCTCACTTCCACTGTATAATCACAAGGGATTTGATTTAGGTCATACCTGAATGGTCTAGCGGTTTTCCCTACTTTCTTCAATTTGAGTCTGAATTTGGTAATAAGGAGTTCATGATCTGAGCCACAGTCAGCTCCTGGTCTTGCGAACTATGGACTGAGGTTCGTGACATTGTACAGGAGACAGGGATCAAGACCATCCCCATGGAAAAGAAATGCAAAAAAAGCAAAATGGCTGTCTGGGGAGGCCTTACAAAAAGCTGTGAAAAGAAGAGAGGCGAAAAGCAAAGGAGAAAAGAAAAGATATAAGCATCTGAATGCAGACTTCCAAAGAATAGCAAGAAGAGATAAGAAAGCCTTCTCCAGCGATCAATGCAAAGAAATAGAGGAAAAGAACAGAGTGGGAAGGACTAGAGATCTCTTCAAGAAAATTAGAGATACCAAGGGAACATTTCATGCAAAGATGGGCTCGATAAAGGACAGAAATGGTCTGGACCTAACAGAAGCAGAAGATATTAAGAAGAGGTGGCAAGAATACACAGAAGAACTGTACAAAAAATATCTTCATGACCAAGATAATCATGATGGTGTGATCACTCACCTACAGACAGACATCCTGGAATGTGAAGTCAAGTGGGTCTTGGAAAGCATCACTATGAACAAAGCTAGTGGAGGTGATGGAATTCCAGTGGAGCTATTTCAAATCCTGAAAGATGATGCTGTCAAAGTGCTGCACTCAATATGCCAGCAAATTTGGAAAACTCAGCAGTGGCCACAGGACTGGAAAAGGTCAGTTTTCATTCCAATCCCAAAGAAAGGCAACGCCAAAGAATGCTCAAACTACCGCACAATTGCACTCATCTCACACGACAGTAAAGTAATGCTCAAAATTCTCCAAGCCAGGCTTCAGCAATACGTGAACTGTGAACTTCCTGATGTTCAAGTTGGTTTTCAAAAAGGCAGAGGAACCAGAGATCAAATTGCCAACATCCGCTGGATCATGGAAAAAGCAAGAGAGTTCCAGAAAAACATCTATTTCTGCTTTATTGACTATGCCAAAGCCTTTGACTTTGTGGATCACAATAAACTGTGGAAAATTCTGAAAGAGATGGGAATACCAGACCATTTGAGCTGCCTCTTGAGAAATCTGTACACAGGTCAGGAAGCAACAGTTAGAACTGGACATGGAACAACAGACTGGTTCCAAATAGGAAAAGGAGTACGTCAAGGCTGCATATTGTCACCCTGCTTATTTAACTTATATGCAGAGTACATCATGAGAAACACTGGACTGGGAGAAACACAAGCTGGAATCAAGATTGCCGGGAGAAGTATCAATAACCTCAGATATGCAGATGACACCACCCTTATGGCAGAAAGTGAAGAGGAACTAAAAAGCCTCTTGATGAAAGTGAAAGCGGAGAGTGAAAAAGTTGGCCTAAAGCTCAACATTCAGAAAACGAAGATCATGGCATCTGGTCCCATCACTTCATAGGAAATAGGTGGGGAAACAGTGGAAACAGTGTCAGACTTTAGTTTTTTGGGCTCCAAAATCACTCCAGATGGTGACTGCAGCCATGAAATTAAAAGATGCTTACTCCTTGGAAGAAAAGTTATGACCAACCTAGATAGCATATTAAAAAGCAGAGACATCACTTTGCTGACTAAGGTCCGTCTAGTCAAGGCTATGGTTTTTCCAGTGGTCATGTATGGATGTAAGAGTTGGACTGTGAAGAAGGCTGAGAGCTGAAGAATTGATGCTTTTGAACTGTGGTGTTGGAGAAGACTCTTGAGAGTCCCTTGGACTACAAGGAGATACAACCAGTCCATCCTGAAGGAGATCAGCCCTGGGATTTCTTTAGAAGGTATGCTAAAGCTGAAACTCCAGTACTTTGGTCACCTCATGCGAAGAGTTGACTCATTGGAAAAGACTCTGATGCTGGGAGGGATTGGGGGCAGGAGGAGAAGGAGATGACAGAGGATGAGATGGCTGGATGGCATCACAGACTCGATGGACGTGAGTCTGAGTGAACTCTGGGAGTTGGTGATGGACAGGGAGGCCTGGCGTGCTGCGATTCATGGGATCGCAAAGAGTCGGACACGACTGAGCGACTGAACTGAACTGAACTGAGACCTCATTACTACAGCTCTGTGACATTTTTAATAATATGATTTTACAATTTATCTCTTTTATTCCTATTTAATGTAATCTGGCCTGCCACAGCCTACTACATCTTAATCAGAGAGAAAATTATCCTTCCTTTAAATGTTTAAGACATATTTAAACTTACATTTTTCCTTATATGTCTAGAATTTCTCAGCATCTATATTCTCTCTTTGAACAAGTTAAGGACACTTTCACTCCCCTTTCTCACCCCTGAATACATCCCACATTGAGATCATCTGGGGTTTAGTTCCTGGGTGATGGTTGTCATTGCTGCAGCTGCTGTTAGACTTAGCCACAAAATTTTACTATTTTTTTCATAAGTGTTTCCTGTATTCCATGTCTTTTTTACCCTTGTATTAACTTTTGTTTTCTTTGATGACAGTAATTCTTGAGTAGTTCCTTCAGAGAGTCTGTGTATAATAATTTTTTCAGAGAGTCTGTCCCAAAGTTTTCATTTTGCTCTCTCTTGAAGGTTAGTTGGGTTGGGTATAGGATCTTGGGATCAAAACAATTTTCTCCAGAAATCTGTAGAATTCTATTGTCTTTCAAAGAGAAATTATTTGCCAACCTGATTCTTACTCCTCTGAGGGTAAGCAGTTCTCTCTCTCTCTCTCTCTCTCTAACTTTATCTTTTAAGACCTTTCTCCCTGATATTTTACCACAATGTGTCCAAGGGGTGATTCTCCCTCCTTCCATTTATATGTTTAGCACTTGATTGAGCTTTTAAAACTGAAGACTCTTGCCTTTCTTCAACGGAAATGTTCTCACTGAGTAATTATCTTCTTTCCTCCATCTTTCTGCTTTTGGAACACCTACTAAACACTAGATGAATGTTGAAACTTCCATATCTAATCTCTTTGTTATTTAACTGTTTTTTTTTTTTCCATTCTCGTCATCTCAGTCATTTTACCCAACAGTTGAGAGAATCCTTTAGCTTATTTTTAACTCACTAATTTGTTCTTTCTTTCTTTATTCTTTTTTTTGGCCACACCGCACATTTTCCAGGATTTCAGTTCCCCAACAAAGGATTGAACCTGGATCTTAGCAGTAAAAATGTGAATCTTAACCACTAGACCACCAGGAAATCCACTAATTTGTTCTTTCAAAATAAATTTTGAAATAGTTCAATGATATACAAAAGTATAAAGAATTAATAATATAAAAACATACTGGCACACATCACCCAGTTTTGTCAACTATTACCATTTTCCTTATTTTCTTCATATTTTTATTTTTAAGAAATAAAACATTACCAATATAATTGAAGCTCTTTTTATTCTCTTACCAATTCCATTCTTTTCCTTCTTACTTCAGGGATAACAATTATATCAAATTTGGTTTTTATAACCTCAAAAATACCTTTTACAGAAGTGTTTCTATACTATATAATTCATTTAAGGGTGCTATATCATAAATTTTAGCATTTGCGTAAAATTGTGTAACCACATCGCAATCAATACATAAAATAATTCCACCACTCAGAAGGGTATCATTGTGCCCCTTTGCAGTTGACCTCTGCTCTGACCCTGGCCCTAGACAATTGCTTTTTGTCATTATAGCTTTGCCTTTTCAATAATTTCAAATAAATGTAATTGTATAGTGTATGGTCTTTTAAGTTTGGTCTATTTTACTTATCATAATATTTTTGAGACTCAGTCTTGTTTTTGCATGCATTACTTCATGTTTTAGCACTTTTTATAGCTGGATAGTATTTCCAAGTGTGGCTATACAATAATTCATTTATCTGTTCCCCAGTTGATAAACATTTAGATTACTTCCAGTCTGAGTCTCTTCTGTGTAATAAAACTATGAACATTTATGTATAGATCTTTGTGTGGACATATGCTTTAATTTCTTTCGAGTAAATAACTGGAAGTTGAATTGCTGTGTTATGCGTTGTGTGTGTTTAACTTTAACTCTAACGTACTGTTCTCCGAAATGACTCTGCCATTTTGCACTCCTGCCAGAAATCTATGAGAATTCCAGTTGCTCTATATCCTTGCCAACACTTGGTATTGCCAGTCTTTTTAACTTTAGTATGTAATGGTACCTCATAATTATTTTAATTTGTATTTCTCTAATGACTAGTGAAGCTGAGGGTTTTTTCGTGTAACTATTTCTGTTCATATATATGCTTTCATGGAATTTCTGTTCAAATCTTTTGCCCATTTGTTCTGTGTTGTTTATCACATCACAAGAGTTCTTTATATATTTTGAATATGTACTTTTTATATATGTTTTTCATGTAAATTTTATTGGAGCATAATCATCCATGTTATAGTGAGTGCATCAAAAGTATATCTATTATTTTCATGCTTTAACTATATATAGTAGGCATTATACCAATTTATCATTCTGCATAGCCTTTTTTTGTTTCACTCAGCATTATATTTTTGAAATGTATCCCCTTGGATACGTGTAGCTCTAGATGATTCATTTTGTCTGTTGTATAGGATTCTATAATGTGACCAAACCACAATGTGTTTATCCAATCTGTTGGATTATAGGCTGTTTCCAATTTTTTGCTATTACAAACAGTTTTGCAATGAACACTCTTATACATGTTTCCTTACACACAAACATAAGAGCTTCTCTGAGCATATACCTAGAAGTGGCATGGGAGCTGCATATCTTTACATTTATTCAAATTTCTCTTTGGCTATATTCATTCTACTATTCAGCCAACCTACTGAGTTTTAAATTTGAACAATTATTTTAAAATTTCAAGATCTCTTAGTGACTCATTTTAGTAACAGCCTGTTCTCAATTTATGGATATGTTATCGTCTCCAATCTCCCTAGGGATGGTAATCACACTACTTTAAAGACTTCTTTTTTGTGTGCGGTCTCTCTTACGTTATATTCTCTTTAGTCTTATGTCTTCTCTTTGTTAAGTTTTATGTCTCTCTTGCACAGTGTTGATTTTCCTCAAATGCTTGGGTGTTCTTGGTTTTCTGCTCACCTTTGCTTTAAGAATCCCTTTTTTTTGCCTGTTTCTGAAGGATGATTTCAACCACAAGGTCTTGCCTCTGATCATCCTTGTGAAGGAGTTCTGCCAATGGTGTGTGATAGAAGTTGGGTATCACTGGATTCCTCAGAGCACATTCTTCACTCTCAGACCCAAACATGTTCACTCCCTAGGCTGGTTTGTGGGTAGATTCCCTTGACATCAGCTCCTCAGCACAAGGGGAGTGGTGGAGGGCAGCTGGGCAGAGATGGGTCAGCCTGGCTGCTCTAAATGCAGCGTCTCGACTGCCCAGTCTCATGATTGCCCCAGGCCCCCCGTGCTGCTCTAGGTGCCCCCTGATCCTGTTGACTCTGAGATGGGAGCGTTCCTGGAGCCACCCCGACTCCTTGCACAGTGACGCTCTCCTTATGTGTTTTAGGCTATGGGCTCCTCTGTCAATCCAAGCCTACCTACTTTCCATCTTTCAGGAATTCCACAAAGTTTCTGGTCCACTGAGGACTTTCTTTCTTGATTTATACAACTGTCACAATAGAATACATTTACATTAACACATATATTTTTTTCTGTTATGACTAGAGATTTGAGAAGCTAGGACTGGACCCAGCCTGTCACTTTAATCCAGTCTCTCATGCTTCTTTTCTTAAGTTCCAGCTTCTCTGTCTTCCTTGGAACTCTTGGTCCTGGGGTCTCTCTGTCTCTCTTTGTGTCTCTGTCTCTGGCAGTGGTCCTGTCTCTTTGCTTTTCTCTGACTCCAGTTCTGATTCTATTTACATCTTTCTCCTTGGCTTCTCTAAGCCTTTATGCCTCACCATCCCCTAATGTCGGTGGCTGGTCTGCATCAGTGGGAGGCTCTGGCCCCCACGGCTGGCTGGCTCTGGAGCAGTTTGTGGGTGGGGGAGCCCCAGATTGCTGCAACGTGGAACAAGGATTTCCAACACATGCTCCCTCTGGCAGCCTGCCACCACAGCTCACTGCCTGCCAACATCACACTTCAACTTAAAGAGGGAAAACTGCCAGACCAATGTTTTAGCTACAGCCCCGTGTCAGGGTTGCATGGGGGATCTCACCGCAGGCCCTGCCAGAAGTTAGAGCTGTGAGGGGACTGGGGAAGGGGCTTGGGGCTGCTCAGTGTTGGTGGGGGGTCCTGGCTGCCACTCTCTCCCATCTTACACTGAATATCAGTAAGTTTGCTTGGAATGTACTCCGAGTGTCTCCCAGGATGGGGGCTCTTCCTGGGCTTAGTTCACACCTGGGCAGGTAGACACCTCGCGGTCCTGCTTTCTCTCCTGTCCTGTGCCATCCACAGTGTGGTTACCTCCTCCATCTCTGGGCAGAGTAGCTCTGTGCTGTGAACTGAGACACTGTAAGCTCAGGAAATGGTCTGGAACTGAGGAAGTCAGTGGAATCACTCTGCTTTTACTGGTCAAGAGTTAGGAAATGTCAGCATTTCCTAACATTTTGTTCTTACCAGTGAAGAAGCATTCATTCTCACCAATGAAGACATTCCCTTCCCTCTCAGTGCAAAAGTTTTTTCTTTTCTAGAAGTGTACCCCTGCCAGTCTAGAAGTGCCCATCTTTGCTAGTACAGACATGTCCATCGATTCTACCAAACATAAGGATTCCTATTCACACCAGTGTAGAAGCACACCTCTCTGCTTGTGAGACGCACCCTTCCCCTCTAGTATAGACTCACCCATTCTTTCTTTCATGAGAATCATTCCCAGTTCAACCACTTCAGATGCTTCTGTTCTGATCAGGGTAGAAACATCCACAGCTGTGCACACTATCCTCGCCAATACAGAAGCGCCTTCTTGCTGACTCCTGCCAGGACTCAATTTAGATGTCTCTTCTTCCAGGCAGCCTTCTCATTCTTTCCTGCATGTGCAGAAGCTCTCATTCAAGGCAAAGGAGAAACATGCTCATTTCTACAATGTAGAAGTTCCTGGCACAGTCAGTGCACTATTTATTATTCCTCCCAATGTGACTTAGTCCAGTGTTCCAGCAGGGATGAGCCCATTCTAGACCCAGGGATGATGCCTTTTCTTTATTTTTTACTATTATTTGCAAAATTGGAGTGTAGTTGCCTTGGACTTCACAGGTGGCGCTAGTGGTAAAGAACTGGCCTGCCAATGCCAGGAGACATAAGAGACATGGGTTGGATCCCTGGGCTGGGAAGATCCCCTGGAAGAGGGCATGGCAACCCACTCCAGTATTCTCACCTGGAGAATCTCATGGACAGAGGAGCCTGGTGGGCTACAGTCCATCGGAATGCAAAGAGTTGGACATGACTGAAGCAACTTGGCGCACAAGCACACAGTTCCTTTACAATGTTGGGTTAGTTGCTGCTGTACAGCAGTGTGAATCAGCTATCTGTACACAATATCCCTTTTCTCTCAAGCCTCCCTGCCATCCCAGTCCTCTAGGTCATCACAGAGCAACAAACTGAGCTTCCTGTGCTATGCAGCAGCTTCCCGCTAGCTGTCGGTTTTACACATGATAGCGCATATATGTGGAGAAGGTGATGGCACCCCACTGCAGTACTCATGCCTGGAAAATCCCATGGACGGAGGAGCCTGGTGGGGTGCAGTCCATGAGGTCACTAAGAGTTGGCTACGACTAAGCGACTTCACTTTCCCTTTTCACTTTCATGTATTGGAGAAGGCAGTGGCAACCCACTCCAGTGTTTTTGCCTGGAGAATCCCAGGGACGGGAGAGCCTGGTGGGCTGCCATCTATGGGGTCGCACAGAGTCAGACACGACTGAAGCGACTTAGCAGCAGCAGCAGCAGCGCATATATGTCAATGCTGTTCTCTCACTTCATCCCACCCTCTCCTCTTCCACTCTGTGTCCACAAGTCCACTCTCTTTGTCTGAGTCTCTATTCCTGCAGATAGGGTCATCAGTGTCAAATCCTCCTTTTAAGAGTCCAGTGGTTCTTAGAGCTTCAGATATAAAATTAAGCATGCATGTGTGCTAAGTCACTTTAGTCGTGTCCAACTCTTTGCAACCCTATGGACTGTAGCCTGCCAGGCTCCTCTGTCCATGGGATTCTCCAGGCAAGAATACTGGGGTGGGTGGCCCTGCCCTCCCTCAGGGGATCTTCCCAACCCAGGGATCCAACCCATGTCTCTCCCGTCTCCTGCATTGGCAGGCCGGCTCTTTACCATTAGCGCCACCTGAGAAGGCTGCATGTAAGCGTAGCAGTACTCATTCCAACTAGTATAGAAATAGTGATTATTGAGAACACAGAGGTTCCCAATCCGATCTGGGCAAAAGTGCCCATCGGTATGGAAGCATCTCCCGGTGGGAGTGTAGAGGCTCCCAGCGCTGCCAGTGTGGACACACTCCTCTGCCACTGGAGGCAGGCACCTGGCAGATCCTGCAGGAGCGTATATCAATGAGGGAGGGCAGCTGGAAAGGCAGGGTGGGAGAGGGAGCCACTTGATCAAACCGACAGCCTGGCGGAAGTGCTGGCTGCCAATATAAACAGATAAGCACTAATAATCACTCTTTCTTAAAAGCCCCACTTGCATGTCCCATTTTCCTGAAGACGCCACCTGCACAGCTGCTCCTAATCAAGGACCATTTAATTCGTTCCCAGATCATTGTCTGCACTAATTGTCTTAAACAAACCGAAGTTCATTTCACCTTATTCCCCAAAGGCCTGGAGGGCTTCTAATTACTTGTAGGTGCTTCTCCACACAGCCCAGCTTCATTAAGGATCACAATATGTTCCTCTAATAGGTTTCCCATTAAAATCCAATGGGTTCCCATCAAAATGAGTTATGTCCCAAGAAAAAAATCCACTAAAATATATTTTAATTAAAGTGAATTAGGTATTGCATATGTCTGCTTCTACCAACAGGTTGCACTTGGGACCAATGCTGGCAGAAAGCTGATGGGAGAGGTGTGAAAGAGAGAGGATGGGAAGGGGCAAGAAAGTTCAGTTGTGGGGAGAAGAGTTTGGAATCAGACAGTGGCGAAGCTACTGGCATTGTGACTTTAGGCAGTCACCTTACCTCTTTGAGCTTCAGTTTCCTCATATTTAAAAAGGAGATAATAATTCCTAAGCTTGCAGTTTATTTTTGACTGGAATAGAGATCATATATATATAGTGCTTCACACAGAAAAATGTACTCAATAAATGTCACTATTATGTAACATTATAAATAAATATTGTATTAGTCAGCTGTGCTGAGTAACAAACAACCCCCTCTCCAATCTAAAAGGCTTACAACAACAAATCTTTATCTCTCAAAAGAAGGACTGAAGGTTAGCCCTGCCCCTTGTGTCTTCTTGTTCTGCAACCCAGGCAGGAGGATCAGCCCCTCCCTGGGATATGTCATTCTCATGGCAGAGGGCAAAGGGCAAGAGAGCAAGCTGAACTATGTAGCTGTGTTCAAGGCTTGTGCTACACATTTAGGTGTCATGTCACTTACTTTCCAATGGTCAGAGAAATTCACTCATTTGAGCGTGGCCCTTGTGCTGAGAACACTACCCACTTACCAGGAGGCAGGGCAAGGGCAGGGTTTATAATCTTCCTACAGGAAAGGAATGAATAATTGTCAACAATAAAATAATATGCCACAATGCTATCACTAGTGATTATAGCAGTGTTTCTCAAGTTTGCCTTGCAATAAAAATCTCCTTGGGATCAAAATAGAGAGACCTGAGTCCCAATTCAGAGCTACCAAATCAAATTCTCTGGAGGAAGGTCCTAGGAATATGTATTTTAATGTGTCTCAGATCATCTTTATCATGAAGAACATTTGAGAAACATAGATTTATGGAATAATGGATAAAAACTTGGATTCAGAGAGATCTGCGATTGCAAATTGTCTCCACCATGTATTAGCTGCGTCATCATGGGAAAGATTCTTAACCTCTGAACCTCTTCATTTGTGATAACATGCGCAAACCATGTAGCACAGTGTGGTACAGGGCAATCCTTCAATAAACATCAGCATTTCCTGTTTTAAAAATAACAACAATAATGATGAGAAACAATACATTGCAATAAATAGTAACTAAGAACAATAGTATTAAATAATGATAATGCTAATAATAAATATACATAATATAAATATAATAATAATGTACAGGTAAGAATTCAACAGGAAGAGCTATCTACAACCATTGGCTTTTCCTCTGAACTTCTTGGTAACTGTCCTTGACCCCAGCTACACATTCGAATCACCTGTGGAACTTTAAAACATCCCAGTGCCTTGACCTTATCCCTGGAGATTATGATTTTATTAGTCCCAGGGGTGCTCCAAGCTGGTCAAGCTCCCCAGGTGTTGCTACTATGCAGCCAAATGTGAAAACCACTGCCCTAGGGTCTTGCTACTCAAAGTGTGGTCCATGGACCAGCAGCATCAGCATCCCCTGGGAGCTTGTTAGAAATGTGGAATCTCAGGTACCACTTTGAACCTGAAGAATCAGAATTCAAAGTTTGACAAGGCTCCTAGGTGATTTTGCACTTGCAAAATCAAGGTCTCCAAGGACCTCATTACCCACCCCCTGCCCCACCTCTGGCCCAGTGGTTGCATCCTTCATCCTCTCGGTAGCATTCAAAGCTAATGCTCCATCTTTTTAATTTAATTAATTTATTTGCTTTGGCTGCGCTGGATCTTCATTGCTGAGTAGGCTTTTCTCTCATTGCAGGGCACAGGCGTCTTGTTTTGGTGGCTCCTCTTCTTGCGGAACTGGGTTCTAGGTGCACTGTGTGGGCTCTAGAGTGCTGGCTCAAGAGCTGTGGAGCATGGGCTTAGTTGCTTCATGCCTCATGGGATCTTCCTGAATCAGGGATCGAACCCATATCTTCTGCATTGGCAGGCAGACTCTCCACCACTCTGAGCCAGCAGGGGAGCTCTGATGTTCCATCTTGAAAACCCCTCTCCCCCATCATCTTCCATCATACCACTTCTGGTTTTCCACATTTTTGGCTTCTCATCTTTTCCTCCACAAACACATCTCTGTCTGCCTTTCTCTTCCTCTCACTGTCTTTCTGTCTCATTCTCTCTTCTCTGTCCCTTTCCTTGTCTCACTGTCCCTCCTTCTGTATGACTGTCTCTCCCTCTCTCATCTTTCTTGCCTCTCCCATAAGCATGTTTCAATTTCTCTATCCAGTCTTTTTTCTGCTATTTTATGAATAGGCAGCCAAATGTGGCCCCCTGACCCAGTTTTATGATTCGTTTCAAATAAGCAGCCAAAAAAGCAGCCCAGCATTTCTGAATCTCAATGCCAAAGTCACAGGAGAGAAGCTGATGGGCTTCACTTGAATCAGCATCCAGCCCTGGTCCAGCCAGCTGTGGTGAGGGGAGCAGAGAGATGGGGGTACTAACAGGGTCTGTGGAACTCTGCTCTGGGAGAGGGGCTGGTCTCCAAGGAGGGAGGTGGGGGGCTGGAGGAGCACAAAGGACGCTCACCACGCCTGCCTGCCCAGGTGGACCCTCTTGGTAATTAGTTTTGACTTGAATCAAGCTTGACTTGCCCATCTCTTTGGCCACTGTCATCTGAACTTCCAGTGGGTCCCCATTGTCTTCATTCCAGCACAAGCTACTTCTGGTCTTGGAACCTCAGCTTCCTCATCTATGAAGTGGTGACAACAGCCCCTCCCAGCAAGGCAGTTGCAAGATCCTACATGCCATCACGTGGGCAGAGTGTCCTGTTGGTCAAGGTACCATGACACATTCAAGTTCCCTAAAGTCCCGGAAGTTCCCCTGGTCTTCACCTGCCCACCCCCTCCTCCTTCTTCCTCTCCTGCCATCATCATGCTCCCCCACTGCCAGTGCAGTCCCTGGATGCCTTGTGGTCACACTCGGTGAGACATACCACCCCCTCACCACATACGTATCACTAATTTGGAACACACACCAGGATGTCCTCATTTAGCTATTGAAACCACAAGCTCTGATCATCTTTTCAGTCAACTGAGCCTCATGGCCAGCCTGGCTGGGCTCCTTGCAGACCAGCCATTGCCACCCAGCCCCCTTACCTGAAATCAGGTGGGGGCTACCAGATGGTGAAGAAGGGAGGCAGGAAACCCCAGTGTCTATAGGACATCAAACATTCCAGGTGCCTCTGAGGGCCTCCTGGGTCCCTGTCCACATCTTGTGGACAGAAGCAGCTATTGCTTTATATTTCTTGTTGTCGGTACTATTTTCTCATCCATTGAGCAAATGTTCCCCATCGTTGTTTGGACAGGGGGCTGGTCACTGGAGACTCGGAGATGCAGTCAAACAGGTGCTGAGCTTGGGAACCTCAGCCCACGATCTAAGGCTGGCCAGGTCTCACCAGCCTATGGATGCAAAAAAGTCACCTGCAGATACATAGCCAGTCCCCCAGCCCACCTCCTCACCCCAGAACTCCAGTCTACCTCAAACCCCCCACCTGCCACCCCCATGAGATAGTTCTGGTTATCCCCAGTGGAGTCTTGCATGAGCCCACCAACCTGACCGGGTTGTGTTGCTCTCTGTTTCCTCTGCCTCTCTCACTGGGCCGTGGTCCTCTCTGGCCCCGCGGGCACTTAGACTGGCCCCTGAGACATTCAGTCTGCAGCACCAGGCTCTGCTCCACCCAGACCCTGCCTCGGCCTCGGCCCAGCCTCAGCCCTTTTGAAGACTCACACGCCCGAGGTCCAGGCAGCTCCTGGGTCTGTGACAAATCGCTTTATGCTCAGTCAGGAGGCCCTACAGCAGAGATGCTTAAGCCCCAGAGTGATGCAGCTTTGTTAGAAACTGCTTTTTCAGTTCAAACCACACAACAGCTCTCTCCCTTGGGTGTGGCACCAACCTCACCAGGAGAGTAGAAGTAGGGGGGCTTCAAATCTGGAATGCTCCTTTCTGCTCAGGCCCTGTTGCATACTCCAGAATCCATGTTTTCTGAAGATTAATTCTCCCGTCGAGGCCCTGCAGCCTCTCCCTGTCCCCTGGCTTCCTTTGGCCATCCTCAGCTGCAAGCAGCAGAAACCCAAACCCCAACCCCACTAGCAGAACATGCCGTTTCACAGAGGAGAACCCTGTAGGGCTCCTCCCAGGTACACGGCTCAGTGCTGGGTCGGGTGTGTCCCTCAGCAGGTATTCACTGGCCGCGCCCCCTCCGTGGGGGGTGGGTGTGCATCCCAGTCTGCCATGCGGGGCGTGGCCATGGGGCTTTCTTTGGCCTTTGGAATGTGAACCAAGTCCCTAAAAGTGCTTGTGTGAGTTAGACTGTCTTCAAGCACCCGTGATCTCCCAAGAGAGGAGCTCTCTTCCACTCACTGCGGCTCCTTCAGCCCTGGACCCAGAATAAATACGTGTGGAACAGACCGGAACCCAACCCACAGCCTGCAGCGTGGTGCCCAGCCCCGCCTGGAGTAGCTGAACCACAGTGAACCTGCTGACCTGTGACCTCAAGCACTCTCAAGAAAGCCCGGTGTCACTTGCTGAGTTTTGGGGATGTTTGTCTTGTGGCATTATCCAGCAACAGGTTGGGCACTCTGGGTGGGGGGTCACTTCCTTCAGGCCTGTCCCCTCAGGTCTCAGATGGCTGCTGCAGGGCCAGCAGTCACGTTCTCAGACAGCCACGTGGAGAGGCAGGAGAAGGGAGTTTTTCTGCATGTGTCTCTTGGTTTTCATCGAAAGGGACACATTCCCCAGAAGCTGCCTCCCCGCTTGACATCTCCTCCTGTCTAATGAGCAGAAACACTTGTGTCTAGTGCCTGTCACCTGCGTTCTGATCCATCACTGGCAAGAAAAAGGGGATCACCGAGATTGGGTCACGTTAGGGAACATCTCCTCTTACCTTGTGGTGGGGAAAGGGACTCCATAAATCATAGCGATGCCTGGCGGTCAACCAGACTGAGCGGGTTCCATTAGCCAGGAAGGAAGTGGGCCACGACAAGTGAGTGGGAACCCACAGCTGCGGCCACAGACTCCTGTGGCCCCAGGAAACTGACAATCAAGAGTACTATTTCTTAATGCATATGTCAAACACCTAATGAACAAATGCATGTGTTAAAACAGCACCCTGATCCTTATTTCCCTGTGTTTCCAGCAGGTCCTCTCTCTATTTGCTACCTTAAGGCAGAGGTGGGCTGCCAGATTTTTTGCAGAACCATTAAATAAAACATTAGGCAGACCTCCAAAACGTAAGACAGATAAGGACAGAACACTCTGGTTCATAGGCGATACGCGTGTGTGACAGCGGGGCCCAGGGAGAAGGATGAAGGGAGACCCTACCCACATTTGCTTGGCTTCCCTCTTCAGCCCCTCCCACCCAGGACCTCTGAGATATTGTTAGAGAGCCTAGGATTCTGCCTAAGTCAGCTAGGAAATCGTTGTCTAGCTCAAACAAAAGCCGCACTTACTGAGTAGTTACCATGTTCTAGGCAATTGGGCATACATTTGCACCTTTAATCTGACAATATCCTTTATGCAGGGCTCCATTCCCTCCCTCCAAAGGGAACTGGCCTCAGGACCGTGCCCCAGGCTGGCAGTGAGGTGTTTGGGAAAAGCATTCATTCTGGAAGCCAATGGTGGCTTTTGGGAAGCCTGGGTTCGAGTTCCAGCTGTAACTGACTTGCCGTGTGTCCTCAAGCAAGCCGTTTCACCTCTGTTGGTCTCCGTACCCTCATCTGCACCATGACATATTGGGTTCTTATGCTCTGATGCCCCAGGACCTACATTGAGGCCACCTCCGCTAGCCTGGATTGACACGTGCTAGGCGAGTCCTCCCTGCCAAGCAGGCAGCAGCAGCCTCGAAGGGCTTGGGCCCCTGAGAGAGGAAGCGGATCTGGAACCTCTGCACCCCCACCCGCCCCCACACGCTGCCACCATCTGACCTGATTAAAACCCAGCCGGTGGGGCCTGCCGGTGACTCAGTCCCTTGCTCTATCTGATTGTCAAAGTCGATTCCTAGAAGTTGAAAGTCACTTCTCCTCTGCCGCTACCAGCGCCACCACCTCCCCCACGAGGCGAGCTCTAATTCTGTCCCTTCGCCACAGAGCCAGGACGCAGGCGGTGACAGTGTAAGGGGCTTTCAGGGGAAAGTCTGGGTTGGAAATCTAGAGGTCAGGCCATGCTGGAAGGAGTGAGAGAGGCCGGGAACCATCCTCGCTGGGGAGGAAATAGGATGTGTAAGCAGGAGGGGACACAAGACCTCAGCTCTGCACTCACCAGCTGTGTGACCTCAGATGCAGTATGTCGTTTCTCTGCCTCAGTCGTATGTAAAATAAACAGGACGACTCTCCTTCCCAGTTTTATGTCTCAGAGATAACCAAGGCCAATGGCTCAGAATGTGTTCTTCTGGGCTCTTCTCTTTGCAGACACAAAGCCAGGAGAGGGAGAGAGGGAAAGATGGAATTAGAGGTGAGAAGATTAGAGTGGCCTTGACCATTGTAACCACAACAGGATCACACTGGGCAAGGAAGCGGCGAGGGTATGGGCATGCTATGAAGACCCGCTTTGGGGAGCATTTTCTGTCTCCCTCACCAACCTCCAAGAGAATCACAGGCACGACCAGAAGCAGGAACCTGGCCTTTCTTGTCACATCCTGGCACCTGGAGTGGCACCAAGAGAGGTGGGAGGCAGAGGAGCCGCAGCAATGTTCAGGGGCTGCCACCGCATCTCATCCCCTGCACCCACCTTCCATGGGTGGGTTCAGTTCCACCTTCCAAATCTCCTTCTCCAAGTCCTGAGAAGGACACACCACCCCCGAGTTACACAGTGAAATTCTGGGAAACGTAGTTTTGTTAAGTTGACACAAAGCAGAACCAGATGCTCAAGATCCCTTGGGACGACATTGTGACAGAGAGCACGAGAGTGAAGTCACCTGGGGTACATCAGTGAAAGTGTATGGCCCTCTGCCCAGGTGAGTGTGAACTGCTCTGACTCTTCTGATGAGGATGGAGAAGATCATTCTACAGACCGATAGTCACATTAGGTGCCAGCGCCTATGGCGTTCTGATGCAGTATTGGTGATGGGGGGCTACCACGTATCTGAGTCTATGGTGGTTCCCCATCATCTCTGATCTACTGCGTTCTCACAGGGGCTCCACTGCCGAACTGAATGGGGATATAATAGAAGCCACCAATCCTGTATCCTTCCCGTCTTTGAGGGTAGTACTAATCTCTGCCATTTCTCCCAGCATGTGGCCTATCTCTGGTTTACAATTTTGTCTAGAAAGGGGAGGTGCAGTTTAGAGCCCTCCTCTCCTATTATAAAGTCTTTTATTCCATAGGGCAGGGAACCAAGTGAGAATTCTGCCAGCTATTAAGTATATCCATCCCAATGACACATGCAGGGACTGGAGAAGATGACCATGGGTGAGTCTACGACCCAACAGACCCACTGTGAGATGGACAAAAGCCAGCACTCATCTGTGGCCTCCTTCCACCCACAATGGCACGTGGGTGGTTCTCTGGTCTTACATGACACATCCATTCTCACATGTCCACCCTCTGAACCTTTTGATCCCTTCTCTGCACTCAGCCAAGGCAGTTTTGTTATCTCCAGCTCCCTGTAGACCAACTATGCCTCATGTCTACATGTCCCAGCAGTGTTAGGGGTGTCTCAGGGCTCCTGAATCATTGGACAGTTGTTGTTCAGTTGCTCAGTCATGTCCTACTTTTTGCGACCCCATGAGCTGCAGCACCCCAGGCTTCCCTGTCCTTCACTATCTCCCAGCGTTTGCTCAAACTCATGTCTGTTGAGTTGATGATGCCATCCAACCATCTCACACTCTGTCATCTCCTTCTCCTCCTGCCCTCAATCTTCCCCAGCATCAGGGCTTTTCCATGAATTGGCTCCTTGAATCAGGTGGCCAAAGTATTGGAGCTTCAGCATCAGTCCTTCCAATGAATCAGGGTTGATTTCCTTTAGGATTGGACATTGAACAGTGCTCCTTGTCAACCCCGCCCTCTATTCTCCCTGCCCTGATAGAAGACCTTTAAGACTTCCTCCCAGGGGTGTTCTGGCTCCTGCAGTTCTTTCGGTAGATAATTTGTTTCCTCCTATTAAAGAGGAAATGTGAACTCCCTCAGACCACGTTGAGAACTGATTTTAGTTACTGGTCTGCATAGCAAGGGCCTTCCCAGGTGGCTCAGTGGTAAAGAATCTGCCTGCAATGCAGGAGACGCAGGCTTTGTCTCTGGGTCAGGAAGATCCTCTGGAGAAGGAAATGACAACCCACTCCAGTATTCTTGCCTGGGAAATCCTATAGACAGAGGAGCCTGCCAGGTTACAGTCCATGGGGTCACAAAGAGTCAGACATGACTTAGCAACTAAAGTTAACATTTTCTGCAGAGCAGTGGTAGAAATGGGGGATGCCATGGAGGAATCCACATCATCCGGAGAGGCAGGCACCCCAGGGCAGACCTTTGCATTGTCTCCCATCACCAGGAGACTCTAGCAAAGAAGAGAGACCATTTCTACCTTCCAGAGTTTCAGGGGACTTTGAGGCTCAGGTTTTATCAAGTGAATCCATACAGATGTTCCCATCCCAGTTCTCAGGGTCCCAGCTTTCTCTGGCAGCTCTTCTATCAGCTTGAAAGACCCACAGGGGCTGTGACTTCAGCCCCTGTTCCTCCACTACTCTTTCAGTTAACTCTTGGGTCTGATTTTCAGTACAGTCTGCCCCCTCCAGCTTCAGGAATTAAGAGGCTATCGAAGCACTGCCCTGGCAACCTTCTGGCTTTCCAGCTGAACCCTACGATGACAGTGGGCTGACATGAGCCTGTCATTTCCTTCCTTCAGGGCTGTCACGGCAGTTGACCTCAGCCAAACAAGTCTGCAATCCTTCAAGTTACCATTGTGCCCCATCTCTCAAGGGCTAGAGCTACTGGATGAACCAGTGCTTTCCCTTCCACCTGCACTTCTAATCCAGTAAGATGAGAGTCTCAGCAAAGATGAGGCTACAGCATCCCAGGTATTGCTAAGTGTCATCCCACTCCACTCAATGCCAGCAATGTGGTACTGGCTGCCATCTGGCTAGTGACGGATTCCGTTCCAGGAGCCCACCCTGAGAGTGTATTCCTACGACCATTTGCATTACCAGCTGTCTTTGGTTGGGTGTCCCCAGAAGCAGATCCTGAGGCAAGGATGGAGTATAAGCAGCTAGGTAATTTTACAGTCCCTCCCATAGAAGGAACGGCAATAACACGTGTATTAATAAGCAGGTTCCCACTGTGAGCAGCCGAGGCTCAGGCTCCCTGGGATGCTGACAAAGCAGAACATGCCCTAGATTATCCTGCCCGAAGGGCAAGCAATCTGGGGTAGGTATCCTCCTGCTGCTGTGTACCCATGGCTGAGTGTTGCCCCTGGGGATGTTAACAGCCCAGCGCTTCTGGCCTCTGATAACCAACTCTACAACAAGGTGAAGAGGAAGCACCAGAGCGGACGAGCACAGGTGCCCGCATCTGACACCATCAGCAAGTGCAGAGGGGATACAGGCGGGGCACCCACAAAGGCTGCTGCCACCGATCCGTTGAGAATCAATGTACACAGGCATTGAAATGATTCAGTTCAGTTCAGTTCAGTCGCTCAGTCCTGTCCGACTCTTTGCGACCCCGTGAACCGCAGCACGCCAGGCCTCCCTGTCCATCACCAACTGCCAGAGTCAGCATACAAAGAGCAGAATTACTGACAGCGTACTATACTTAAGCCCTGGACATGGTGTTACTCATCTCAATAGCTCTGCTAGATGACTGTTACTAGGATCCCCATTTTACAGATGAGGAACCGAGACACAGATATTGAGCCACTGGCCCCAGATGGCAGAACTGTAAATTACTGTACTTCAAGCTCCACCCAGGCTCTAACTGTGTCTGGTTTTCTTTAATAATGCCTATGAATACATACTTAATATATTACATGAATGATGAATTAATTTCATATCTGTGTGCAGTGAATTCTCTGAGGGCAGGAATAAGATTTTTTGGCTTCAGTATTCAGCGTACCTAGCCCCTAGCTGGCATTCGACAGGACCTTATTGAATAAATGAGTGAATGACTTAAGAGATCGAGAACTAGCAGTTTCTTCCTCAGCTGCTGATAACTGGGTGACTTTGGATAAGTCTCCTTCCTTAGTTTCCCACTCTGCAAACACCCCACACCAACCCTTGCCTGCTAGCCATCCAGCTCCTTGCTCCAGAGCCATCCTTACAGAAGTTTCTGGATTCCTGTGGAGCCTAACACTCCGTCAGCCTTCTCACTGCTCTCCTCCAGTGACCCCATCCAGGCTTCGTTTCTCATCTTGATCGGCCCCACCATCGTATCTCCACATTCGCCTGGTGACACTGGACGCCATTGCCGTCACACCACTGAATATGGCTGGAGAAAATCACACAGCCACATTGCCAGGTTCCATTCTAAGTTCATGACCACAGGCCTCAAATGGGCCCTCCAAGTTGCCCCATGGAGCCCTCTGTTTCCCCTCTTTGGAGTGACTACTTCTGGCTTTTTCCCTTTCTTCTCTCTGTCACACTTATCAGCCCCTGGTCACCCCTCTGGCTCTCAGTAGATGACCTCACCCCAGACATCAGTTCAAAGAGCAGGCGCCAGGAGCCACGGCAGTCTCCTAGTCATGCCCTGTCCCGCGGTGGTGGTTTGGTCACTTCAGTCATGTCCGATTATTTGCCACCCCATGGACTGTAGCCCACCAGGCTCCTCTGTCCATGGGACTTTCCCGGCAGGAATACTGCAGTGGGTAGGCACGCCCTCTTCTAAGGGCTCTTCTTCTCAACCCAGGGATTGAACCCGGGTCTCCTGCATTGGCAGGCAGATTCTTGACCCCTGACCCGGCGGGAAGCCCCTCCCCCACCCTGTGGATCTGCCGTATCTGCTTTCATCTCTGCTCCCTCACTCTCGACACCCAAAGGCCACATCCCCTCTCCTCCCAGAGACTGGGCTTGCCGCTTGTGCTCTGGGTCCTGTTCGTTCCATCTTTTCAAGGAACTTGAATCTTCATGTTGCCCCCCTCTCCTCGGTCATCAGCCTCCTGGCTGGACTGCCTTCTGGTCCTTACCCATCAGCACACAGACCTGCTCCAGGCCCTGCCCCAGGCACCCCTCCCTTGGGCGCCATCCCATCCGTCCCTCCTCCCATCTTCTCAGGAGAGTCTCCTCCTCCTCCTCCCCCTCCTCCACCTCCCATCATCCTCTCTGTCACCCAACCCAAATGGCCTCCAGGGAAGGGCTCCAGGGGGAGAGGCAGGAGGCAGGGAGCCTGCATCCACCACTCTCTCTCCAGCCTCTGTGGCAACGTGCTTATCTGTCTGCCCTGGTCTGATCCAGCTTGAGCCACCCAAACTCCCTGTTTGATCACCCAAATGGAATCTCAGCTTCTCTTCCATTTGGGGCTCCGTTCGGGGACACACCCCTCGACTCTAGATCTGGGCCCAATTTCAGCCAGTTCAGAGAGATTTGAGCTGGTTCAAGATGAATGCATTCAGCTAGGACCAATTCCAAAAGATTTAAATCAGCTGCACCGGTTTATGTAGCTCAGAAAAATTCCGCTGATCCAGCAGGGCTAAAACAGGCCAACCTGGGAAGCTGTGGACAGGTAGGGTCATGGAGCCCCAGCCCACAGCATGTAGCTTGAGCCAGTCCAAACCTGTTTGCTGATCCTATCCAGTTCGCTCTGGTCATAGTGAGCTTTTTAAGAGGATTGGGGCCCCATACAATTTTGCTTGAAAAAAAAAAAAAAAAAGCATTTGGAAACCACCAGGGGAACGATTGCTTAAGATGCCTTCCAGCCCTGTTCTTTTTTAAAAAATAATTTTTATTGGAGTATAGTTGATTTACAGTGTTGTGTGAGATTCAGGTGTACAGCAAAGTGAATGAGTTATACACATACCTATACCCACTCCTTTTTAGCCCTGCTCTTAATGGCATTAAGTGCTAAGGAAAAGACCAGTACTGACTTCTGCCTAGGCTGTTTTATTTTTAATTTTTAGATCTTTTGTTTTAATTTCTTATTTTTAGAGCCTTTGAGTTTTGGAGCAGTTTTAGGTTTAAAACAAAATGGAAAATACACAGAATTCTATAATCACCCACTGTCCCTATTATTGACATCTTGTATTACTATGGTATTTTTATTACAACTGATGAACCAATATCAGTTCGTTATTATTAACAGCTAAAGTCCATAGGTTACATTAGGGTTCACTCTTTGTGTTGTGCGTTCTGTGGGCTCTGACAAACATGATATGACACGTAGCCACCATTATAGTACCATGTGGAGTAATTTCACTGCCCTAGAAATCATCTGTATTTTAGCTACTTATCCCTCCTCCCACCCACTGATCTGTTTACTGCCTCCATTTGTGTTGTTCAGTCACTAAGTCATGTCCAATTCTTTCCAACCCCATGACTGCAGCACACCAGGCTTCTCTGTCCTCACTATCTCCTAGAATTTGCTCAAACTCATGTCCATTGAGTTGGTGAGGCAATATATCCATATTACCCACTGTTGCCCTCTTCTCCTCCTGCTCTCAGTCTTTCCCAGCATAAGAGTCTTTTTCCAGTGAGTCAGCTCTTCACGTCAAGTGGCCAGCGTATTGGAGCTTCAGCTTTAGCATCAGTCCCTCCAATAGATATTCAGGGTTGATTTCCTTTAGGGTTGACTGGTTTGATCTCCTTGCAGCCCAAGGGACTCAGGAGTCTTCTCCAGTACCACAATTCAAAAGCATCAATTCTTCAGCACTCAGCCTTCTTTATGGTCCAACTCTCACATCTATACATGACTCCTGGAAAAACCATAGGTTTGACTATACAGACTTTTGTTGGCAAAGTGATGTCTGCTTTTTTATATGCTGTTTAGGGTTGTCATAGCTTTCTTTCCAAAGAGAAGCCTCTTTTAATTTCATGGCTGCAGTTACTGTCTCCATAGTTTTGCTTTTTCCAGAAGGTCACAGAAGGTCATACAGTTGGAATAATATAGTATGTAGCCTTTTCAGACTGGCTTCTTTCATTTAGCAATACATATTTAAGGTTCCTCCATGTCTTCTCATGGCTTAATAACTCTTTTCTTTTTGGTAGTAAAATATACATAACATAAAATTTTCCATTTTAACCACTTTCAAGTGTATAGTTCCACGACCTTTAGTACATTCATGATGATGTATAGCCATCACCAGAACTACCCCCTCTCCAGAACTTTTTTCCTTTTCCCAAACTGAAATTCCACTTGCTATAAACAATAACTCCCCGCCCTTAGTTCATTTCAGTTTATTTATCCATTTACTTATTGAAAGACATCTTGATGGCTACCAAGTTTTGACAATGATGAATAAAGTGGCAGTAAACATTTGCATGGGGGTTTTTGTATGAACCTAAGTTTGCAATTCAACTATGTACCAAGGATTGTGATTGAAGGACTCCTGTCTAAATTTATTTCATTATCATGATGGAGCACCTGGAGTGTGGAAAGAGCTAATCCCAACTCTCTACAAATATTGTCCTCTTTAAATGCCACAATAACTCTGAAAATGGGTGCTGTTATCCCCAGTTTGAGGATTTCCCAGGTGGCACAGTGGTATAGAATCTTCCTGCCAATTCAGGAGACACAAGAGACATGGTATGATCCCTGGGTCAGGAAGATCCCCTGGAATAGGAAATGGCAACCCGCTCCAGTATTCTTGCCTGGGAGAATTCCATGGACAGAGAAGCCTGGCAGGCTACAGTTCATGTGCCAAGAGTTGCACACAACTGAGCAACTGAGCACACACACACCCAGTTTGTTGTTGTGGTTTAGTAGTTAAATCATGTCAACTCTTTTGTGATGCCATGGACTGTAGCCTGCCAGGCTCCTCTGTCCATGGGATTTCCCAGGCAAGAATACTGGAGTGGATTGCCATTTTCCTTCTCCAGGGGATCTTCCTGATCCAGGGATGGAACCCACGTCCTTTGCATCTCCTGTATTGGCAGGCAGGTTCTTCAGCACTGAGCCACCAGGGAAGCCCTATCCCCAGTTTACAGATGAGCAAACTGAGGCTCAATGAAGTGAAAAAAGAATCCTTGCCTGTGGTCATGAATCTATGAACTGGCAGAGCCAGGACACCAAGCCAAGCTTTCAGGTTTTGAGAAACACGCAAGATGCAGGGAGAGGGGCAAAGAGATGATGTCCAGGTTTTCATCCCGCTCTGATTTGCTCCTTTTGTCTTTTTGACGAAACAAATACATTTGTTTTCTGACCTGATCATTCTTGGAGGAGCGTCCTTCCCTTCCCAATCACTCTGTCATGGGGATAGCTTGCGGACTCAAAGCCAACAACCCACATCCCCATCCACCTACACACTTCACTACAAATCCCCCTTCCTCGCCCAGCTACAGCTCTGGACTCACTTGGAACCAAAAACATCTTCAAGATGATGAATCCCTTTCTCTTACAGGTCCCTTCTCCCCTTGGTGTCAGGTGACTGTGGACTCCCTGGGAAGACCAAGAGGGGCAGGCCTGTAGGGAGATGTTGCAGGCATCGACTGCTGTGGGTGGTTTTCCGTATAGTCAGCGTTGGATTCCACAACAGAGCTGAAATTCCTGGGGTCATGTCACTCTGGATTCAAAGGATTCTCAACCATCAAAATGACTGTGCCAATCACACTCACACCCACAGCTCGGCCCCTGGACCTGGTCGGTGCCCCCCAAGTGGCCTTCCTTCTCTTTCCCACACCCTGCTTATTCACGTCATCCCCAAGCCCCCTTAAGTACCAATAATGGAAGTGCTTACTAGGCCCTGCAACAATTCACCCTTATATTTTATTTATAGCTGACAAAGCTCCAAGCAGGAAAAATATAATCACACTTTAAATAATGGAAGTTGTAGGTATTAGAGCTACACGGGCAGTTACTGGAGTTGCCTCCATGTCTCCCTGCAGACCTGAAGGGGCGCATGCCGACTGCATTTTTAATTTTTAAAACATATTTCTTTCCAAATTATTCCACGTTACAGAGGAGCCACATTTATGGGGGTGATAAATTACTGTAATAAAGTGCCTCTTCCTCAAATATATAGGACACAGCCACGCTGAGCACAGCCCAGCATGGGTAGCCCCGAGAGAGCGGTGGGATGTCCCACTGTCTCACTTCACACTTTAATTATTTGGCCGATGTGTCCTACATTTTTAATACAGTCACAACTTTTCTTTAAGCAAAGAATTCATACTGCCCACTCATTTGTATTTGTGTATGTCTTTGTGCAGGGGGGCACACTGATGCCGGTTCCTGGGTGTGTGCCCATGGGTGGTGAGGCATGCATGGGTGAAAATAAATGTGTGGGGGGCATACGTGTGCATCTGTCTGTGAACATGCACATGTGCTGATGCCTGTTTTCACACCTGCAAACGTGTGTGTGGCGGCAGCTGCGTGCCCTGCTGCACATACCTGGGTATAGACACAGCTCCGAGGGCATAAGGCATGTATGTATTGGCACACTTATGTGGACATGTCTCCGTTAGCTAAATGCACACGTTTGTGTACTTTCCTTTGTGTATACACAGCATGCTGGTGTGGAAGTGTGGGTTCAGGTGTGTTATTCTAAGCTGCCCTGCCTTCTCCTCCCAGACCTTCTTGTGCATTTGCATCATTTTTTCTGCATTTGAATCATTTCCTCTGCATCAAATCAGTTCCCCTCCTTCCTTGAACTGTAAAGCACAGACACCAAGCCATGGGCTCTGAGGTCGGACTGCCTGGTTCCTTACTAACTGTGGCACTGTGGGCGAAACTCTTGGTACCTTACTTTCCCCATCTGTAAAATGGAGCTTGGATTAAGAGTACCTACCTCCTAGGACCGCTGGGAAGATGAATGCATCTACTATGTGCCAAGCAGCTCGCATGCAGGGAATGCAAACAATAACTGTCGTTCTTCCTGCCGGCCATGGCACAGGCTGCTGGAACCATCCTTGGAAAGTTACCTGGAGAAGAAAGCCAAGGATGGAAACCAAGAGTTGATGAGGAAGTGACTTAGCTCAGCCCTTGCTCCAGTTCGCCTGGTGGGAGTAGGGCCTCAGGAGTGCCCCTTGGGAGCCCGTGCCTATGTCCACAAGCTTGTGGGTCCCAAAGGACAAGGCTGTGTCCGCTTCATCTCAAAAAGAGTCCAGTGGAGCAGGCCCCATGAGCATGTGCTGTGTGGGCAAACACGTGAATGGATGAACGAGGTGAGGGATGGGTGCAGGCACTTTATTTGGGAGGCAGTGATCTTGGGAAGTAGGAGTGTGCAAATGAACTGATGACTCGGCGGGATCTTGGGAGTCAGTGCCCAAGTGGCTGTATGAAATGTACCTGGAGTTGTCCACCTGGTGACTGGCAAGGTAGGGCGCTTTGTCTTCCATTCCTTCCTGGGTGAGGGCTCTCCTGGGGACACTTCCAGCCCTGGCATTTCTGGGTGCCCTGTGAAAAGCTATCCAGCTCCTGTGGTACCAGAGAAAGTTCCAGATGGGGAAGTGGAGATGCGGGAGCTGGGGTGGGAAGATGCCCTCTGCAGTTAGGATGGTCCCTGCTTGGCAGGGACCTCAGCAATGGATCAAAGGGATACAGCCAGTGCATGCAAAGCATCTGGTTGGGGTCAGCATTGCATGTACAGACTCACAGATGGATGTGAGGGTGGACAGACGTGGATGCCCATGTGAAGGTTGGCAAGCTTTCTCAGAACAAGGAGGAGAGAAGCTGGTTGGTGGGGTGACCTTGAGTTCCACATCCTCCCTTCCAGGACAGACGAAGGCTCCTGAATTGTCAGAGCTAGAAACGCAGGAGGGGAGGCAGCCAAGAGGCTGGTGTCGGAGACTCCCTCTGGCAGATGTCCCTGGTCCGCTCTTGACTGTCACACAGCAGGCCTGCCCCTCACAGACACTTCTCTTGCAGGACTGAAGCCCCTGCTCGGGACTGGAACCCAAGAAGAAAAGCAGGAATCAGAAAGCTAATTCTACAGCCTCATCTGTGCCATTCCTGGCCACACCCACCAGATCCGCAACCTCCTGGCTGCTTTCGCTTCCCTGCAAGCACTCTTCTGCCTCCTTGACTTCGCATATGCTGTTCCTTCTGCCTGGAATGCCTTTCTCCTGTGGTCACCCTGGAAAATTCCTTTAGGAATCCATCAGGGCTCTCTTCAAATGCCGTCTTCTGCACTAAGCCACCTGGCCCAAAGAAGCCCTCCCTCCCCTCTGCTCCCTGAGGACTTTCCTTGGTCCCCAAACCAGGATCCCTCTGGGGTTCTAATAATGCACTTGCTGGCAGCCCTGTCCCCACCAGCTTTGGGCTCCTCAAGAACAAAAAGCATGTGTGTGTTACAGCTGCATTCCCGGGACCCAACCCGGAGCCTGGCTGGCCCCCGGGGCCTCAGTTGCCTCATCTGGAACTGAGGGTGATAATGGTGATATTATCATGGTGATAATGGGGTGATAATCACACTTACTTGATCATATTATTGTGAAGATTAGATGACTGAAATTTTAAAACACAATGCTTAGAACAGTGCCTGGCATGAGGTAAGCACTAGGTAAGTGTTTCTATCATCAATGTGCTTTGGAATGAATTTACAAGGCCTGAATGGAAAGGGAAACAGAATGGCCAGTGCCCACAACTGCCTTCCGTCACCCCATTTTACAGATGAGGACACCGAGGCTCAGGAGGAGCCGCACAGCTAGAGAGAGGCAGAGCCCGTGTTCTCCTCACCCTGGGCGGCCCTATCTCCCTGTGTCCCTGTCTTTCATCCTCTGGGTCTCTCTTCCCTCCTCCCCAGTGTCCTCCTCATCCCAGTGGCCTACGAGGGGCTGCGAGGGGTGTGAGTAAAACATGGGCACTGATTCATTAGCAAATCTGGGGTCGCCCGCCGTGTGACCCTGTTGTGCTGGTGGTGCCCCTCCCTTTTCCTCAGTGTCCCCATCATCTCTTGGGGACTTTGGGGGCCCTCTCCAAGGTCAAGTTTGCCATGACGCTGGAAAAGCTGAAGCTTCATGGCTCCTCAGTTGCACAGGCTCTTTCTACAGAAAAACTCACTTTCGTAGGTAAATTTGTATATGTGATTTTTTTGTTCTTAAAGATGGACTTTCAAAGTACAAGCCTCAGCAACGCCCCCAGCCCAAACCTGATCTTCCCCAAGACGCTCTCTCAGGGCTTTCCAGCTGGATGTCAGCACGGCTGGCAGGGCATGCCCCCCACCCCACCCCACCCCATTCTCCCCAGAAGTCAGTTCCTGCCCAGTGTCGGTCCTGTAGCACAAATGGGCATGTAGCCTTGGAGGAGGAACCTGGAGAGTGTACAGTAAGCGAGGCTCTGGGCTGGGCTTGAACCCCGGTCTCGCAGCTCCAGGATCAGGCTGGTGCAGCTGCAGGGAAGCACGTGGGATGTGCTCACCCCTGAGTGCTCTGAGCTGTGGCTCAGAGAGTGACTGGGTGCCTCTGAAGGGGCTCAGGCACAGGGGCAGCTGTGGGTGGGGGTGTCCAGGGATGGCTGCTAAAATAAGTAGCAGCTTCCTCTGAAACGCCTCTGCGGTCTGTGCAGGGGAAGGAAGTGGAGGCCCGGAAACAGGAGGAGGCAGAGAGGTGAGAGGCCTGAAGCTGCTGCCAGCACCTCAGAGACCAAGTTGGGGCAGCCCCCACCCACCCAGATGCCACAGGCGGCCTGGGCCAGGCTGCAGTCTTGGAGCCTGAGGAACTCAGGCTCAGCCTTAACACAGCCCAGAGACTAGAGAAGCCCTTGGGTGACTCTTGGCCTCCCCCGAAGCCTCCCCAACCCCTGACCGTGTCTGGCCTTTTCTCTAACTGGAATGCTCTTCCTCACCTCTTGCTTTAAGACCCAACGCCAGTGTCACCTCTTCTAGGAAGCCTTCTCTGATTACGCCATAGACACACACACACACACACACACACACACACACACACACACACACACACACAGAGGAACAGGTACCCACAGACCTTCACTGTAAACAGTGTATTCACCGTGACAGCAGGCATTGACTGAGTGCTTCATGTTTACTGAGGGCCAGGTGCTCTGCCTGGATAATCTACTGAATTCTTAAAAAACATGATACTACGGTTCTATCAATAGCTTCATTTTACAGATGAGTAAAGTGAAAGTCAGAGAAGATGAGCAACTTCCTTGAGGTCACACAGTCAGATGATGGCCGAGCCGAGAGTGTAACCCAGGTCTGACTCCACAGCTTGGTCATTTCACTGGGCGCCATCCTCTTAGACCAGGATGTGAATGGTTGCCCCAAGAGTAGTGCGACGCACCTGCACGCAGGAGTCTGAGCTGAAATGCTAAGAAAGCATAGGTTTCAGCCCTGCCTTTGCCTGCTCCCTGGAGTAGCTGGGAACTATCATGTGTTCTAAGGGGAGAGAGAAGGCCAGGCTGTAATCAGGAAGCATTTCGGTATAAACATTTCTGGTAAACTGTGAAGAGATCTGAGAAATAGGTCCAAGGTTTCTCTATCGAGTTGCATTTTCTGTTGAAGGATCTGCCCCTCCTCAACCCCACCCACCACCCTGTCAACTGTGAGCTCCTTGTGGGCAGAGACTGAGCCTTGGTTTCTTTGTCCACTAGAGGTTGCTTGGTACCCAGGAGGCTAGGACAGACTTGTTAAACAAGGGAATAAATGAATGAATGAAGATGGGGCCCTCCAATGCCATCAATAAATAGGAATGGTATCATTCCAGCTTAAAAATGCTAGGTTGACCTCCCTGCGTGCCAGCCTGTATAGGTGCCAGAGGTGACTGACCATTTGGACAGAGTCCACCTCAGGTCAGTGTCTGGCCAGGAGGTCCAGGAAGACTTCCACCAGCTTGCCCTCAGCCAGGGCTGCACTCTAGCCCCTCAGGCCTGGGTCCACGGCTGCCCCTCATGGCCTGTCCAGCCTCCAAAGAGAAGGCCTCCTTGCTGCAGCTGCAGCAGGTCTGAAGCCTCCTTGAGAGAAGGAGGAAGTGAAAGTGCTGTGCGGGTGAGTCATCGGGGGTCCTGGGAAGGCCCAGGGTCGGCGTGGAGGGAAAGGCTGGGCTGGAAGAGACATCAGAGTGGGAAGCCTTCCCAGGGCCCTGGAGGAAGACCTTTGAGGGTGCCCCAAGGGGAGGGGCCTGAAATCACCTCCTGCCTCCCTCCCCACCAGACACCAGGATCTTCAGCTTGGAGAAGAGAATGTGCAGGAGACACCATCCCGTTGCCTGTCTGAGAGCTGTAGGGGGGCATTTGGGGCCAGACAGGGAAGTCACAGAGGCCGTTCCCACCCCCGGGGGCTGCGCTCTGGTGCCAAGCGGTCTCCTGGCAGGCGCAATGGCTGACAGCAAGCCGGGTGGCACAGGGCAGCGGTCAAGGCGTGGGCTCCGGCTCCGAACCTCCTGGCCTGGAGTCCCAGCTCTGCCCCTCACGAGCCGCACAGCTTCTCTCCGAGAAGCTCAACTTCCATCTCTGTACAGTGGGGTCATGGTCCCTAACCTAGAGTGACACAATTAAATACATTAACACATGGAAAGTGCACAGAGAAGGCCTGGCCCAAGGAAACTTGCAGTGAAGAGCGACAATTGTATCAGGCACGGTCTCCTCAGGAAAACTGAAACACTCTCCGTTTCGAATAGAGGGAAGATAATACAGGGGGTGGTGACTCAAGCACCCAAGAGCCAAGACACTATCTGAGAGATGCTGCCCCCAGAGACCAGAGACCACAGGAAGCCTGGAGGCCAGCAGGAGGAGGTGACTTATCAAAGTGGAACGTGAGAGAGCAGAGTCAACAGATGAGACAGCGGGGAGGGGTTATGGGCCAAAGAGGGTGAGGAAAGAGTCTGGGGGCAGGACAGGCCGAGAATGAAGGGACACAAGAAAGGGCCACAGATGCAGTATAGACTTCAGTCCTGTCCTACTTCCTCGTAGTACCACCTTCGTTCAGAGCCTTCGCTTCACCTCTTAGAGCCTTAATTTCCTCACTGATAAAACAGAAATAAAATAGCACGTAATAGTACCAACCACTTATATGCACTTCAGTTCTCACAACAGTCCTGAGTAGCAGGTACAACTATCAATATCACTATTATACCCATTTCACAGATGAGGGAATGAGGCACAGAGAGGTCTCGTCACACAGCCGGGAAGTGGCAGAGTAGATGTGACCCCGTGTCCTACTCTTAACCGCTAGCCGCAGTTCACAAGTTTACCATCACTGGCTCTCTTCCCAGCTGGTCTCATCCGACTCAATGCCTCTCTCTGTCTCAGAATTTTACCACAGCCCCCAACTCAGACTGATAACCAGCATCTGCTCCCAACCTCTGACTTATCACTTTCCTCCCAGGCTCGGGCCCCTGGAATCCCACTGATGTGGGTATGAGCCCTGGCTCTGCCATTTTCCATCTAGGGGGCCTGGAAGAAGCCACTTCCCTTCTAAAAGCCTTGGTTTCCTTGTCTCTGACCCAGGGAGCTTTGTCCTGAGTTTGCTGGGCTGTGGTGGGGACGTCATGAAGCCACACTCAGGGCACCTGGGGCACTGGGAAGGAGGTGCGGTCCATCAAACTCTTATCAGAAGTTAATCATATCCGCAGTCCTGGGGAAGAGGCCAAGTATTTCTTTGCTTTTCCCAACAAGTCCTCTGCAGGTGCATCATGGGAAGACATGTTAGGCATTGCTCGTTTGCTTTCAAGTGCAACTGCTCATCTCCTGCAAACTGCTTTTCCTGGGCTCCTTTGCCAGGTTGAGCTAATGGGAAGTTCTGGGAGGAGATTAGAGGGTGGGAGAAGCCAGGATATCCACCCCATTGCCTCCACCCCTGCGTTCTCTGCTTAAAAGGGCGGGGGGTGGGGTGGGGGGTACAGCACGTCGTTTTTCCAGCACTGGCTGCCGCGTTTCGTGTCTTTAGCTCCTAAAGAACCTTTGGTTCCTGCCATGATACAAACCACCCCTAGGCAGTATCATTCGGCTTCCCTGGTGGCTCAGACCAGGGAAGAATCTGCCTGCAATGCAGGAGACCTGAGTTCAATCCCTGGGTTGGGAGGATCCCCTGGAAGAAGGCATGGCAACCCACTCCAGTATTCTTGCCTGGAGAATCCCCATGGACAGAGGAACCTGGTGGGCTACAATCCATGGGGTTGCAAAGAGTCGGACATAACTGAGCATCTAAGCGCAGCACAGAAAGTATCATCACTTTCTCCACTTGTCCCTTCTGCCCCTGCCCGAATTGGATTGCCTCACCGTTTGCTATTTGACTTTTTGGCTCTTCCCTCTCCCATGTAATCAGTTCCCTGTATTAAACTTCCTCTGCTTGAAATACCAAGAGTGGCATCTGTCTTTCTGTCTGGCTCTGACTCACAGCAAGCATCTAGGATTTTTCTTCCCCTAGAATATCCTCCACTTCTCTAAGCCTGGAGTCTTTGTCCTGGAGGGTTGGAGTCAGATCCCTGAGGGCATGTGATGGGGAAGTGGACAGGGATCTAGCTCCTTCTAGCTCTTTGCTGTGAACCTGCTCTGAGGGAACAAAGCTTTCCAACACTAATGCTGTCTCCTGCAGAGTAAATGGTATGCGTCATGTGCAGCGAGGCTGTCTCTTTACTGTCCTTTCCCAGAGGTTCTCCAGCACCAAGTCAGGGGAGGGGAGAAAGCAGTGAAGGAGGCAAAGAAGGCCCCATCGGGCCACAGTAGCAGAGGAATTGGATGGAGCAGGTATTCAGCAAGCCTGTCTTGTCTTCCCCCTTCAGAGTCTTCCCTGGGACTCAAGCCAAAGCCTTGAATTTTAAAACCAGCCCTAAGGAGAATGATGGCTTCCCAGGGGACGCTAGTGGTAAAGAACCCGCCTGCCAATGCAGGAGACTTAAGAGACGTGGGTTCGATCTCTGGGTTGGGAAGATCCTCTGGAGGAGGCCATGACAGCCCACTCCAGTATTCTTACCTGGAGAATCCCATGGACAAAGGAGCCTGACAGGCTACAGTCCATGGGGTCTCAAAGAGTCAGACACATTGAAGCAACTTAGCACAAGAGGAATGAAGGTTTTCTTCAAGCCAGGGCAGCTGCCCCAGGGGCCCACTCCACCAAGAGCAAAGGACCAAGGCACAGACTCTAATGAGTGAATTGAGGGTGTGGTCCTGCCTCCCAGCCAGTACCTCTGGGACTCCCATTGAGGGTTGCTCACAAAGGTGCTTCCCTTCCCTTCCAGAGCATTGGGTAAAGGTCACTTCAGTCAGCCCCCTGACTTTAGCCCAAGGCAGAAGCCGATCAGACGGGAGAATGGCAGGTCTCTCAGATCCTTCCAGGTGTTTTCTATCTCAGGCTCTGAGTTCTTGGCTTCATCCATCACTTTGAAGCCTCCTTCCCCTCACCCAGGGACCAAAGCAAATCCGAGGACTTCTGAGCTCTCAGAGTCTCCCTATCTGCATATTCTTTGGGGCACACGTAAGGCCCCCACAAAAGTAAGAGAAGCCCCCAAACCGCTCCTGTCCAACCCTACCCTTCATGGTAAGTGGGAAATGAGGGCTCAGAATAGAGGCCTGCTGGCAGCCTGTAGTCATTGGCAGATTGTGGGGAGCCACAGTGGTGAAGCAGGTGATGAGCTGGACCCAGGCCCCAGGGACACCCCATCCTGCATTAGCATTTGGACAAACATCCATACTTCACGTCACTTACAAGTACCAGAGGACACACGCATCTACAAACCATCATATGCCCACAGACTACAGGCTCGGCAGTTTAGGGGCTCACACTTGCATAAACACAAGCAAACATGTGCACTCCAATGGGCAGACATACCCACCCCTCATGTGTACCCATTCGTGGGTTTATATCTATATGCATACTCCTCAGCACACAATCATATACACATGTCCCTAGGGAATCACACCCACATGCACAATATCACATATATGCAATCTGCTACACATCCCATAACATGAGTGCATGTAAACAGCTCACTCATTCACACACACACACACACACACACACACACACACACACACCAGCTCGCCAAGGTGCCCTCAAACAGCTGGACACACTTCACACTCTGCAGGCTGGTGAACTTATGTTTGTGCACCCACATGAGCAGAAGACACCCCTCCAGGATCGCTCCCTTGCAGGTGACCCTGGGGATGACCACAGGTGTAGATACAGTGATGCTGCCTATGTGCACACACCTGGCCATGCAGAGCCTCCTCCGCATTCTCCATGGAATGGACCCTTCTTGGTAAGCCCTTCTCAAGGAATCAGCAGCCACCTGGCTGCCCTTGGGACTAAGAAAACACCCTGCTCCCTCCCCTAAGCTGGGTGGCCTGGGTCCTGGGGGAGGCAGGGAGGACTGCCCAGCTCAAAGTCTGGGGCCAAAGTCTTATTTGCAGGCGCAGGGCGGAAGTTGCACAACCTGCCCCTGCGCCCGGCGAACCCGGCTCATTGTCTCCAGCTTCCCCTTGGCCATAGGCCCAGGCCTAGCCGGCCAACCTGTTTCTCTGGGGAGGATGGGGATGGTGGCTCCTCTCTCCCCTGCCTTGGGAACGAGTGGCCAAAGGACACTCCACTGGCGCTCAGCCATATATGCCACTCACTTGAGGTGGAGATGCACAGAACTTAGAACCTGACCTCTCCTCTACCAGCTGGGGAGCTAAAACATAGGACAGGCAGGAGGCTGGCCCAGGGTGACACAGCAAGCTGGAGGCACATCAGGTCTTGCACCCAAGCTCAATTTTCTCTCCAAGTTTAAGAATGATCATGCAGAAGTTCAATAGTTCTAATGCAGATGAGCATCTGGATTTAGATGGAGGGGACCCCAGAGTCTGAGTAGAAACCACCCTTCACCCTCACTCCCCACCATGGCTAACTTAGTTCATTAGAAGATCAGTTTGCCATATTACCAACTCATTGAGCTAACCAAATTTACCCCTACTTTAAAGTACTCTTTTCGATTTGTAAAGTTTCTAACAATGTATATGAGATGAATCAGGAAGGCCCTCAAGGGCCATGGAAAGCCAGACCCCTCTTCACCTCTGGGAGCTACAGCTCAGGCTAGGGTGCAACCCCTTGTCCCTCAGTCTTTATTTCCAGTTCCCTCAGCAACACGGAGGTGGCTTAGAGATAGTAAACAATCTGAAAATCCCGAAATCTACAGCTATTCAAAACCATACCATGCCTGCCAGCCTGTTTTCTCTCCTTCCTTCCCTCTCTCCCACTTCCACTCCCTCTATCCATTTTTCCTTCTGTCTTTGTTTTTTTCTCATCTCATCTAGTTGAAACTCACAAGGCAGGTCCTAGTAGGCTGGTATGATAGCCCTTAAGGGCAGAGTTAAAGTTGGGTTGGGCAGCAGCCCAGTGGGTCAGAGCATAGGTCTATACAGAGGATGGAACAGATGAATAATCCACCATGGATTAAAGGAGCCAGGTTTCTCATGGACAGTTCAGTTCAGTCGCTCAGTCATGTCTGACTCTTTGTGACCCCATGGACTGCAGCAGGCCAGGCTTCCCTGTCCATCACCAATTCCCGGAGCTTACACAAACTCATGTCATTGAGTCTGTGATGCCATCCAACCATCTCATCCTCTGTTGTCCCCTTCTCCTTCCGCCTTCAATCTTTCCCAGCATCAGGGCCTTTTCAAATGAGTCAGTTCTTCACATCGGATGGCCAAAGTATTGGAGCTTCAGCTTCAATATCAGTCCTTTCAATGAATATTCAAGACTGATTTCCTTTAGGATTGACTAGTTTGATCTCCTTGCAGTCCAAGGGACTAGGACACGGACAAGGGAGGTACAAATATGGAAAGGAGGACCCTGAGGAACCCCGTGGTGTTGGACTGAAGTTGGAGCTATCAGTGAGAGCATGCTTTAAAGCGTGTATGCTTGTGTTTTCTTGGTCTGTTCACTGAAAAGGTCTGAGAGTAGCAATGCTTCAGTAGCAACGAGCACACTTACCACCAAGATCATATTTTCAGAATACCATTCTCCCCTAAAAAGGAATTCAGCTCTTTGGAGGAAGAGTTGATTGCCAGACTGATTTAGAGAAAGTACTAGTTGAGTCTGGACATGTTGTTGTGTCAGAAGGTAAAGAATAAGGGGATGTGTCAAAAAGATACAAGAGCCAGACGGAAGGGGCTTTTTCTGGCCAAATCTGGTGTAACTTGAACATCAAAATAAATGATAGTGCTGGATCACAGCCCATTGAATGAAACAGAAATCCATGAATCCATATTTCTAAACAAACAAATAAATGAGCACATGGACAGAAGAGAATGCTTTTCCTTATAGCAGAGTGCCAAACAATAAATGAAAAAAGGAAACTCACCTTTTGGCCACTATTATGATTGTTATTTTAGGTCAGAAGCATCAAAGTCTACTAAAATAATAGAAATAAATGGGGTGAAGAATGGGATTTTTACATCTTGCTAAAGTATCCCCACACAAGATACTTATTCCTTACAAAAGTAACAAAATATCTTTACAATGGGGAAACTGGATAAAATGGTGAATTAATCAGCTGACATCACCAGTGTCAACAGATCCAGGTTGTGCAGCACTTGAGAGCGAGCAATGAGAAAGCATAGCTCATTCCTGTGATAGTCACAACATGTAATCAGGAGGAAACGAACACAAAGTGAGCAACCTTCTCCAAAACAATTGCCTTGTTATCTTTAAACACCAAGAGTGTGAAACTCAAGGCAAGAATGGAGGGAGACTGGAGGCCCATAGATGGGAGGTAAGGTTGGGTCGCCCTCTACCCATGGCAACACGGGGGCAACTGGTGAAGCTTGAATGACGTGTCTGGATGAAAGGCACATGCCATTCTTTGTACTGTTCTTGCATGTTTTCCATAATGTGGAATATCTTAAAATTATTTTAAATCCCATATAGCATAACTTTGTAAAATTGTTAAAGGAGGCTCCTGGATGGATGTCTCCAAGGAAAAGAGGAAGCTAAAGTGTTACCTGATGACCTCATCTCCTGAGGGAGGGTTTAGGATGAACTGGAATGAGCACCCAGAAAGCAGGCAAGCAAAAAACATGAAAATGAACAATGCTGGGAGAAAGAGAAAGACTTTCAAGAAATAGTTGTAGGGACTTCCTTGGTGGTCCAGTGATTAAGAATCCACCTTCCAATGCGGGGGATGTGGGTTTGATCCCTGGCCAGGGAACTAAAATCCCACATGCCTTGGAGAAACTGAGCCCACAAGCCTCAACTAGAAAGTCCATGTGCTGCAACGAAAGATCCCACATGATGTAATGACCAGCTGCATGTCACAACTGAGACCTGATGCAGTCAAATAAATATTTTTCAAAAAGAAAAATAAGAAAATAGTCATTATAAAAAAGAAAACACTCAGTCATGTCCGACTCTTTGCAATCCTTTGCAACTCTTATACTCTTTGCATAGACTATACAGTCCATGGACTTCTCCAGGCCAGAATACTGGAGTGGGTAGCCTTTCCCTTCTCCAGGGGATCTGCCCAACCTAGGGATCAAACCCAGGTCTCCTGCATTGCAGGCAGATTCTTTACCAACTGAGATATCAGGGAAGTAAAAAAGAAAACAGTTGTAATCATAGTACCCTATATGGCTGGGCTCTCAATTGTATTTACATTGTCACAAAATAAACCCAGAGTTTTTATCTAACCAAAACTTATGATATAAGGAAGATAGACCAGGAGAAGCAGAGAAGGAGATTCTATGAGAAGGAAATTCTTATCGTCCAAAGTAGGAAGACGATAGACTATATTTAAAGCTGAAAATCAAGATATAACAGTATATTTGGGAGAGAAAAGAACTTTTTCTTATAACTTGTACCTTGTTTAATGATAATTGTGTATCAGTCAGTTCAGTCGCTCAGCTGTGTCTGACTGTTTGTGATCCCATGAATTGCAGCACGCCAGGCCTCCCTGTCCATCACCAAATCCTGGAGTTCACTCAGACTCACATCCATCGAGTTAGTGATGCCATCCAGCCATCTCATCCTCTGTTGTCCCCTTCTCCTCCTGCCCCCAATCCCTCCCAGCATCAGAGTCTTTTCCAGTGAGTCAACTCTGCACATGAGGTGGCCAAAGTACTGGAGTTTCATCTTCAGCATCATTCCCTCCAATGAACACCCAGGGCTGATCTCCTTCAGAATGGACTGGTTGGATCTCCTTGCAGTCCAAGGGACTCTCAAGAGTCTTCTCCAACACCACAGTTCAAAAGCATCAATTCTTTGGCACTCAGCCTTCCTCACAGTCCAACTCTCACATCCATACATGACTACTGGAAAAACCATAGCCTTGACTAGACGGACATTTGTTGGCAAAGTAATGTCTCTGCTTTTCAATATGCTGTCTAGGTTGGTCATAACTTTTCTTCCAAGGAGTAAGCGTCTTTTAATTTCATGGCTGCAGTCACCATCTGCAGTGATTTTGGAGCCCCCAAAAATAAAGTCTGACACTGTTTCCACTGTTTCCCCATCTATTTCCCATGAAGTGATGGGACCAGATGCCATGATCTTTGTTTTCTGAATGTTGAGCTTTAAGCCAACTTTTTCACTCTCCACTTTCACTTTCATCAAGAGGCTTTTTAGTTCCTCTTCACTTTCTGCCATAAGGGTGGTGTCATCTGCATATCTGAGGTGATTGATATTTCTCCTGGCAATCTTGATGCCAGTTTGTGCTTCTTCCAGCCCAGCATTTCTCATGATGTACTCTGCATAGAAGTTAAATAAGCAGGGTGACAATATGCAGCCTTGACGTACTCCTTTTCCTATTTGGAACCAGTCTGTTGGTCCATGTCCAGTTCTAACTATTGCTTCCTGACCTGCATATAGGTTTCTCAAGAGGCAGGTCAGGTGGTCTGGTATTTCCAGCTCTCTCAGAATTTTGCACAGTTTCTTGTGATCCACACAGTCAAAGGCTTTGGCATAGTCAATAAAGCAGAAATAGATGTTTTTCTGGAACTCTCTTGCTTTTTCCATGATCCGGTAGATGTTGGCAATTTAATCTCTGGTTCCTCTGCCTTTTCTAAAACCAGCTTGAACATCTGGAAGTTCATGGTTCATGTATTGCTGAAGCCTGGCTTGGAGAATTTTGAGCATTACTTTCCTAGCATGTGAGATGAATGCAATTGTGCGGTAGTTTGAGCATTCTTTGGCATTGCCTTTCTTTGGGATTGGAATGAAAACTGACCTTTTCACGTCCTGTGGCCACTGCTGAGTTTTCCAAATTTGTGGCATATTGAGTGCAGCACTTTCACAGCATCTTTTCAGCTTTGAAATAGCGCCACTGGAATTCCGTCGCCTCCACTAGCTTTGTTCATAGTGATGCTTTCTAAGGCCCACTTGACTTCACATTCCAGGATGTCTGGCTCTAGGTGAGTAATCACACCATCATGATTATCTTGGTCGTGAAGATCTTTTTTGTACAGTTCTGTGTATTCTTACCACCTCTTCTTAATATCTTCTGTTTCTGTTAGGTCCATACCACTTCTGTCCTTTATCGAGCCCATCTTTGCATGAATGCATTAATTCCATATATATATATATATAACTCAATGAAGAAAATGTCAAAATAAAAAATAAATTTATATAAAAATTTTAAAAAGAAAGAACCATATGAGTCTGCTATTTAGAAGTATAAAGGAAGGAAAAATAAACTGTTGTGTCTTGCTGAAAGCAGTTGCCTGTGGTGGCTGAGAATTGGGGGCAAAGTCAGATTAGACAGGAGACCGCATCCAGAACAAAGTGCATGTATAAGTTTAATAAAAGTTGAAATCAAAATAGAAAAATATAATTAAATAAATACATTTTGAGCAAAGCAGTAAATTTGGACAACTGGTGAAGCTGACTGTTTAGCAAAATCTGTAAAAGAATTCCCCAAATGCTAAAGTGCTGATGAAACATAAAGCTACTTTTTAAGAGATTAAAAAAAAGATCAGTCAATAATGAAAAATTCCCATGTGATACTATGGAAAAAATATTCATAGGGGATTATTTAAGAAGAATGAATGAACTATAAGAGTAAATATTTTATGACCCATAGCTTTGGCCACATTGAATAGACCTTGAAATGCTACCAGGAAGGAAATTTGTCCATTAGAAAATTGTACATTGAACATAAAAAGAGTATTACTTAAACAGATTTTTGGAAAATCAGTCAATTTGGTAATACGGGCTAGTGGTCCTTCAGTGAGACTTTGGAGAACTAATATTGGTCAGATTGGCCTTCAGAGGTTTGGCAGTTAACCCTGCATCCATAGACCTTTCCCAAGACCCAGTCCATTCTCACCCAGGTCCAACACCAATCTCATCAGCAGTCTCCCTGGAGGAGAAGGTTCATACCCTCCTACACTACAATCTTCTTCTTCTACACTACAACTCTGTGTAGTATAAACTTATAACCCTATTTTACAGATGAGAAAATGAAAGCTTGGAGAAATGAATTGACTTGCCTGAAGCCTCGTAATCAGAAAGTATCTTAACTGGACTTGTCATATTGGTCCATGAACTCTAAGGCCAGGCTTCTCTTGCTCCCTGGCCCCTTGGCTCTCCCACCTGCTGGCACCAGACCTAATTAGAGCCTTGCTGGCCCCCAAGATGGGCTGGGAGGCAGATGTGTCATTAGAGCATGAGATGCTGGGAGCTCGCACTATGTGTCATTATGTTTAATTACATGAGTTGAGGCTTCTGCGTGGGCTGGTGGAGCCAGAGCGTCTCTGTGCCCAGGTGACCAGGGAATTTCTGTAGCCAAGTACTGGGGCAGGGGCTGCTAGAGGTCCTTACTACAGCCCTGGGAGCAAAGCCCATGTTTCCTGCATCTGCTGGAGAAAGCCTTCTTTCTGAGGCTACGGGGAGGGTCTTGGTGGGAAGGTGCTGTCCTTTATGCCTCTCTGGATGTTTTTATCCAGACTCCCACCTAGGCAGGCAATGGAGTAGAAGGAGATGGCTACACAAAGGGAACAGTCCCCAGGTCCCCTCATCCCATCCCCAGACAGATACAGGCACTCACACACACACACACACACACACACACACACACACACACACACACACACTACATCAAAACATTGTTTTGCAACTTTTATCTGAATCTTTGAGTAAAGAGTTGGTTACCCATTTATCAACAGCCTTGGGTGCTTGCTCTGGGGGAAGCGCAAGTGAGAAGGAATGTCGAACAGGAAGATGGGGTTTTGTCCTCTCTGGGCAGAGATGCCTGGTGGAATCAACCTTTTGCATATGTTCCACGAATAAACAGGTATTGAGTTGCTTCTGTGGATCAGGCATTGTTCTAAGCACTGTTGTTATGAGGTAAAGTTCCTGATTTTAAGGAGTTTACTTCTAAGGAATAAGAGACAATAAGCATGCAAATACACGTGTAAAGTACCAGATGGTGACAAGTGGTATTCAGAAGTAGGGTGAGAGTGAGGAGCACATATTCATAGATGATGATTTGGTTGGAGAAACAGTCAAGGCACTCTCCCCTGGTTTGCTCAGCCAAACCCAAAGGATAGATGGAGAAAAATGTAGGTGGTAGAACAAAGGAGCTCATCACTGCAGCTGCCTCGTCCTCTTCAGCCTCTTCCTCTAATATTTCTTTTCTTTAGAAAATTAAATATTTTAAATATACATAAATTATAGAAAATTTATGACAACTACTCATGCTTAAAAAAGGGAACTTTAGATTTGTAAAAAACCAAAACCAAACTTACAAAGTCAAAGCTCCTTATATTAGTCAGGAAAAGCTAGGTATGTAGTAATAACAAACAACCCCCAAAATCACAGAAGTTTGAAATAATAAAGATCTATTTGTCTCTCATCCTCTGTATCCAAAGATAGTTGACTGGAGAGAGCTGTATTCATTCAGGAACCCAGACTGATGAATGCTCCCCATTTTATGATGCTGTGATATCAGTAGAAGACTTCAGGAGTCACTATGTAAGAAAGGAAGAATGAAGACTCACACGTTTGCCCTTGAATGCTTACAACTGGCAAGGACATATGTCACTTCTGCCCATGCTTCCCTGGCTAAAGCAAGTCATGTGTTTATGCCCAACTTCAAAAGAGCAGTCAAACATAATCCACTTATGTGCTTAGAAGAAAACAAGAGCTGACATGTCGGTGAGCATTGTTAATATCTACCACCTTCCCCATCCAATTTCCATCTATCCCTCATTCCCAAGTATAAGCCCCATCTGGAAGTTGTGTATAATTTTCATTTATGAACTTTTGTTTAACTTCCGATATACCTGTGTATGCATACTAAGTCGCTTTAGTTGTGTCCGACTCAGTGGACTATAGCCCACAAGACTCCTCCATCCATGGGATTCTCCAGGCAAGAGTACCAGAGTGGGTTGCCACGCCTTCCTCCAGGGGATCTTCCTGACCCAGGGACTGAAGCCGTGTCAGGTTCTTTACCATAGTGCCACCCGAGAAGCCCTAATATGCCTGTATGTCTCAGTAAACAACGTGTGTATGTGCTCGGTCGCTTAGTCACGTCCAGTTCTTTGCCACCTCGTGGACTATACTGAGTCAGGTCCCTCTGTCCAGGCAAGAATACTAGAGTGCGTTGCCATTTCCTGCTCCAGGGGATCTTCCCAACCCAGGGATCGAACTCGTGTCTCCTGCCTGTCTCCTGCACTGGCAGATGGATTCTTTACCATTTGAGCCATCTGGGAAGCCCCATCAGTAAATAATACATGGGAAGAAATCACAAAGAAAATTAGAAGATAGTTTTAACTGAATGACAGTGAAAACATATCAAAGTCTGTGTGATGCAGCTAAGACAGTATAACAAAGGAAAAGTTATAGCATTAAATGGATATATTAAAAAGATGAATGTTCCAAAACCAAGTATCTAAGGTTCTAGCTTAAGAAACTAAACAAAGGAGAGCAAATTAAACCCAAAGCAAGCCGAAATTTGAAAATAATATAGATAAGAGTAGAAACCAGTGAATAGAAAACAGAAAAACAAAAAAGAAAATAAATGAAACCGTAAGCTAGCTCTTTGGAAATAAGGAGAGTTCCCTGGTGGTCCAGTGGTTAAGATTCCACACTTCCACTGCAAGGGGTGCCAGTTCAATCCCTGGTTAGGGAAGTTCCACATGCCAGAGGGTGTGCCAAAAAAAAAAAAAAGGAACATCCCTGCAGATCCTAGGAACTTTAAAAAGCTGTAAGAAAATGTTTATGACCAACTTTATGACCATAAATTTGACAACTTAAGTGAAACAAGCAAGGGAATTCCCTGTTGATCCATTGGCTAGGACTCGGTGTGGTCAAGGGCTTCCCTTTCCTCAGTTTGATTCCTGGGTTGGGAGAATTCACTGGAGAAGGGATAGGCTACCCACTCCAGTATTTTTGGGCATCCCTCATGGCTCAGCTGATAAAGAGTCCGCCTGCAATGCGGGAGACCTGAGTTCAATCCCTAGGTTGGAAAGATCCCCTGGAGAAGGGAAAGGCTACCCACTCCAGTATTCTGGCCTGGAGAATTCCATGGACTGTATAGTCCATGGGTTGTAAAGAGTTGGACATGACTGAGTGATTTTCACTTACACTTACAAGGAACTAAGATCCCACAAACCATGCGGTGAGGCCATAAAAGAAAAAGAAAAAAAAGAAAAAAAGAAACAGGTGAACTCATCGAAGGACACAAACTGTCAAAGCTCACTCAGGAAAAAATAGACAACCCAAAGAATTTTATATCTATGAAGGAGCAGGAACTAATGGCTAATAAAAGGTTTCCCATGAAAGTATTTCCAGGGCCAGATGGCTTCATTGGTAAATTCTCCAAGTTAAATTCACTTAAAAAATGTCATTATACATAAACTCTTTCAGAAAATAGAAATTAGTTGAGGGTACTCCTCAACTAATTCTCTGAGTTCAGAATTACTAAAAATATGACAAAGACAGTATAAGAAAAGATAACTATAGACTTACACCCCTCGTACAAAAATCTTTAACAAAAATAGGTACAAAAATCTTTAACAAAATATTAGAAAATAAAATCCAGCAATATCTAAAAAGAATAATGCATTAAAACTAAGTGGGGTTTGATCGCAGTCCTAAGATGGCGGAGGAATAGGACGGGAAGACCACTTTCTCCCCCACAAATTCATCAAAAGAACATTTAAACGCTGAGTAAATTCCACAAAACAACTTCTGAATGCCGGCAGAGGACATCAGGCACCCAGAAAAGCAGCCCATTGTCTTCAAAAGGAGATAGGAAAAAATATAAAAGACAAAAGAGGTAGGGACGGAGCTCCGTCCCAGGAAAGGAGTCTTAAAAAGAGAGAAGTTTCCAAACACCGGGAAACACTCTCACTGCTGAGTCTGTGGTGAGCCTTGGAAGCACAGAGGGCAACATAACAGAGAGGAAAAATAAATAAATAATTAAAACCCACAGATTACGAGCCCAACGATAACTCCCCCAGTGGAGAAGCAGCGCAGATGCCTGCACCCGCCACTAGCAAGCGGGGCCTGGGCAGGGAGGCGCGGGCTGCATTGCTTAGAGTAAGGATCTGGCCTGAATGCCCCAAGGGCAACCTGAGTGAACTAACTTGGGCTAGCAAACCAGACTGTGGAATAGGAAAAGCCCTAAGACACCGCGCCCGCGCACAGAACAAAGGACTGAACAGAACTAGCTGGCTGCAGACCATCCCCCTCCGGTGACAGGCAGCCAGAGCTGGAAGTGGGCAATCTCGGCCCCAAAGAGACATGATCTACCAAACTGCAAGCAGGCTTCTTTGCTAACTAAGACTTCTCGGGGTTCTGGACAGTCAACATCCGCCTGAGAAGGTGTGCCGGTTGTACACCCAGAAAACCGAGGGGCAGGGACGGGGGAGGCGATAAGTCGCAGCGACCGGGCTCACCAAACACCTCATCACCTGAGTTGCTCAGACCTGGGAAGGGCACAAAACACAGGCCCAACTGAGTCTGTGCCTCTGAGGACTAACCCAGTGCCTGAACCTGAGCAGCTTATACCTGGGAGGTGCATGAAACCCAGGGCTGGCCTTGGATGGTTCCCGGCGGAGCAACCTAGAGCCTGAGCAGTGTGGGCAGGGAGGGCACATGCGCCGTGAGCAGGGGCAGGCCCAGTGTGGCTGGGGCACTGTGAGCACACGCCAGTGTTTTTGTTTGCAGCGTCCCTCCCTCCTCACAGCGCGACTGAACAAGTAAGCCTAAAAAAGTGTCCACCACCGCCCCCTTTGTGTCAGGGCGAAAATCAGACACTGAAGAGACCAGCAAACAGAAGAAGCTAAAACAGAGGGAACTGCCTTGGAAGTGACAGATGTAATAGATTAAAACCCTGTCGTTAGTACCGACTACATAGGAAGGGGCCTATAGATCCTGAGAAATATAAGCCAGACCAAGGAACTACCTGAAAATGAACTGACCCCACAATACCCACAACAACACCAGAGAAAGTCCTAGATATATTTTTACTATTTTTACGATCATTCTTTTTTTAATATTTCTTAATTTTTAAGTCCTCTATTACTCCTTTAATTTTCACTTTTATAACCTACTATTACTTTGCAAAAAAAAAAGACCCTATTTTTTTTAAAGCAAACTTCATATATATATATTTTAATAATTTTTGTGACTTTGGTTTTTTTATTTCTTTGTTTTTCTTCTTTTCTTTAATATTGTATTTTTGAAATTCCAAACTCTACTCTAGATTTTTAATCTTTGCTTTTTGGTATTTGTTATCAATTTTGTACCTTTAAGAACCCAATCTTCAGTACCTAGTTTTACTTGGGAGTGAGATTACTGGCTTGACTGCTTTCTCCCCTTTTGGACTCTCCTTTTTCTCCACAAGGTCACCTCTGTCTCCTCCCTACCCCCTCTTTTCTCTACCCAACTCTGTGAATCTCTGTGTGTTCCAGACGGGGGAGAACACTTAGGGAACTGATAACTGGCTGGATCTGTCTCGCTGCTTTTGATTCCCCCCCTTTATCCTCCTGGCCACCTCTGTCTCCTTCCTCCCTCTTCTCTTCTCTGTATAACTCTGTGAACATCTCTGAGCAGTACACTAGTGGAGTACACATAAGGAAGTGATTACTGGCTAGCTTGCTCTCTCCTCTATTGATTCCACCTCATCTCATTTGGGTCACCTCTAACTCCCTCCTCCCTCTTCTCTTCTCCATGTAACTCTGTGAACCTCTCTGGGTGTCCCTCACTGTGGAGAAACTTTTCGTCTTTAACCTAGATGTTTTATCAACAGTGCTGTATAGAAGGAGAAGTCTTGAGACTACTGTAAAAATAAGACTGAAAACCAGAAGCAGGAGGCTTAAGTCCAAATCCTGAGAACACCAGAGAACTCCTGACTCCAGGGAACATTAATTGACAGGAGCTCATCAAATGCCTCCATACTTACACTGAAACCAAGCACCACCCAAGGGCCAACAAGTTCCAGAGCAAGACATACCACACAAATTCTCCAGCAACACAGGAACAGAGCCCTGGGCTCCAATATACTGGCTGCCCAAAGTTACTCCAAAACCATTGGCATCTCATAACTCATTACTGGACACTTCATTACATTCCAGAGAGAAGAAATCCAGCTCCACCCACCAGAACACCGACACAAGCTTCCCTAACCAAGAAACCTTGACAAGCCACTGATACAACCCCACCCACAGCAAGGAAACCACAATAAAGAGAACTGCCAGAATACAGAAAGGACACCCCAAACTCAGCAATATAAAGAAGAAGAAGAGACAGAGGAATACCCAGCAGGTAAAGGAACAGGATAAATGCCCACCAAACCAAACAAAAGAGGAAGAGATAGGAAATCTACCTGATAAAGAATTCTGAATAATGATAGTGAAAATGATCCAAAACCATGAAATCAAAATGGAATCACAGATAAATAGTCTGGAGACAAGGATTGAGAAGATGCAAGAAAGGTTTAACAAGGACCTAGAAGAAATAAAAAAGAGTCAATATATAATGAATAATGCAATAAATGAGATAAAAAACACTCTGGAGGCAATAAATAGTAGAATAACAGAGGCAGAAAATAGGATTAGTGAAGTAGAAGATAGAATGGTAGAAATAAATGAATCAGAGAGGAAAAAAGAAAAACAAATCAAAAGAAATAAGGACAATCTCAGAGACCACCAGGACAGTGTCGTATGCCCCAACATTCGAATCATAGGAGTCCCAGAAGAAGACAAAAAGAAAGACCATGAGAAAATACTTGAGGAGATATTAGTTGAAAACTTCCCTAAAATGGGGAAGGAAATAATCACCCAAGTCCAAGAAACACAGAGAGTCCCAAACAGGGTAAACCCAAGGTAAAACACCCTAAGACACATATTAATCAAATTAACAAAGATCAAACACAAAGAACAAACATTACAAGCAGCAAGGGAAAAACAACAAATAACACACAAGGGGATTCCCATAAGGATAACAGCTGATCTTTCAATAGAAACTCTTCAGGCCAGGAGGGAATGGCAAGACACACTTAAAGTGATAAAAGAAAATAACCTACAGCCCAGATTACTGTACCCAGCAAGGATCTCATTCAAATATGAAGGAGAAATCAAAAGCTTTACAGACAAGCAAAAGCTGAGAGAATTCAGCACCACCAAACCAGCTCTCCAACAAATGCTAAAGGATACTCATTAGTCAGGAAACACAAAAAGGGTGTATAAACCCAAACCCAAAACAATAAAGTAAATGGCAATGGGATCATACTTATCAATAATTACCTTAAACATAAATGGGTTGAATGCCCCAACCAAAAGACAAAGACTGGCTGAATGGATACAAAAACAAGACCCCTATAATATGTTGTCTACAAGAGACCCACCTCAAAACAGGGGACGCATACAGACTGAAAGTGAAGGGCTGGAAAAAGATATTCCACGCAAACAGAGACCAAAAGAAAGCAGGAGTAGCAATACTCATATCAGATAAAATAGACTTTAAAGCAAAGGCTGTGAAAAGAGACAAAGAAGGACACTACATAATGATCAAAGGATCAATCTAGAAGAAGATATAACAATTATAAATATATATGCACCCAACATAGGAGTACCACAATATGTAAAACAAATGCTAACAAGTATGAAAGGGGAAATTAACAATAACACAATAATAGTGGGAGACTTTAATACCCCACTAACACCTATGGATAGATCAACTAAACAGAAAATTAACAAGGAACACAAACTTTAAATGATACAATAGACCAGTTAGACCTAATTGATATCTATAGGACATTTCACCCCAAAACAATGAATTTCACCTTTTTCTCAAGTGCACACGGGAACTTCTCCAGGATAGATCACATCCTGGGCCATAAATCTAGCCTTGGTAAATTCAAAAAAAATTGAAATCATTCCAAGCATCTTTTCTGACCACAATGCAGTAAGATTAGATCTCAATTACAGGAGAAAAACTATTAAAAATTCAAACATATGGAGGCTGAACAACATGCTGCTGAATAACTGACAAATCACAGAAGAAATCAAAAAAGAAATCAAAATATGCATAGAAATGAATGAAAATGAAAACACAACAACCCAAAACCTGTGGGACACTGTACAAGCAGTGCTAAGGGGAAAGTTCATAGCAATACAGGCCTACGTCAAGAAACAAGACAAAAGTCAAATAAATAACCTAACTCTACACCTAAAGCAACTAGAAAAGGAAGAAATGAAAAACCCCAGGGTTAGTAGAAGGAAATAAATCTTAAAAATTAGGGCAGAAATAAATGCAAAAGAAACAAAAGAGACCATAGCAAAAATCAACAAAGCCAAAAGCTGGTTCTTTGAAAGGATAAATAAAATTGACAAACCATTAGCCAGACTCATCAAGAAACGAAGGGAGAAAAATCAAATCCATAAAATTAGAAATGAAAATGGAGAGATCACAACAGACAACACAGAAATACAAAGGATCATAAGAGACTATGATCAGCAATTATATGCCAATAAAATGGACAATGTGGAAGAAATGGACAAATTCTTAGAAAAGTACAGCTTTCCAAAAGTGAACCAGGAAGAAATAGAAAATCTTAACAGACCCATCACAAGAATGGAAATTGAAACTGTAATCAGAAATCTTCCAGCAAACAAAAGCCCAGGTCCAGACGGCTTCACAGCTGAATTCTACCAAAAATTTAGAGAAGAGCTAACACCTATCCCACTCAAACTCTTCCAGAAAATTGCAGAGGAAGGTAAACTTCCAAACTCATCCTATGAGGCCACCATCACCCTAATACCAAAACCTGACAAAGATGCCACAAAAAAAGAAAACTACAGGCCAATATCACTAATGAACATATATGCAGAAATCCTTAACAAAATTCTAGCAATCAGAATCCAACAACACATTAAAAAGATGACCAAGTGGGCTTTATCCCAGGGATGCAAGGATTCTTCAATATCTGCAAATCAATCAATGTAATACACCACATTAACAAATTAAAAAATAAAAGCCAAATGATTATCTCAATAGATGCAGAGAAAGCCTTTGACAAAATTCAACATCCATTTATGATAAAAACTCTCCAGAAATCAGGAATAGAAGGAACATACCTCAACATAATAAAAGCTATATATGACAAACCCACAACAAACATTATCCTCAACGGTGAAAAATTGAAAGCAGTTCAGTTCAGTTCAGTCGCTCAGTCGTGTCCGACTCTTTGTGACCCCATGAATCGCAGCACGCCAGGCCTCCCTGTTCATCACCATCTCCCAGAGTTCACTCAGACTCACGTCCATCGAGTCCGTGATCCCATCCAGCCATCTCATCCTCGGTCGTCCCCTTCTCCTCCTGCCCCCAATCCCTCCCAGCATCAGAGTTTTTTCCAATGAGTCAACTCTTCGCATGAGGTGGCCAAAATACTGGAGTTTCAGCTTTAGCATCATCCCTTCCAAAGAAATCCCAGGGTTGATCTCCTTCAGAATGGACTGGTTGGATCTCCTTGCAGTCCAAGGGACTCTCAAGAGTCTTCTCCAACACCACAGTTCAAAACCATCAATTCTTCGGCGCTCAGCCTTCTTCCCAGTCCAACTCTCACATCCATACACGACCACAGGAAAAACCATAGCCTTGACTAGACAGACCTTAGTTGGCAAAGTAATGTCTCTGCTTTTGAATATGTTGTCTAGGTTGGTCATAACTTTTCTTCCAAGGAGTAAGTGTCTTTTAATTTCATGGCTGCAGTCACCATCTGCAGTGATTTTGGAGCCCAGAAAAATAAAGTCTGACACTGTTTCCACTGTTTCCCCATCTGTTTGCCATGAAGTGATGGGACCAGATGCCATAATCTTTGTTTTCTGAATGTTGAGCTTTAGGCCAACTTTTTCACTCTCCTCTTGCACTTTCATCAAGAGGCTTTTTAGTTCCTCTTCACTTTCTGCCATAAGGGTGGTGTCATCTGCATATCTGAGGTGATTGATATTTCTCCTGGCAATCTTGATTCCAGCTTGTGTTTCTTCCAGTCCGGCGTTTCTCATGATGTACTCTGCATATAAATTAAATAAGGAGGGTGACAATATACAGCCTTGACGTCCTCCTTTTCCTATTTGGAACCAGTCTGTTGTTCCATGTCCAGTTCTGTTGCTTCCTGACCTGCATACAGGTTTCTCAAGAGGCAGTTCAGGTGGTCTGGTATTTCCAGCTCTCTCAGAATTGTCCACGGTTTCTTGTGATCCACACAGTCAAAGGCTTTGGCATAGTCAATAAAGCAGAAATAGATGTTTTTCTGGAACTCTCTTGCTTTTTCGATGATCCAGCAAATGTTGGCAATATGATCTCTGGTTCCTCTGCCTTTTCTAAAACCAGCTTGAACGTCAGGGAGGGGCGGCTGGGAGAAGCCACCTTGCGCCCGAGGCCAGGGGCAGTGACCCTGAGGAGCCACCCTGAGCCGGAGGCTAGGGACGGCAGCTGGAAGGAGCCACTCATGCCCGAGGCCAGGTCCCGCAGCCAGGAGGAGCAGTGGAGAGGAGCTATCCCATGTTGAAGGTCAGGAACGGTGGCGGTAAAGAGATACCCCTCATTTGCCCTAAAGTCAGGAACAAGACAAGGGCACCCACTTTCACCACTACTATTCAACATAGTTTTGGAAGTTTTGGCCACAGCAATCAGAGCAGAAAAAGAAATAAAAGGAATTCAAATTGGAAAAGAAGTAAAACTCTCACTGTTTAAAGATGACATGATTCTCTACATATAAAACTCTAAAGACTCCACCAGAAAATTACTAGAGCTAATCAATGAATATAGTAAAGTGGCAGGATATAAAATCAACACACAAAAATCCCTTGCATTCCTATAAACTAATAATGAGAAAATAGAGAAATTAAGGAAACAATTCCATTCACCATTGCAATGAAAAGAATAAAATACTTAGGAATATATCTACCTAAAGAAACTAAAGACCTATATATAGAAAACTATAAAACACTGATGAAAGAAATCAAAGAGGACACTAATAGATGGAGAAATATACCATGTTCATGGATCAGAAGAATCAATATAGTGAAAATGAGTACATCACCCAAAGCAATCTATAGATGCAATGCAATCCCTATCAAGCTACCAATGGTATTTTTCACAGAGCTAGAACAAATAATGTCACAATTTGTATGGAAATATAAAACACCTCGAATAGCCAAAGCAATCTTGAGAAAGAAGAATGGAACTGGAGGAATCAACCTGCCTGACTTCAGGTTCTACTACAAAGCCACAGTCATCAAGACAGTATGGTACTGGCACAAAGACAAAAATATAGACCAGTGGAACAAAATAGAAAGCCCAGAGATAAATCCATTCACCTATGGACACCTTACCTTTGACAAAGGAGGCAAGAATATACAATGGATTAAAGACAATCTCTTTAACAAGTGGTGCTGGGAAAACTGGTCAACCACTTGCAAAAGAATGAAACTAGAACACTTTCTAACACCATACACAAAAATAAACTCAAAATGGATTAAAGATCTAAATGTAAGACCAGAAACTATTAAACTCCTAGAGGAGAACATAGGCAAAACACTCTCCGACATAAATCACAGCAGGATCCTCTATGACCCACCTACCACAATATTGAAAATAAAACAAAAATAAACAAATGGGACCTAATTAAACTTAAAAGCTTCTGCACAACAAAGGAAACTATAAGCAATGTGAAAAGACAGCCTTTAGAATGGGAGAAAATAATAGCAAATGAAGCAACTGACAAACAACTAGTCTCAAAAATTGAGCTGCAACTCCTGCAGCTCAATTCCAGGAAAATAAACGACCCAATCAAAAAATGGGCCAAAGAACTAAATAGATATTTCTCCAAAGAAGACATACAGATGGCTAACAAACACATGAAAAGCTGCTCAACATCACTCATTATCAGAGAAATGCAAATCAAAACCAAAATGAGGTACCATTTCATGCCAGTCAGAATGGCTGCGATCCAAAAGTCTACAAACAATAAATGCTGGAGAGGGTGTGGAGAAAAGGGAACCCTCTTACACTGTTGGTGGGAATGCAAACTAGTACAGCCACTATGGAGAACAGTGTGGAGATTCCTTAAACAACTGGAAATAGAACTGCCTTATGACCCAACAATCCCACTGCTGGGTATACACACCGAGGAAACCAGAATTGAAAGAGACACATGTACCCCAATGTTCATTGCAGCACTGTTTATAACAGCCAGTACGTGGAAGCAACCTAGATGTCCATCAGCAGATGAATGGATAAGAAAGCTGTGGTACATATACACAATGGAGTATTACTCAGCCATTAAAAAGAATACATTTGAATCAGTTCTAATGAGTTGGATGAAACTGGAACCTATTATACAGAGTGAAGTAAGCCAGAAAGAAAAACACCAATACAGTATACTAATGCATATATATGGAATTTAGAAAGATGGTAACGATAACCCTGTATACGAGACAGCAAGAGACACAGATGTATAGAACAGTCTTTTGGACTCTGTGGGAGAGGGAGAGGGTGGGATGATTTGGGAGAATGGCGTTGAAACATGTATAATATCATATATGAAACGAATAGCCAGTCCAGGTTCAATGCATGATACTGGATGCTTGGGGCTGGTATACTGGGATGACCCAGAGGGATGGTACGGGGAGGGAGGAGGGAGGGGGGTTCAGGATGGGGAACACATGTATACCTGTGGCAGATTCATGTTGATGTATGGCAAACCAGTACAATATTGTAAAGTAATTAACCTCCATTAAAATAAATAAATTTATATTAAAAAAGAAAAATAGAGCTTTCAGTAATCAAATATGCTCTGTCAGCAATTTTTTAGGCATTGAGGAATTTATTTAGCTCACATCATTAAATAATGTAATGACAAAATCTTCCTCAGTTGCTTGTAATCCTCAGAAAATATAAATTTGTCATTATCAAAAAAAAATAAAACTAAGTGGGGTTTATTTCAGGAATGTAAGGTTGGTTTAACATTAAATGATCAATCAAGGTAATTCACTATATCAACAGATTTAGATAGAAAAAATATATCATCTTAATAGATGCATGAAAGACATTTGACAAAATTTGAAACACACTCATGATAGAAAAAAGAAATTCTCAGCAAACTAGGAACAGAAGGGAACTTCCACAATCTAATAAGACCCACAGCTAACTCCATACTTAATGGTGAAAGATTGAATGCGTTCCTCTTGAGGTAGGGAACAATGCAAGGGTATCCACTGCCACCCACTTCTATTCAGCATTGTATTGGATATCTCAGCCCATCCAGTAAAAGAGCAAAAAATAAATAAATAGCAAACAGATTGGAAAAGAATAACTAAAACTCTACCTATCTATTGACAACATGATCACCCATGTAGAAAATGACCCCCCTCAATCAACTAAAAATCTAATAGAAATAATATGATTATTTAGCAAGATTGCAGGCTACAGGACTGATATACAAAAATCAATTGCATTTCTAGGTACTAGGAATAAATCTTTTGAAATGAAAATTAAAAATCAATATCACTTACAACAACGGCACCAAAAACATGAAAAAACTAAGGGATAAATCAAATGAAATGAAATTTGTGCACTGAAAACCATTGTCAAGAGAAATCAAAGGGGACATAAATAAATGGATAAATATACCATGTTCATGGATCAAAAGACTCAATACTTTAAGATATCAGTTCTTCCACAATTATGAATAAACACAATTCCAATCGAAATCCCAGTGGGCTTTTTTTAGTACATGCTGACAAATTGATTCTAAATTACATATGGAAATACAAAGGACTTGGAATTGCCAAAACAATTTTGAAAAAGAAGGTGAAGTTGGGGGATTCACACTACTTAGTGTAAAGTGACAGTAAGCATGACAGTGTAATAGTGGCCTAGGTTCAGACCTATGGATTAGTGCAACAGAATAGAAAGTCCTGAAATAGACCCCTACTCATATGGTCAGTTGATTTTTGGCAAAGGGATCCAGGTAATGAAATGGAGAAACAATAGTCTTTTTGTTTTTCAAGAAATGATGCTGAAACAATCAGATATTTATTTTTTAAAAAAGAACTTCAAACTTTGCCTTTCACAATATGTAAAAATTAACTCAAAATGGACCATAAACTTAGTGTAAAATATAATCCTATGAAAATTATAGACAATAATGTAGGAAAATATATCTGTGACCTTGTTGGAAAAGGATTTGTCAGGAGGCAAATAGTATAAACTGTAAAAAACAAAAAAAAAAATTGTTAAACTGGACTTCCTCAAAATGAAAAACTGCTTTATGAAAGTCACTGTTAAGAAAACAAAGAGAAAAGCCAAAGATTGCGAGAAAATGTCTGATAAAGAACTAAGATCCAGAATTTAAAATCTTTTAAGTTATTTATTTATTTATACTTTTTGGCAGCACAGCCTAGCTTGTAGGATCTTAGTTCCCTGACCAGGGACTGAACCCAGCCCCTGAGCAGTGAGCACATAGAGTCCTAACCAAGGACCACCAAAGAATTCCCTTAGACTTCTTTTAAGTTAGACAAATGACCCAATAATAAAATGAGCAACAGCTTTGAAGAGACACTTCAAAGAAGACACATGGATGGATGGCAAATAAGTGCATGAAATACTCAACACCATTATTCAGTAGTCAATGCAAATTAAAACTACGGTAAGTCAGCACTACACATATACAGAATGGCTAAAATTTTAAATCCTGAAAACATCGACTTCTGATAAGGATGTGGAGCAACTAAAAAGATACACTGCTGGTAGGAATGCAAAATTGTACAGTCACTCTGGAAAAGAGTTTTGTGGTTTCTTATTTAGTTAGTTATATGACTCAATAATCCTACTCCTGGGTATTACTCAAGAGAAGCACTAGTGGTAAAGAAATTGCCTGCCAATGCAGGAGACTTGAGAAATGCAGTTTGATCCCTGGGTCAGAAAGATCCGCTGGAGGAGGGCATGGTGACCCACTCCAGTATTCTTGCCTGGAGAATCCCATGGACAGAGGAGCCTGGGGGATTACAGTCCAAAGGGTCATAAAGAGCTGGACACGACTGAAGTGACTTCAGCATGCAAGCAACAAAAACACATGTCCATACAAGAACTTGTAAATGAATATTTATAGCAACTTTAATTGCAATAGTCAAAACTTGGAAAGAACCCAAATGCTCAACAACTAGTGGACAGATAAGCAAAATTAGGCCATTTCCACATTGGAATACTGCTGCTGCTAAGTCACTTCAGTTGTACTCAGCAATTAAATACAATAAACTACTGAAACGTGGAACAAACTCAACATGGATAAATCTCAAAAGCATTGTAATGATTTAACAAGTCAGATACTGAAGTCTCACACTGTATGGTTCTATTTATATAACATTCTGGAAAACACAAAACTATAGGAACTAAAACCAGATCAGTGGTTTCCAGTAACTTGGAGTTTGGGTGAGGATTGACTACAAGGGAGCATGAAGAACTTCTGGAGTAATGGAAATGTTTCAGATCTCAATTGCAGTGGTGGCTACAAGACTGTATTCAATTTCTCAGTTCAGTTCAGTTCAGTTGCTCAGTTATGTCTGGCTGTTTGCGACCCATGAACCGCAACACGCCAGGCCTCCCTGTCCATCACCACCTCCCACAGTTTACCCAAACTCATGTCCATTGAGTCAGTGATGCCATCCAGCCATCTCATCCTCTGTCATCCCTTTCTCCTCCTGCCTTCAATCTTTCCCAACAACAGGGTCTTTTCAAATGAGTTAGCTCAGGTGAGTTAGCTCAAATGAGTTTGCATCATGTGGCCAAAGTATTGGAGTTTCAGCTTCAGCATCAGTCCTTCCAATGCACACCCAGGACTGATCTCCTTTAGGATGGACTGGTTGGATCTCCTTGCAGTCCAAGGGACTCTCAAGAGTCTTCTCCAACACCACAGTTCAAAAGCATCAGTTCTTCGGTGCTCAGCTTTCTTTATAGTCCAACTCTCACATCCATACATGACTACTGGAAAAACCATAGCCTGGACTAGACTGACCTTTGTTGGCAAAGTAATGTCTCTGCTTTTCAATATGCTGTCTAGGTTGGTCATAACTTTTCTTCCAAGGAGTAAGTGTCTTTTAATTTCATGGCTGCAGTCACCATCTGCAGTGATTTTGGAGCCCAGAAAAATAAAGTCTGACACTGTTTCCACTGTTTCCCCATCTATTTGCCATGAAGTGATGGGACCAGATGCCATGATCTTTGTTTTCTGAATGTTGAGCTTTAGGCCAGCTTTTTCACTCTCCTCTTTTATTTTCGTCAAGAGGATCTTCAGTTCCTCTTCACTTTCTGCCACAAGGGTGGTGTCATCTGCATATCTGAGGTGATTGATATTTCTCCCGACAATCTTGATTCCAGCTTGTGCTTCTTCCAGCCCAGCGTTTTTCATGATGTACTCTGCTTATAAGTTAAATAAGCAGGGTGACAATATACAGCCTTGACGTACTCCTTTTCCTATTTGGAACCAGTCTGTTGTTCCATGTCCAGTTCTAACTGTTGCTTCCTGACCTGCATACAGGTTTCTCAAGAGGCAGGTCAGGTGGTCTGGTATTTCCAGCTCTCTCAGAATTTTCCACAGTTTCTTGTGATCCACACAGTCAAAGGCTTTGGCATAGTCAATAAAGCAGAAATAGATGTTTTTCTGGAACTCTCTTGCTTTTTCGATGATCCAGCAAATGTTGGCAATTTGATCTGTGGTTCCTCTGCCTTTTCTAAAACCAGCTTGAACATCTGCTTTTAGTGAGATTAGAGGGGAAGAATGATAAAGCAAACATACATATAAATATATATATACTTTTTTTTTATATGTGGTAGAGAATGATAAAGCAGATGTGGTAAAATGCTAACATTTGGGGAATCTGAAAGTATACAGAAATTCTTTGCTCCATTTTGCAGTTCTCTCTAGTCTGGAATTATTTCAAAATAAAACATTAAAAATTATATTTGATTGAGACTTCCCTGGTGGTCCAGTGTCTAAGACTCCACACTCCCGCTGCAGGGTGCGTGGGTTCGATCCTTGGTCAGGGCATAGATCCCACGTGCCACAACTAAGAATTCACATGCCGCAACAAAGACCAAAGCAAACTAAAACTTTAAGTTATATATGATTGTTTTTGCATAATAAAAATGTGCATATACGGCACTAGGCAACATCCATGCTTTTACAACTTGATTTTTTTTCATATCACATCATGGTTTTGAAACGCATTCATGTTGATACATGTAGTCATCATTTTCACAGTCACAGGATAGCCCACTGTGTGTGTGTTTCACATTATAGTTAATCTTTTCCCTGTTGAGGGACACTTAGGTTATGTCCTTTTCTCCTCTATTACAAACTGCTATAGCCAACAGCCTTACTTAGCTTTCTTGTGCACAAATGCAAAAGTCTCTCAAGGGTTTAAACCAGGAGTGGAATTGCTGGGTCATTAGACATGTGAATTTTTACCTTTGCTAGGGAACGTGAGGTTGCTCTCTTCAGTGAGCCAACCAGACAACCCTCCACCTGACGGCACAGGGCCTTTTGCTGCCATACTTCATCCTGGTTTAGGCTCATCCCATCCTTGCAGGGATTCTTCATCCCCATAGACATAAACATTGAGGCTTCATGGTTTCTCTTTTGGTGATAAAAATGTCCTAAAATTGACTGTGCTGATATCATTACACATCTGTGACTATACTAAAAACTAGATTTTTAAAATGCATTTCCTTTCCAGCTTTACTGAAATATGATTGACATACTTGTTGTTCAGTCGACAAGCCGTGTCCGACTCTTTGCGACCCTACGGACTGCAGTCCTCTCTCTTGGCTCCCCTGTTGTCCACTATCTCCCAGACTTTGCTCAAATTCACATCCATTGAGTTGGTGATGCTATCTAACCATCTCATCTTCGGCTGCCCCATCTTCTTTTGCCTTCAATCTTTCCCAGCATCAGGGTCTTTTCCAGTGAGTTGGCTCATTCACATCAGGTGGCCAAAGTATTGGAGCTTCAGCTTCTGTCAGCTGTTCCAATGAATATTAGGGTTGATTCCCTTTCAGTTCAGTTGAGTCGCTCAGTCAGTCGTGTCCGACTCTTTGCGACCCCACGAACCGCAGGACGCCAGGCCTCCCTGTCCATCACCAAATCCCGGAGTCCACCCAAACCCATGTCCATTGAGTCGGGGATGCCATCCAACCTTCTCATCCTCTGTCGTCCCCTTCTCCTCCTGCCCTCAATCTTTCCCAGCATCAGGGTCTTTTCAAATGAGTCAGCTCTTTGCATGAGGTGGCCAAAGTATTGGAGTTTCAGCTTCAACATCAGTCCTTCCAATGAACACCGAGGACTGATCTCCTTTAGGATGGACTGGTCGGATCTCCTTGCAGTCCAAGGGACTCTCAAGAGTCTTCTCGAACACCACAGTTCAAAAGCATCAATTCTTCAGCACTCAGCTTTCTTTATAGTCTAACTCTCACATTCATACATGACCACTGGAAAAATCTTATAAACTATATAACATTGTGTAAGTAAAAAGTACAAAGAGATGACTTGATGTATGTATATGTCGTGAAATGATTACCATAATTAGGTTAGTTAACACATCCACCACCTCACCCGTTACCATTTGTGTGTGTTTGTAGTGAAAACTTTTAAGATCTGTTCTCTTAGCAACCTTCAAGTATGCAACACAGTATTATTAACTATGGGCTTCCTAGTTGGCTCAGCTTAAAAGAGTTTGTCTGCCAATGCAGGAGATTCTGGTTATATCCCTGGGTGAGGAAGATCCCCTGAAGAAGATAAATGGCAATCCACTCTAGAATCCTTGCCTGAGAAATCCCATGGACAGAGGATCCTGAAGGGCTACAGTCCATGGGGTTGTAAAAGAGTCGGACACAACTCAACAACAATTATTAACTATAGCCACCATGCTGTACTTTAGTTGCACAGAACTTACTTATCTTAAAACTGGAAGTGTGTACCCTTTGAACAATCAAAACCACTGGCTTGTACCCTTTGAATGGATGAGTTGTATGGTCTGAGAATTATGTCTCAATAAATTTGAGATTAAATTAAATTTAAAAATTGAACCTGGTGTGTTTTCCCTCTTCACTTCCTTTCTCTATATTTTTTCTTTTCTTAAATAATATTTCTTGACTATTCCCAAGCAATTCTTGTTCTTAATTCCCTATCTCTGCCTCTTTTTTACCAAATATCCTAATTATGATCAGCCCATGAACTAAACTGCCAAAAGAAAGGATGGTACTGAGAGGTGGTGGGCAGAGAAGAGGTTACAAGCAAACATGAAATTTTCTCATCTGTGGCAAGGCTGTGGACGCCAGGACCAGGGTTAGAGTGAGGCAACCAGGGCACAAAATGTGAGAAGAGTCACCCTCAAGGCATGCAAGTACAGGTTGGCACTTGAAATTGATGCTTCCTTACATACAATTTACCACTAAAACCATTTTAAAGCATAAATCCAGTGGCTTTCAGTACCTCACAATGTTGTAGAATCATCACCACTATCTAGTTCCGGAACAGTCTCATCACTCCAAAAGAGAACCCCATATCCATTAGCAATCCTTCCCCATTTTCCCCTTGCGTAGTCCCTGGCAACCATTAATTTGTTTTTTGTCTCTTTGAATTTGCCTATTCTGGACATTTTACATAAAGGGAGCCATACAATACATGGCCACTGGTTTCTTTTATTTGGCGTAATGTTTTCAAGGTTCAAGCACACTGTAGCATACACCAGTACTCTATTCATATCAGTCAGTCAGTCAGTTCAGTCACTCAGTCGTGTCCAACTCTTTGCGACCCCATGGACTGCAGCACGCCAGGCCTCCCTGTCCATCACCAACTCCCGGAGCTTGCTCAAACTCATGTCCATTGAGTCGGTGTGATGCCATCCAACCATCTCATCCTCTGTCATCCCCTTCTCCTCCTGCCTTCAATCTTTCCCAGCATCAGAGTATTTTCAAATGAGTCAGTTCACATCAGATGGCCAAAGTATTGGAGTTTCAGCTTCAGCATCTGTCCTTCCAATGAATATTCAGGACTGATTTCCTTTAGGATGGACTGGTTGGATCTCCTTGCAGTTCAAGGGACTCTCAAGAGTCTTCTCCAACATCACAGTTCAAAAGTATCAATTCTTTGGTGCTCAGCTTTCTTTATAGCCCAACTCTCACATACATACATGACTACTGGAAAGACCATAGCCTTGACTAGATGGACCTTAGCAGAGTAATGTCTCTGCTTTTTAATACGCTGTCTAAGTTGGTCATAGCTCTTCTTCCAAGGAGCAAGCATCTTTTAATTTCATGGCTGCAGTCACCATCTGCAGTGATTTTGGAGCCCCCCCAAAATAAAGTCTCTCACTATTTCCATCGTTTCTCCATCTGTTTGCCATGAAGTGATGGGACCCGATGCCTTTCAGTAGCCACATAATATTCCATTACATGGATGGATCGCATTTTGCCTCCCCCCTCATCTGATGATGAACATTTTGTTTCCATGTCTTTGCTATTGTGAATAATGCTGCTGTAAACATTCACGGCAAGTTTTTATTTGAACCCTTGTTTTCAATTCTTTTGGGTTTACGTTTAGGAGTGGAATTGCTGGGCCAAAGGCTTCCCAGGTGCCTCAGTGGTAAAGAATCCGACTGCCAATGCAGGAGACCCAGGAGATACAGGTTTGATCTCTGGGTCAGGAAGATCCCCTGGAGGAGGAAATGACAATCTACTCTAGTACTCTTGCCGAGAAAGTCCCCTGAACAGAGGAGCCTGGAGGACTACAGTCCATAGGGGTACAAAGAGTCAGACACGACTGAGTGATTGAGTACACACACACACACACACACACACACACACACACACACACAAGTGCTCATCTATGTTTAACTTTTTAAGGGACCATCTCCTTACATGGGGTTTCCCTGGTAGCTCAGTCAGTAAAGAATCCACCAGCAGCTCAGAAGACCTGGGCTCACTGGGTCGGTAAGATTTCCTAGAGAAGGAAGTAGCAAACCACACCAGTATTCTTGCTTGGAGAATACTCCATGGACAGAGGAGCCTGGCAGGCTACAATCCATGGAGTCACAAAAGTCGGACATAGCTTAGTAACTAAACCATCATCACAACCTCCTTACATTGTGTACCTTGGGCATCCAGCCTGCTTCAACCTAGTCCAGCCCCCCTACACACTTGCCCATTTATGACTTTCATCCCCTTGTCCCCACCATCCCCGTCCACAAAAGCAGCTTCGAGGCAGAGGGATTGACATGGGCAACAAATCTGTCACATGCAGAGGCCAGAAGGATGTTCTGTGAAGCTAGAACACAGATGAAACATGGCAGTGGGGCTGGAGAAGTCACCGGATGCCAGATCACCAGGCTGTCACCCTCAGAAGCTGTGACTTCAAATTGCTGGCCACAGGAAGCCAGGAGAGAAACCATCAGGGGAGGAAAGGTTACAAAGTCTGCCTTAAGATTCAAGACCTTCCAGAAACATCGGGGGAGGTCATTCCAGTACTGACGTGCCCTAACTCTATTCGGGAGTTGAGGCGAGCCCCTTCCACTCCTTGGGTCTCAGTTTCACAGACTGGGAAATGGACGCAGTAAGTTTCTGTTGTTGATTCCAGGTAAAGAGTCTGGATGTGTGATGCCTTCATGATCTGTGCAGTGCAGGGTAGAAACTTCCACTCAAAATGCCTGCCCAGGTGACTTCCAGAACATGGAACAGGTAAACCCTACTTTATTTGGCTCCACAGAAACACCTGGGAAATGTGTAGATTGAAATTCTATCAAGGGAGAATCATTTACAACATAAAAGGGGGAGCTGACAACTCAAAGGAACCCAAGAGTGAATCCTCAGGCGTGACGTTTGTGTTCAACAAGTTGGGATTTTCATATATTGGGTTGGAGCTCAGCCAAATTCTGAAAAATTAATTCAAACCACACAGAGGTGGAGGTGGCAGGCTGGATGTCTATGGTTTTCAGAGCACAGGGACTTTCTCCAGAGCAATAATCTCATCTAAAGGAGGCCCAGGCCTCCCACGTGGGCTTGAGAGGAGAGGGCTCTGGGCAGAAGAGGAAAGGGGGTGCTGTGCTTTCCCCACCCCCGGTGCACGAAGGTCAAACCAGATTATATTAAGGCAGGGGGCGAGCTGATCTTACCTGGGGAATTTGTAGATCACCAAGACTGGCAGGGAAGGAAACAAGGGACTTTCTCTGGAGGGACAGGGAGACTCCTATTCAATCCCCACACAGAGAGAGAACTTCAGCCCCATGCTAGGCACTCGGTACTTATTATTCCATCTAATTTTTCCAATAATCATTTCATTTACAAAGCCAGCAAGGGTCAAAAAGGTCAAGTGGCTTGCCAAGCTCAGCACTGTGGCCAAGATTTGAACCTTCCCTGGTGGCTCAGAGGTTAAAGCGTCTGCCTGCAATGCAGGAGACCTGGGTTCAATCCCTGGGTTGGGACCTGGAAGATCCCCTGGAGAAGGAAATGGCAACCCACTCCAGTATTCTTGCCTGGAGAATCCCATGGACAGAGGAGCCTGGTGGGCTACAGTCCATGGGGTCGAAAAGAGTCAGACACGACTGAGCGACTTCACTTTCACTTTCACTTTCACTTTCTCATGACTCAAGCCTTGGGGCTGGTTCCATCAAGTCACCTTCAAGACCCCTTGAGAGGTGCAAAGAGTCAGACATGGGGTGACATCTGGGGCAGAGAGGACCTACATGGGCAGGGCTAATATGACCCTGTGGGAGGATCATTTCTGTCTTCTCTTTTTGGTTTGTCCTGGAAAGTCCCACATCTTTTGCAGAACTACTTCCTAGTAACCTTATCTGGAATGGATGTCAAGGGCAGCCAAAGACCAGGCTTGCCTTGGAGGCCCGACAAGGGAGGCCCAGGACAAAAGGTCAGTCCGTCTCACATGGCTCTCCTCGTCAGGGGCCCCGCAGGTGGGTGGAGTAAGTCTATATTCGTCAGTAATCCCCTCACTGTCCTGAGCAGGTGTCTGGCAGGGTAGGACAGAGTCCCCAAGCTAAGGCTGCCCTTCCCCACACAGGGCTGCCTGGGATTCAGAGACTCCATGGAGAGAGCAGGGACAATAGGTTGCGACCTGGGTTCAAATCCCAGTTTCATCACTAAATTGGCCAAGTTTCCTCACCTCTCTGTGCCTTGGTTTCTCCATCTGTAAAGATCAGATGGAAGGAGTGAGCCACCACGAGAGCACGTGCAGTTTGTGAGCCCGTAGAATAAGCACTCCCCATCGAGGAATGGGAGCCGTTTGAGGTTTCCTGGTGCTCTTCCAGATCCTGGCCATCACCACCAAGGAGCCGAACCTGTGCCCAAAGTGCTAGCACGCCTGCCGGAGTACTGCTGTGGCCCTCGGGAGATACCCTGATGGCCCAGTCACAGTCCCTGCCCTTCCAGAGCTCATGGTCTAGGGAGGAGGCAGAGGGATGCAGAAGACAGCCCAGGAGGTGGGAAGGAAAGACTGTATGGGGTCAAGGAAGACTTCACAGAGGGAGAGTCTAAATATTTAACAACCCATTTGTCATGGTCACTGACCAGTCATAAAGGACACTGACTGTAAACAATCCATAAGACCCATCAGTGTGATTATGAATGCCCTGGGAAGGGGTATTTGATTTGGGTCCTGATGGATGAATAGGAGTTCTTCAGACAGGAAAAAGGGCACTTCAGGCAGAGGAAACAGTGTGTGCTAAGGCTTGGTGACCAGAAAAGGCAGGGAATATCTAGAACCATATGGCTGCAGCATAAAATGCAAATGGGCGATGGGAAGGAGAAGAGAGGGTCCTGAATACCACACTAAGTTTGAGTGGCACAGTTAGGACACTCCTGATGTGGCATTCCGCCCCAGTGACCCTGATAAACAGGAACAGCGGTGGGAGTTTCCAGGGTCTGGACGCTCCTTGCATCCCAGGCCCATGGCATCTACTTGAGGCAGTGGAATTGCTTGGGATCTGGCTCTATCCTCCTGGAAGAGGGTCCAACAAGGGTGAGTTGGGAAGAAAGGCTCAGCCAAGGGCCCCAGAGTATCAATAAGGCCCCCTATCTACTCAGGAAAAACTCAAGGATGCTTGGGGAACAAGGGGCCTCATTCTAGCATAAGCTGTTTACGGACTGTGTGATCTTTAGTAAGGTACAAACCTTCTCTGGGCCTTGGGGTCTCCATAGACAGCATGAGGAAGCCTGTTGATTTCTCCCTTGGAAATTAAGGGTGTGCCAAGCTGATCCTCTCCAACCAGCCACACTGCCTGGCCTGGTGGGAAACAAGGGATTCAGACTCAGGCAGAGCCAAGAGTGGGTCTCAATTTGGGGATGTTCTGGATCTTTGGTTTTGAGCAAGTGTTAAACTCTGGGCCTTCGTTTCCTCCTCCCTAGAATGTGGACTTGATTGGCAAGGTCAGTATTGTATAGAATAAATGAGAACACTTGGGATGGCTGAGCAAGATAGTGAAAGTGTTAAGAGCCTTGCTCCCTCCTGTGACTTCTATGGGTGTCCTTTGCTTACAAGTCTGCTGAGGCTGGAGGCCATCGGGGAGTGGAGAGGAGGGTTGCACCCTTTACTGTTCTCCCAGGACACGTCTGAGTACGGAAGGGGGCACTATTAGTACTAAATAGATATAAGCCAAGTCTGTCCTGAGGAAGCGGGAATCTATGACCCAGGCGATGAGATGAGATGCAGAAATCAAGAAAGAGCTAGCTACAGAGGGGAGGGGAGGGGAGGCGGGAACAGGCACTGCGAGAAGAGGGCATGAGGTCTCAAGCTGGCTTTAGGACATTTTTCTGCAGGCTGTGCCGACTAGCCTGTTTTTAACTCCGCTCGCCAGTGTTCTAGAACTTCAGTAAAGAGCTGCTCCGCTTTGCAGCAATTTGGGAATTGGTGGATTTGGGCTGGATGATTTTTTTTTTTTTTAATCTCATGCATTTGCTTGCTGGTTGATTGCTTCGTTTTCTTCTTGGACATGACTCCTTGCTGAGCCTGCTCTTGGGTTGCAGGCAGGAAAACCCGGTTACAGCTGGGCTCTGCAGGTAAAGAGCTTTACGGTGCTCAGAAAACACTCACTGCTTATGCATATCCTTCTCCTTCTCTCTTCAGCAACAGCGCCCTGACACTGGGACCCTGGCCACGGTCCTCGCAAACCCCCAGACTCACCCATGCCTGCCTGCCCTGCAAGTGGTCTGAGTCTTCCTGACTCCCCCACCCATCCCCACACAAGAATCCTGAACTCTGAGAGCCGGCTGGATTGCTGTCCTTTCCGCTTCCTTTCTCTTCCTCTCTGGTGGGGGCTGGGCTGGGACGCAGCTGGCGGGGTTTGGGGGGGTGGGCTCTCCCCCAGACTGCTTCTCTGCACACCCGGGTCTGCATTCCACCATCCTTAATGCCTCCTCTGGGAGCACAGGCTTTCAGAAATCTGAGAAGAGCAACCAGCCGGTGCAAGCCAGAGGGAGGTGGGCCCAGACGGGTTGCAGAGGGGTGGGGGTGGTGGTCTTGGCTTCTGCCTTCACTGCAAAGAAACCTCAGGCCTTTCCATCCCCTTTCCGCTGCTCTGGGCTTCCAAATCAGGGAGAAAAAAGGGTTGGCTTTTGCTCAGTCCACTTCTAGAGATGAGGGCCAGAAAAGGAAGAAAGTTGTGAGAGTTTGTAAAGGTACAGGGACTTTGCCACATCTACCTGGTGCAAAGATGTCCACATCAGGGACGCTTCATTGTCCCTTAGGCTTCCACAACAACAGGGAAGACTACTTGCAGGACCAACCAGAGAGGTGGATCTACTAGTCCGTGGTCACACAGCCAGGACGTGGAGGTGCTGGAGCTCAAATCCAGGCTGCTTCTGTAGCACTGCCCCGACTCCAAGTGCACGTGCTTCAGGCACAGCTGGAAATACGCCCTTCCTGTACACCATCCCCCATCAACCAGCAAAACTCTTCCCTTTAGGTCTTTATTCATTCCATTGATGTAAGTTCCCATCTCCATCCCACTATAGTCTTGGGCTCTCAAAATGACGACTCAGTCCAGAAAGGATGGTTAGAAATTGATTTGTCCAACTCCTTCTTACAGATGGGGAAACTGAGGCCCAGAAAGGGCCAGGACTTGCTCATGTCAGACCCAGAGCTCCCAAGACACAGTCTGCTTAAGTGGAGTCTTGTCAGGCAGACTGACTTTGAATCCTGACTCTGCCGTTTATTCTCTGGGTGACCTTGGCCAAGGGACCTTACCTTTTTGAGCCTCAGTTTTCTCACCTATAAAATGGGTATCATAGTACCTTCGTTGAAAGGTTGTTGTAAAGATTAAAGAGGGTTCTAGGTTCAGATGCAGTGGCAAAGTTCCTGGCACACAGTAGGCACTCCGTACAGACCAGCTGCTGCCCTTCTTTCCCAGCGAAGAGAAAGGGAACCTGAAAGCACTTAGACTGGAGCTACCCTTTACGGGCCCTAAGTGCAGGATAATGGAACCCAGTGATGCATGAGAGCCAGTTCGCACAGGCTGGTGAGAGCTAACTGTTAAATGAGAGCAGGTTGTTAAATATTTGGGAATTGCAGGGCAGTTGTTGATAGGTTTAAATTAGCCATGCCAGAAGTGCTTTACACCATTGAAATTGGCAAATGCAACATTACGGATTTTTTTTTTTCCCTAGTAAAAGCATATACGTATGGGATTTCCCGGAAGTAGGAAGTGACTCATGGTATCATCATGCTTATGTTACAGATGAGACCCTGGAGCTATTAATAGCTGTGCCAGCAGCTATTCTGCCTATCACTTATAAATTACAGTCTCACTATTTCCCCACTGTGTGACCTTGAGCAGGTCAATGACCTCTCTGAGCCTGTTTTGTCAGAAAGAGAAACCAAAGCAAATATCTGGCTTATATGGGCTTCCCTGGTAGCTCAGTTGGTAAAGAATCCGCCTGCAATGCAGGAGACCCCAGTTTGATTCCCGAGTCAGGAAGATCTGCTGGAGAGGGGATAGGCAACATACGCCAGTATTCTTGGGCTTCCCTTGTGGCTCAGCTGGTAAAGAATCTGCCTGCAATTCTGGAGACCTGGGTTCGATCACCGGGTTGGGAAGATCCCCTGGAGAAGGAAAGGTTACCCACTCCAGTATTCTGGCCTGGAGAATTCCAAAGAGTTGGATACGACCGAACAACTTTCACTTTCAAAGAAAATAACCCTGGCACCCACCTCGCAGGTTTATTGGAATTATTAAAAGAAATAACAATTGTATAAGGTAAAGTGCTAGTTTCTGAGTGTGACAAACAGTTGATACTAATATTCTTTCCAGCCAGGAGCTGGCTTGGTTTCTTCATCTCATCATAATCTGGTGAGAAACTTTCTCAATGAGGAAACTGAGGCTCTGGTTGGTGAGGTGGCTTTTTCAGGGCTGCGCTGCTTGGAGGTGGCAAACTAGACTCTGAAACCTGGTCTGATTGGCTCCAAGGCTGGAATTCTGCCAAGGGTCTTGGCCCCAGCCCAGTTCTGGGGGGCTGATTGCACAGTTGGGTTGTGGTATTTGGCAACTGGCTATAGGCAGAATGTGTGAGGTCACAATGGCTCCCTAGCTCAGGTTGGCCAGAGCAACTCCGGCTCAGAACCCAAAGTCCACAGCTTTGAGCTGAGCAGTGCCCAAACATGCCTCCTTCTTCAGGGGCTCTGGAGCCCCCCAGAACTTACTGCCTCACCTGTGGTGCACCTCTTGACCCATATATCCTGGCACAGGGGAAATCATCCTAAAAGAGCAATGACCGCCCCAGACCAAGTCCCTCAGAAAATCCCTGAATGAGGGAAAATGGATTTTCTTTCCTAAGGATGGGTTAGAGCTTCTCTGCCCCTACTCCTGGCTCAGAGGGCTGCTTTGGGGCTGGGGTAGAGAGTGGCAGTGCAAGCCACTCCCCAGAGAAACTTACACCAGCCTTTCCTGATTCCCGCCCCTCCCCTCTGCCTCTTCACTCCCACTCCTGTTTTGCCAGCCTCCAGTTTCCATCTGGTCCCTCCTCTCCATGCCCCCCGAGACAATCCTGGCAGGTCCCGATGCCTGGAAAAATTACACCCGTTCCCAACAAGCCGGGGCAGGGCTGGGAAATCCAGCAACCAAATGCCCATGTCCTCCTTCAAAACATCCCTCACAGGGAGGATCTGGGGTCAATGGATAGATGGTGTCATCAGCCCTAAATCCAGAGGTTCCCTTGCTTCCATCCGTTCTGAGGACAACCAGTCCTGAGTGGGTCAAGGGAGCCCTCAGGCCTAGAGAAGACTTACTTTAGCCCCATATCCCAGGAGTTTCAGAGAGGGGCAACTGGACCCCTCTCTTGGCCCCCAAAGTCAAGTGGACACTTGAATGCTGCGGGGAGAAATACAACCAGCATGAGACCCTGCTGACTCAGTTCAGAACAGAACTCTGGACCCATTAAATGGTCCCTTAGACTGTGTTTTAGACAAATTGGTTAGCCTCCCCAGATTAATTTTCTCATCTGTAAACTTTCTCATCTGGGACATCGACACCAATATCACAGAGCCAATGCTTGGACTACACAAGGGCATGGCTCAGTGCCCGACTGAGATGATCAGTTATTTATTTACCTGGCAAGTTACTGTTTTATTTCAGCTGAACAACAGGGTGACCATATAATTTATTGTCCGATCCGGGACACTTCTGAGAATGAAAGGGGATATTACCATTGATGCCAGGACAGTAGGCATAGCCCAGAACCATCCTGGGCATCCAGGGACTTCTGGTCACACCACGAACCTTAAGGCTTTCTTGTGCCAGGCTCTGGACACCTGCAGGCAAATCCATCACCACCACTACCCCAGGGAAGAGAGAAAAGAAGTCACAGCCAGAGAATCACTCAGCTCAATATCAGGAGGAACAAGCAACCAGAAAGCGAAGTCCCAGTGTTTTGTGAGCTTATGAAAACCCTCCAGAAGCCAAAATGACATTTCCATGGTTCCCCATCTCCATGTCTGATGCCTCTAAGGCAGCCACAAATGCCAAACCTTTTAAATAGGTGCACAGTGGCAGGGACTGACAGAACACCCACTCTCTTGTTAAATTAATATCAACAGTCTCTGAGTCTGTTTCCTTACCTGCAAAGTGGGCAAATGGGCATCACTAGCTCAAAGCGTAGCTGGCGAGGTCAATTAAGAGAACACACACAAAACGCACAGTTCTTGGTGATCATTACAAGTCAGGATTTTAATTTGTTCATTGAAATGCCAATCACTGGAGGTCAGTGGCGGGAGCTGCAGGAAGGTACAGGGGTGTAGTAACATCATCGAGTGTATCTCTGCCTCTTATTGGCTGCATGGCCTTGAACCAGTCCCATCTGTAAAGTGAGAGTTGAAATGACAGGGTTAGGGTTATCCAAAGGACACCCCCCTACCCCCACCTATCTTAAGGATGACAGTTAACTTGTATTGTTCCCAAAACCCCGGGGCCTCCTGAGTGTAGCGTGTACCATGTTAAGCCTCTAGCAGACTCAAACTTGGCGACTAAGGCTGCCAAAGCCTGGGGGAGAGAACGTTTAGCAGGTCCTATCACAGGATCAGCAAAGCAGGAAAAACTTACAAGACAGCAAAAGGCAGAAGAGCCCTGACACCCTACACTTACTGTATGGTTCCTTAGAAACTCATCTTAGCCTCCCAAGATCCTCCAGCCCAGGGGGAACAGCACTTAATTCTACAAAAAGCATTTTCAGAAATACAATTTCATGTGACCACTGTCATCCCGTGACAGAAGCTAACTGTCCCCATTTTACAGATGAGCAAACTGAGGCCTAGAATGAAGACATGGATTGCCTGAACTTGCACAGCTGAGTTTTCAACTTTCAGAAGAATCCATGTCTGGGCTCTTTCATTGACCCAACGTATCTCTGGAGCTGAGAATAATAACAACGGAAAAAATTAGCACCCAAAGCCAAGCCTCACAAATGAGCTTGGGTCCATTGGAGCAATGGCCCTTCTAAGCCCCTCCAAATGTTTTCAGTTTTTCTTGGTTCCAAATCAGACTGTAAATTCATGAGGGCAGGGCCCATGGCTGAAACTTCTGTCATCTCCCACAGTGTTTAGAACAGTACACAGAGCAGCTGCCTGCTAAATGTGGATTAAATGAAAATATTTTAAAATACTACACAGTCATAAAAAAGGAAATAGTTCTTTGTGGAGTGATAGGAAGTTAGCCTCCAAGAACTGAAGGAAATACAAGGGGTATAGCACTGTAGATCAGATGCTATCACTTGTGTGAAAACGAAGAGAAGAAAAAAATAGAGACACACATGTATACATACACACCCACACAGAACACAGCATCTGGGAACAGAGTGTGTTTGGCAACACTTGTTCCCTCCAGGGAAAAGGAGATAACTGAGGACTAGGCTGGAGACTTTCCACCATTTTTTTCTGCACCTCTGAACTTTGAACTGTGGGCAAGTATTACATATTCAAGTAAACAAATAAATATTTAAAAATTAAGCTAGCTAAAAATAAGGTTTGTTATTTCATATTTTTTTGCTTTTTAAAACTTTATTTCAATACAACTATGCTTATAGGAATACACTCATACGGGTTAATAAAAAGCAGTTCAAGTTTAACTTCTTCTACACAATTTAGACCAAAAACCTGCTATGTGATTTGCTTAAAAAAAAAAAAGAAAGAAAACACGATTTGCAATCTGGTTTATTTTTCATCTATTAGAAATGTATGTAAAAGATCCCCCATCAAATGCTGCTAAAGCAAACAAGAACCTTAGAAATTAACCTCTGTCTCTGAAAAATAACGTGTATTGCACTGTAAACGTTTATAAAACTGGTGCAACAAAACATTGTTGTAAAGGTTTTCTATTTTCAAAAGTGAGGCATACAATGTCGTGGAGGGGTGTGATGCTTCCTGCATTCCCGGTCCTTACCAAAAGGTTCGATTGGTTTCCCAGCTTGCGCTGAGCAACGGGAAATCCTACAAGGTCAAGGTCACATTTGGCCAGTCAAGAAACTGACATTGGGTCACACAGGGAGTGAAGGGCAGGGCTGGGGTGGATGGAGCCTTGAGTCCAGTCCCGACTGCCTCGCCAGCTAGTTAGCTGGGTTTGCTGCTCTTGAAAATCCCCGTAAACACTTGTGAAACGTCTTGGTCAGACACACAGACGTCAGGAGGTGAGGAGAAACCCGGCAGAGAAGCGGCCCCAATTTCATAAGGTATAGTCTAAATCCCCGCAATGCAGTGACCTTTGCAAGTAACCACGGTGACCCTGAAGTTTATCATCTAAACCAAGACACTTTTGAAGTGAAAAGGCATGCTATTAATAATCACACTCTCAGAGAACGACAAGTATAAAGAAGAGCTTCTGGGTAAACCCAGACCATCCCCCACAAATGTCCACCACTGGGAAGTTGGCAACAGAACATTTTGGACAAAGGGCCTTCAAAGAAGACGGTCTGATCTAGTATGTTATGGTTCCCTCTTCCCCGACTACCACTCACCCAAAATAATGACAACAGTATAAGCTTTGGATAAACCCAGAATCCATCTAGTGAAGTGTAGTCGTGTCCAACTCTTTGCAACCCATAGACTGTAGCGTACCAGGCTCCTCTGTCCATGGGATTTTCCAAGCAACAGTACTGGAGTGGATTGCCATTTCCTTCTCCAGGGAATCTTCCCAGCCCAGGGCTCAAACCCAGGTCTCCCGCATTGTAGACAGACGCTTTACCGTCTGAGCCACCAGGGAAGTCCTAGAATCCATCTGGGCTGGGTCTAAACCACCTTTGACTTTCTTCTCTGAGCTTCAGCTTCTTTATCTATAAAACACAAATCCTGAACCCCGCCACTTGCCTCGAGGGATACAGGGAGGATGCAGAGAAGGATGGAGAAGAGCAGTTTCTCTTCCCCTAACGGCCAAGAGATAATGAAACGACAAGGGCTTAATCCTGAAACCCTTGAGGGTGAACAGAGAGCCGGATTCACAAATGCTGTGGGAGGAAGTGTCAGGCACCGTGTGGGGGGAGACGTTGATTTTAATCCTGGGAGTCGTTTTGCAAAGCACCTCTTCACGGTGACTCATCTGGGGACTCGCAGAAAAATCCTTTGCATTAAAAACAAAAGTCGAGTGGGGCTCCAGTTGCACTGTACCCTTTCTCTCTACCAATCCCCGCCGTGTCTGGGGTAGTGAGGCTGAGGCAGGGCATTTGCAGGGTCTCTGGACAGAGCTTCACCTGATTTTCCCCCCAGCATGTCACCAGGGGCTGGGTCCAGGCCAGAGGGAAGGAAGTAGGAGGTGAGGAAGAGGAAGGCCAGGAAAACCGGATGGAGATGACTCCCCTCCATGCCCCCGAGTACTGCTGCTGCACCCTCCTATCTCTGGAAGTCTACAGCAAGGCCCCAGCCCCTCCTGTTCCTGAATGATATGCCCAGAGGGAGGGAAGACAGTGAAGGACTTCTTCAGTCCCCTAACACTCAGCAGCAGCCAACAGCTGGCCTGCAGCCAGACCTATCTCGGCCGCTGGCAGCTGGCTGTGTGACCTACGGCCTATGTCTTGACTTCTCTGAGCCTCAGCTTCCTAATTGGCAAATGAGGACATTGGGAGTATCTGTTACAGGGGCTCTGTGAGGATGGGAACAGACTTAACAAACCGTAGATTCTAACACAGGTACAGGTGGGGTGCTTCTTTTTCTCTTTAATAAGACTTTTTTGGGGGCTGCATCTGTCTTGACTGCAGCCCGCAGGATCCTCACCTGTGGTGTGTGGGCTCCGTAGTTTCCGCGCCCGGACTCGGATCTCGGTCCCCTGACCAGAGATCATATCTGTGTCCCCAGCACTGAAAGGTGCATTCTTGGCCACTGGACCCCCAGGGAAGTCCCCTCAGAGCTTTTCTCAGTGCTCTAGTGCTGCTCTCAGTTTCCTTCAGAGGAATTTCAGGGTCTTGCTCTGTAGCTGACTAGCAGGGTCCTTGGAACATGGGGCCTGTCCTACACACAGAATATTTTCCTCACTCCCTCATACAAACCTCCATTCAAACGTCACCTCATCAGAGAGGGCTTCTCCCAGCACTCTCTATGAGAAAGCACCCCTGGGGGGCTCTCCTCCCCCTTCCCTGCTTTATTTTTTCCACCAAACCCATTTTCCTTGCCATGCCAGACACTTTTCTTTCTTTCCTACCCTTCACCCCTAGATTGAAGCCTCATGACAGTCCAGGTTATATTTTCTTTATCACAGTATCCCAGTGCCTAGAATAGCATCTGACCCATAGAAGGCACTGGGAGATATGTCTTGAGTGAATGAATGAATATTTGCTGCACAAATATAGCCAATATCACCCACCTACTAGTAAGACTGCCCTATATTGTCTCAGAACTTCTAATACTTTCTACTGTTTTATGCAACATTTATTTTTTATATTTCACTCTTTAATCTACCTAACACATATTGTGAAGTGTATCATGTGAAGTAAGGCTGTAGAGAGACCCCCAGCAACAGCTAATCAATCTGTAGAATGATCCGCTCATTGCTGTTGGCTTGTGGAAGGGCTGGTTCCTCTGGACCAGCTCTGGACTGACTGCTGTCCCTTCTAGTATCAGCAGCACTGAGGTATGCTGCTAGATTGGGCACGCAGACACTGGACTCAGATCGTCTACAGTCCAGTTTCCAGCTCAACCACTTATCAGCTGGTGACTATGGACAAGGGAATTTGCTTCTCTCAGCTTCAGTTCTGATTTCCCAGGTGGCTCAGTGGCAGAGAAACCACCTGCCAATGCAGGAGACACAAGAAGCATAGGTTTGATCCCTGGGTGAGGAAGATCTCCTAGAGTAGGAAGAGGCAACCCACTCCAGTGTTCTTGCTTGGAGAATCCCATGGATAGAAGAGCCTGGTGGGCTACAGTCCATGGGGTCACAGAGTCGGACACCACTGGACACACACACGTAAGCTTCAGTTCCAGGCCTCATTTACCCCATCTGTAAAATGGGCACGAAAGCAGCACAAAGCCTCCTTCAAATAATGGCTGTGGGATTGAACAGCACCAGGCTGGCAAAGTGTGCAGCCCTCAGTCCAGCACACAGTGGGTATTCAGTTGTTGTCAGAGATTCCAGCCAGTTGAAACCTGCTCACTCACTAGGCAAACAGGCCCAGTGGGCATCCCTTGGTGCCCAGCACAGCGACCAAGCTGGGCAGCTGGCAGGCAGCCAGTATCAGGCCTTGGTTCCTGCCCTCCTGGGGGACACAGCACAGTTTTGCATGTGGAGGAAAAACCCAGAATGTGGAAACAGGAACTGTTTGGGCCAGCTTTGTGGGGTGGGGTCCTCCAAGGAAGTGAAGCAGGGAACTGAGCTGCTGCCCTTGGGCCCCCTTGCGGACTCTTGTCTCCTCAGAGGGGGTGTTAGGCATTCATTAATAGCGTCTCACTTCTTCCAGAAAACTTCGCACACTGACCTTTACTGGTTTTGGGGTCCACAGGAAGTGGGGAGCTACAGATGAGGAGACCCTAGCCCTCTGAGGGCAGAGAGCGGCATCTTCACCACATGGAGATACCCTTGGAGCCTCCTTCAGTGCCCACGTTCAGCAGGCGTGAAATAAGTGCTTGTTGATTAGCCAGTTTCAATAGGACCAGTGCTGTGACTGAGCAATGTTAAGTGGTGGGTACCCAAAGATGCATGGGAGGGTCCACGGGGCTGACTGACTGCGGACCCTAACCCTAAGTGTCTAGAGTCTGAGAAGAAGGGGAGACGCTGGGCCCGACTCACAGTGAGAGTCTTGGCCTCAGTTTCCCCAGCTTTGAAATGGGGAGGGGTTCCTAGGCTAACCCGGCTGTGGAGAGGGCGCCGCCCGGCGCGCCCCCAAGCCTGCGTGGCGGCAGCGCGCACGAGCACAGGGGGCGGCGCGGTCCCGCGGCGGGGAGGGGCGGGAGCGCGCGCGCGGGCCCGCGCAGGAGGCGGCGGAACCCAACGGCGAGCGTGCGGCTGCGGCGCCGCCAACTCGTGTGGGACCCACCGCTCCCGCCGGCCGCGCGCCGGTCCCCCCGCCGGCAGCCGAGCCCGCCCGCGAGCCGGTGAGTGGCCTGGGGCCCGGGGCCCAGCCGGATCGGGCTGGGGAAGGGGCGGGGGCTGGGCCGCGGGGCCGTCACCCACACGGGCCGAAGGAGGTGCGCGTGCCCGCCTGCGCGCCCGAGGCTCCGCGGGGGAGAGCGAGCGGGTGTGCACGCGGGAGGTCGGGGCGAGCGTGAGCGTGCGAGTCTTGAGTGTGTCCTGGGCCGTGCGTCCGAGCGCGCGTGGGCGGCGTGTCCCTGTGCCACTCCGGGTGTGTTCGCGGGAGTGTGCGCGTGCCTGCGGCCGAGTTGGTGCGTGTGCACCACGGAGCGTCGGGGTCGTGGGGTTTGGTGTGAGTGAGTGCGCGGCAAGTGGGTCCGGCTCCCACTTAACCCATTTATTGAGTGTTTACTATGTGCCAGGCGCTTCATGTGAGATCTCATTTTTGTGACCGAGAATGTGTGGATTCTGGGGGGTATGTGCATGCGCGCACACGTGTGAGTGTTCGCAAGTGATTTGTGTGCGTGTTTATGAGCCTTTGAGGCAAAAGCGTACAGATGTGGATGTAAGGGTGTAACTTGTGTACAGAAGTGTGTGAGTATGTTTACTGTGGAGGCCGAGGGCCCCCTTTGCACCCACCAGGCCTACTGCCCTGATGTGCCTGCCGCTGGCTCTCATGCCAGGGAACCCATGGAGAGAAGTATGCCTGGCCTTGGCACCCAGTGGGTGCTGGGCCATCTCTGGTGAATGAGAGGAAGGGGTCAGATGTCACAGCCCAGTCCGGCCTGGGCAGGGCCACTGGCAGGACCCTCTATGGGGCTCCAGACGGAGCTGGAGCCTCTTGGCCTGGCACTGGAGGACTTGTGTTCAATTTTCTTAAATACTCTTCTGGGTCCCCTGGCTTTATTCTCGCTCCTCTCTGGCCCTGGTGCATTTTAACCCTTTCCCCAGGCCTGGGGTGCAACTGACCCTAGGGAGACCAGTGGGGAGACCAGGGGTCCCGGGATACTTGTCTGTGTATGTGGGGGTCTCTCTCTGCCTGCCTTGCTAAGTAGATAGATCTTCATCATATTTATTTGTATGGAGCCTGGGCTCCAGGAGGGAGCCCCTCAGATGGTGACAAATTGATCATAGCAGGCTTGGGACACAGTCTTCTGAGGTTTGTCCTTGAAGTTTTGATTGACAGGTTTTTTGTGTGTGTGCTTTATAAATGTTGAAAATCTCTGCAGTCGAAAGTCTTAACTGCTTTAAGGCGAACTTTAAAAACTGGAGCTCCCTACTTCCTCTGGAGTGTCAAAATTCGGCTTGCCTTTCTGAGGGGAACATGTCGTCTTAGGAGCTCAGTGTGTGCGCAGCCGAACCTTGGAGGCACATTTAAAAGCCGTGGCGTTAATGGAAGAAGAATTTCATTGAAAGGGATGCAGAGCCGCCCGAAAGCGCCTGTTCCCCACGCAGCAGCTTACCGAGTGAACTTTGGACGTCTTCTTTTAGCAAACAAAACCTGGAAGGAAACGAAAACGACCCACATTCTTTTTCTTTTTTGTTCTAAAAAATGAAAAACAAAACCCACCTCTGGGTGTGCTGGAAAAGCGGCCTCCCCTTCCCCCAGCGAGGCCAGGCCCTCCCCCGATCCCCCACCCCCAAATAAAATATGCCTGTGGGGAGCTGTGGATGAGTCACTCGCTGGCAGAGAGCCCCACGGGCAAACATTTGGGAAGGTTCTTGCCTAACTTCCCAGAAGAAAGGCCCAGGATTTAAAATGGTCCCTGTGGTTTGTCAGCCTCTGCCGTCCCGTCTACTTCGGAAATGACTAAAAAGTAGTTTCTACCTCCACAAAATAAAGTCTCAGACTTAAGCAGCAGCCCAGGTTGGTATGGATAAAGGGCCGCTCAGGTTTGAAGAAACGAAGTTCCTGGCTTTGCCAAATGGCACTTCTGGACGCTTCAAACAAGAAAGCAGGGGAAGGGAAGTTACATTTATGAAGCACCCGCTGTGTGCGGGACACTGTTCTGGGCACCGTAATCCTTCCAAAAGTTAGGCTGTGGAGCACAGTTCTGGCTTTAAATACACAAGGAAATTAAGGCTCTGAGAGCTCAAGCCATGTTCTGGGACCACAGAGAGGAGGTAGAGGCAGAATCCTGTCCCCTGCCTGATTTCAAGCCCATCCTGTTTCCACTGGACCAGGTGCTGAGTGCTTTAACGTACATACACTTAGTTTTCACTGTGAGGTAGGGGTTATTATCTCCATTTTACAGATGAGGAAACTGAGGCTCAGTGATGAAATGATGTGCATAATTTTATGAAAGTTATGCATTGTGACTAATGGCCAGCGTTTATTAAGGGTATTCTATGTGCTGAGCATAGTACTAAAAGCTTTACGTGCCTTATTTCATTCAGTCCACTCACCAGCACCATGAAATGGGAACAATCAATGATGCCTGTTTTACAGATGAGGGCACTAGGGCACAGAGAGATTAAACAGCTTACAGAAGATTCCATGCTGATATGCTGTTGACCTTGAATTTGAACCCAAGCTTGACTGAGCAGAGCCCTTCATCTTCTCACTGAACCTGGAAAGTCACAGTGGCTGTGTACCACGTGTCTGGCGCAGTGTAAAGGTTTGGGGTTGTTATTCTGATCCTACAGAGAGGAAGATAAGTAACTTGGGCAAGGTCATTGACTGGCAAGTGGCAAAGTCAGGATCCAAACCCACATCTCTGATTGCAGAGTTGAGGTTCTTAACTTTAAACCAGGTCTGTCTGCCTTTGTCCTGCTGTGGTTGCTTGCTGGGCTCCAGACTCCTGGGAGAGGTCTTCCTGAGGGCACTGCCATCCTTGCTCCTCCCCTCCGGCCCCTCTGGTGCAGATGACCAATGCCCAGGGCCAGTGCTATCAGATAGAAGGGGCCACAGTTCACATTTCTTCTTTCCTCTCGAAGTGCCAGAAATTGGTTTCAGAAGGGAAGTGTCAAAACAATTGTCAAAAAGAGAAGAGTATTCCCTTCCCCTTCTCAGGTCGGACCAAGCCAGCAAGCTGGAGGGTGGAGAGTGGAGGGCCCTGGTGAGTCATCCGAGATTAAATATGGGTTGGCACCTCCAGTCTTGTGTGGGGAGGAAGCAAGCTAGGACACTGCCCTCAGGAAGAGCCTGGCATGCTGACCCCTGGTGATGGCGAGTTACCTCTGTGGGGCCTGACTCTCAATTCTGAATATCCGACAACAGCATCGTTTCTACGCAGGCTTCTTGTCATTTGCCATTTCAGTCCCGTGCCTGTCTCTCTTCCCAGTTCATTTCCAATTTACATCACGGTTTATATGACACTGTACTAGAATGGAATGCTGTGTGCGAAGATCTGTGTGGTTTGGGGTGTGGGGTGCCCCTGTGCATGTCCTTTGGTATTGAAAGGAAAAGGTATCTCTCTCCCTTCTGAGTGTGTTCTGCAAATTGATGAACATTTGCAAATTGCCTTGAGATGCGTTAATTTAAGGTGTGAAATAATAGATCTTGTGCGAAGGCCCAGCCACATTTCTGGCATGGTGGATTTCTCTCCCGTCTGGCCTGTGATTTAGGGAGGTAAAAATAGTCCTTCTTTCTACATTTGTATCTCTCCCTCTTTTTTTTTGCTGATGTCATTCTTAGGAAGCGGTTTTGCCCATGCCACAGGCCTTGCCTTGGCCATCTCTTCAGATGGTGGTCAGAACTTGGAGCTCTGGGGAGAGGGTGCTCGTGGAGTGAGGGGTTGTCTGAGTGTTTGTGAAATTGGTTTGAAATGAGCGGGGCGATGGATGGCCCACCTTGGGCAAAGACCCTCAGTGGCTTTTTGGTACTTGGCCATTTTCTCACTTCTGAGTCTTGGGTAGTGACAAGATAGTCTTTGGGAAAGTGTTAGTTTAAGGAGGAAAAAATCAGGCCAATGGCTTCATCCATCCCTGCCTGATCTGGGTGACATCCACACAGTCCCTTCCTTTGGCCCAAACTGAATTAAGCCAATGGCCTCCTCTGATTTGACACCCAGACAGAAGCTTGACACTGGGGCAGATCGGTTGGTGGTGTAATTTCCTGTGACGTTCAGTTTGGGAACTTGGACTTGCAGAGCGATCTAGCGTTTTGACATCTGTCCCTCTAACAAGACTTGCTTGTGTGGAAACAGACCCTCATACACAGCCTCTGCTGTCGTCTCCAGTTCTGGATTTTTCCACAGACCGCTTCTCTGGTGGTCTGGCGGCGAAGGCCGGGTCTCCGAGCCACGCCTTCTTGGCATCTACTGCAGGATCACTGCACCCCAAACCGGCTTGGCGCTGTAGCTGGCTCTGTGTGGAGGGTGCAGTGGGGGGTGAGTGACGGGCCTGACGAATTGAAAGGTGGCCAGCTGGGATCTGAAAGGCATTCAGTTCCAACGGCCTTGATCCTCGTGGAGCCGGTCTTTCTCTCTCTTAGACATCTGTGTGATGGTGACCTCACAGAAAAGAAAAAGGGGCTTTATGTAGGAATTCCATAGAGTGTGAAGGAATTCGACAAGGGAAGGGGGAGGGAGGCAGCCACTGAGAGCCTGCAGACCCTGTATTTCCTTGGAGTTGTTTAACCCTCGCACTTCAGAATTGGGCTGGGGGAAGGGACAGTGCTCATCTAAGGAGAACTTCTCGAGGCCCCTGAGTTGAAGTTGAGGCCACTAGTGTTTAGGCCCTCTCTGGTTCCTGGTTGTCCTCAAAGTCTTGGATACTGGGGATTGTTGGAAAGAGACCTGCCTCAGTCGTGTCTGACTCTTTGCGACCCCATGGACTGTAGAGTCCATGGAATTCTCCAGGCCAGAATACTGGAGTGAGTAGCCTTTCCCTTCTCCAGGGGATCGCCCCAACCCAGGGGTCGAACCCAGGTCTCCCACATTGCAGGCAGATTCTTTACCAGCTGAGCCACAAGGGAAGCCCTGCCAGGGGACACTGTTACTTTATAAACCACTTTTGGCTTTGATCAGTCCAGGCTGCACATGAGGAATTCAGTAGGCTTGCCATCCAGAGAAGACCTGTGTGCCCATTTTACAGAACAGAAACTGAGGCCCAGGGAGAGGAGGGCACTCACTCACAATCACATTGAAAATGTGAGCTTTGGCACGCAATGAATGAGGTGGGAGGCTCAGACCTGCCACTTGCGAAGTCAGTCACCTCTGGGGGCCCTCAGTTTCCTCATCTGGAAAACAGGGATGGTGTTATGACCTCATAAAATGTGAGGGAAGAACTGAAGTAGTGTGTATAATATGCACGGCACATGGGTAACATCTCGTAAGTGTTTAATGAGAGACTAGGACCTGTTTAATTACCAAGGACCTGACCAGGGTCACAGGGACGTGAAGGTCATCTCTTTGTCAGAAACATTTTCAGTGCCCCTGTATCTTGAGGCCTGAAGCAAGGCTGAAAGGGAGGTTGTCAGGGGGGCCCCTCCAGGTGCCGACGAAGCACTTTTCTCTGACCATGACCCTCAAAATAGATCATGGGGGAGACAGTGACAATTTGGAAAGACACAGGATTTAAATGTCAGGGTGGCCCTGGGCATCTCAGGGAAATGTTTTGAAATCAGTATTTTGCCTTCTTGTCTACCCACCGCCCCTCTGCTGTCCCACCGTGGCGAGGAAAGTGAACCTTGTAAGTTTTTGGTGTGTCCTCTTGGAGTTGGAGGGTCTTGGGAGGCCCGGAGAGCTGTGTCAGCCTCGGTGTGTTATTAAGTGAGGCATATGTTTTGTTAATTATTTACACAGTGGCAGCCCCATCAGAGGTCTGTGCGGACGGAGCAGCTGTCACAGATCTGGGCCAGGACAGGTTGTTCTCGGTTGGAAGTGAGCAGGTGGCCCTCTCTGCCAGCAGGGTCCTCACAGAGGGTCTGCGCAGTGAGGGCTGATGGAGTCTGCGTGTTTGGCGCCCTCTCTTAAGCATCCCTTGTGGTTCAGCTGGTAAAGAATCCGCCCGCAATGCAGGAGACCTGGGTTCGACCCCTGGGTTGGGAAGATCCTCTGGAGAAGGGAAAGGCTACCCACTCCAGTATTCTGGCCTGGAGAATTCCCTGGACTGTGTAGTCCATGGGGTTGCAAAGAGTCGGACATGACTGAGCGACTTGCACTTCACTTCACTTAAGCCCCTGGAGTTCCCTCAAGCTGGATTGTCTTCTCTGAGAGGACAGATTTTGTCCCTCGGGACTGGCCACCTTCCTGAGGTGGCTTCTGTGGGCCTTTGTCTAGCTCTTCACATCCGAGACCCTGCCATGGTGGTTTGTGGTGAGGGAAGGGCCTCAGCAGGCTCTGGAGATCTCTGAATCCCGTACCTCCCCAGCAGTCGCCTCAGGCTTGGGCTTCACGTGGGCCCAGCCTCTACTTTCTCATCTGGCAAATGGGCCAGTAACACCAGGAGCTCTGGGGCACTGTTTGGGATGATTTGCCTTAGAAATCCAAGTTTAGGATTAGAATTCTGAAAAGGAAGGTCCTGGGATCAGAGCTTCCCCTGAGAGGCCACTAAGGATGAGGGACATCACCTCCCCGAAGTGGGAGGGGGCAACCCGACTCGTCTTACCTGTTTGATATAAGGAGGTTTTTTGCTCAGGGGTCATTTTAATAAGAGAAGGTTCTTATATGAAATATTCAGAATCTATAAATCCACAGAGACAGAAAGCAGATTGGTGGTATGGGGGCCCAGGGAGAATGGTGAGAAACTCCTTAATGGACACCGGGTTTCCTTTTGGGGTGATGAAGGTATTTTGGAGTTAGGGAGAGATTGTGGTTACACAACTTTAGGAATGTACTAAATGCCCCTTAAGTTTTAATTTTCAAATGGTTAATATTATGTGGAAAAACATTTTTATAAGGAAAGTTTCTGATGCTTAAAAGTAAAAGCTTAAAAGAATCTCATTTTACAGATGGGGAGAATGAGGCCCAGAGAGAGGCTGTGACCAGCCTAAGGTCTCCCACACAGGCTGTGGCGGTTCTGTGGCTGAAATCAGATCATTCTCTAAGCTTTCAGGCCGCGGCTCTGGTCATAGCACCTGGGCCCAGGCTAGAGTGAAAAGTTCGATACGGAAACAGACCGCTCACTGTTGTGTGGGTTGAATGGACTCCATTTTGTTAACCAGATACGCCCTTGCTGGCTGCTGTGTCCACTCATTCACTGAAGAAATACGTCCTGACATTCTGGGTCAAGTGTTAACCCTGGGAGCTGGCATCGAGACCCTCTAACGGCCCCGCCCCTGGGCCTCTCACCACCTGGTAGGGACAGAAGTTGCCTCACGACCCCATTGTGGGTGCTTGGGAACAGTTTGCAGCAGGCACGCTTTGGGACTTACTATATGGGGAAATGGGCAGAGGGGAGCTTCCAGGAGGGAGGGGCTCCCCAGCCTTGAGGGAGACATGAGGTTTGCCAGGCAGGATGTCGAGGCCTGGAGGCCTGAGAAGGCTGAGATAAAGGGCAGGTAAAACTGAGGGTGAGTGTGTGGATGGGGCCGTGGGACGGGGAGCTGGGAGCCTGACTGGGGTCCAGGGTTGTGGGCAGACCCCAGGCTGAGCAAAGCCAGGAACTTCCTGCCACTTCCTCAGCCTGTGAGTCCTTCAATAGAGCCTTTGTCCCAGACACTCACTACATGTTACATTCTGTAGTAACCCTTTATGTGGATTAACTCACTTCGTCCTCCTGCAGTTCTGTGACTCAGGTACCGTTGTGCCCATCTGATGGACAAAGAAACAGAGAATCCAGGCTATGTGGTTCTAATCACCATCAGCCTTCGTGTTGTGAGAATCCTGTGTCATGTGGCCTGGTCTGAAGGCTGCCATCTGGAAGTGCCCGTTGTGTGGGCTGTGAGTTAGTGGCCAGGCCCAGGGCGTCAGAGAGGGCCTCTGGGCAGCTGGAAGGAAGAGTATGAACCAAGAGGCAAATAGTAGGAGAGGAGGTCCCCCGGAGCCAAGTCCCCTGGGATCTGTGAGGTTTGGTCTTCATTGCAAGAGCAGGGGGGTCCCTGTACTTCTGCAGCCTTACTCTTCACCACTGTCCCCCTCATTCACTCTGCCCCAGCCACACAGCCTCCCTGCTCTTCCTCAGACATGCCAAGTGAACTCCTACCTCAGGGTCTTTGCACTTGCTGTCCTGGTTCATGAAACCCTTTTCCTCCTAATATTCCCATGACTTGCTGCTAGCCTTCAGCAGGACACTGAAAAAGTCACTTCTCCAAAGAGACCCACCATCCCCACCCTATCAGAATGAATCCCATGTCCTTTGCTCCCCATTCCCTGGACTGGCTTTATTTCAAGACCCCTACCTGCCCCTGGTACCGTGTGTTTGTTATCTGCCTCCCAGAATGGACTGTGACTCCATGCCGGCGTGACTTGGTCTGTGGACCACAGCTGCACCTCAGTGTCCAGCACTGTGCCTAGCAGTAGCAGATGCTCAATTAACATTTGTTAGTGAATGGAGAGTTTTAAGTGTGTGAGTGGCAGAATCCTCGAAGAATGTTTAGGGACTTCCCTCCTGTGGTCATGTATGGATGTGAGAGTTGGACTGTGAAGAAGGCTGAGCACCGAAGAATTGATGCTTTTGAACTGTGGTGTTGGAGAAGACTCATGAGAGTCTCTTGGACTGCAAGGAGATCCAACCAGTCCATTCTGAAGGAGATCAACCCTGGGATTTTTTTGGAAGGAATGATGCTAAAGCTGAAGCTCCAGTACCTTGGCCACCTGATGCGAAGAGTTGACTCATTGGAAAAGACTCTGATGCTGGGAGGGATTGGGGGCAGGAGGAGAAGGGGACGACCGAGGATGAGATGGCTGGATAGCATCACGGACTCGATGGACGTGAGTCTGAGTGAACTCCGGGAGTTGGTGATGGACAGGGAGGCCTGGCGTGCTGCGATTCATGGGGTCGCAAAGAGTTGGACACGACTGAGCGACTGAACTGAACTGAACTGAACTGGTGGTGCAGAGCTTAAGAATCTGCCTTCCAATGCAGGGGGCGTGGGTTCGATCCCTGGCTCTGTGGGATCTTATGTCATGAGGCAGCTAAGCCCCCACACCCCAACTTGAGAGCCCATAACTTGAGAGCTTGTGTACCGCAAGGAAGAGCCCACGCAGCCAAAAAAAAAAAAAAAAGAATGTTTATATGGAGTTACCGAGCTGGTGGCAAAGTTGACTGGCTTTAGGGACCCCTCTTCATTCCTCCCAGTGGGCAGCAAAGGGCTGAGTTGTGCATGACAGAGCCTCCCTGTGCAGAGAGGTTTCTTAGAGAAAGACTCACCCTTGGATTATTCCAAGAAGGAGGAACCTAAACACAGAGGTTCCTGCCCAGAGTTGGGGGGTGGCGGTGTTCTCCTTCCTCTGCCCCTTTTCTGCAGAGGTGGCTCCAATTCTGCAGATAGTCTATAGAGGAGGGGCTTTGGGTAGGATTGGGTGGGCACCATGTCTTAAAGCTGTGTTTTCTGTCAGGCACACTTAGTTTTTTAGAAGGCATATCTTTTGGGGGCTGCTTAGGGAAAGGGTAGAGATTAACTCTCCCAAGCACCTCGGGCACAGACATTTGCTGTGGAGCAAATGAACAGGAGCCCCGATTCTGCCCCCGTCCAGAAAGCAAAGAATCCTGGGTTGAAAAAGGAGACAGTTCCCTAGCTTGGTGTGGCCTTGGTAGGCCACCAGGGTGCGTGCCCCGATGGCAAGACCACTGGGCACCACATGGCAGACAGACTGGAAGCCCACCCCATGTGTTTGGCGGGTCCAGCCAAGTGTAGCTGGATTTAGTTACATCGCGATCTCAAGCGTGGACTTGGAGTGCCTGACTCAGTGTGTGTGCATTTCCTTTGTTCGTCTCCCCCAGGAATTTTAGTGGCCTTTTGTGTTTGTTTTAAATGCCAACCTCCTCAGCCAATCCAAGAGGAAATGAGGACTGGGTTTTTGTGCCAGAGGCTGGGGACAAAGGTGGGGCCTGCCCGCTCTCGATGGTGACAGCACAACATTTGGAGAACACGCAAAGAAAATACTTGTACTCGAAGCCAGCAACTTTCAATTGCGAATATTTTTATGATCTCCTGGGATACCAGGCGCAATCGTCTATAGGTAGGACACATGACGACTGTTTCCAAACACCCAAGATGGCAGTGGTCTGTAAAAGCATTTTAGTGACATTTGGGGACAGAAGAGGCAGTTTGGAAAAAGGTGTTTGGTTGATGGTCTGTGAGAAGTTCCTGGATGCTTACATGGCTTAGGGGGTGGCATCTTTGAAACTGCACAGCACTGAAAATTGCGGGACATATGGTCACTGTGATGTGCTAATGTTAGCAATCGAGATATTTAATTACCCAGAAAAACTCCTTTGCCACTACGGGTTACTGGAGAGCTTTTATTTCTCAGAAGGAGGGTCTTACACAGTATAATTCGGACCAGCAGACAGGGAGTCATTATCCCTCATTCATTTATTAGCTCATTAAGTGATTTATCTGGTCACGCATTTATTCCTTCAATTGCTGTTCATCCAGCCACATTCACTGGATCCTACTCGAGGCCAAGCCCGATGCTGGGCACTTGCAGGGGGTGGGGAATGAAACAGGTGAGCAGTTATAACTGAATCCTTGCTGGGTGCCAGACCATCAGGCGGTGCTGTGGGCAGCAGGTGAATTAACTTACATCCCAGTGGACATTTGCTGAGCACCTACTATGCGCAGACCTGTGAAGATCCAGGAAGGGACATGACAGCATCCAAAGGATTTGAACTCTAGGCCCATCTTATGAGGCTTTTTTTCATTCCCGGCTCTCTGCTTGCTGTAAACCTGGCCAGCCACCATTCGCAGGCCACACAGTGACGTCCCTGGAATGAACCAGAAACAATCCAGAGGCCCCAGGAACCGACGTGAGAACAAGGCATCCCCTTCACACGTGACGTCTCAGTTCAGCGTCTTGCCACCACGCAGCGTTCTGAGACAGAATGTGAGATCTCGTGGTTGGCTAAGTACATAAATATTTTATGTCTCGATATTCTGAAAATGAAGCCCAAATGCGCAGAACTGCAGCACATCAGTGCTATAGATCATATGTTATAATAATCTGATGACATGTTGTTTAAATATTTATGGACTGATGTGACGTGACAATGGGGGGAGAGAGCCGTCTCGGAGCAGAGTCGTGGCAGATGCTCGGAAGGAGGGAGCAGACGCGCCCGGTCCCGAGGAGCGCGTGCGATGCTCAGATTTCTCACTGGGTGATCTGGGGTTTCACGGCCATGGCACTGGCTGTGTGCTGCGTCCTGCACTCACATCACCTCACTTACCCCTCACAGCAGCCCCCTCCAGGATGGGACTTTTATTAACCCCAAGTTACAGATGAGAAACTGAGGCCCAGGGTAGGTCAGATCTGCCCCGGGGCACACAGCTGGGGGTGGCCCGATGGTGTAGTCTGAGCTCTTAGCTACTGTGAATTCCGCTCTCTTGGTGACGAGTCCTGTCAGAAAAGGCTGGTTGACCCCAGGCTCGGCACCAATTGGACTTTACAAACTGCAGAAAGGAAGGGGATGCTGTAAGAGGTCAAGTGGGGATAGAAACTTCAGGACTACCCCAGGAGGGGGGAATGGTAAAGTTAGGCCCCTGCAGCCAGGAGCGGGCTTGCGGTAGCGGCTCAGGACGAGGCCTGTGGTAAGGTTAGGCCCCTGCAGCCTGGAGCCTGGCATGCAGTAGGGGCTCAGGATACGGCCTCCGCCTTGCTTTTGTTCCCTGTTGGCTTTGCAGTCATTTGGGGAGGTCACTGCTGACTGTCCTGCTTTAGTGTCTGTGCCTCTGCCGTTCCCACTTCCTGCACTGTCCACACCGACTGGCCAGGGACACCCCTCCAGCAAGGGAGCCCCTTCAGTCTCCAGTAGCCCCAGGAGGTGAGTCGGGGGTCCCTGCCTTACAGATGAACGGCCCCTGCCCGCCTCCCAGAGTCATCCCCATGCCCCTGCCTTTGGGAGGCAGCCTGCCTATGCCAGCTCTTCCCTCCACACCCTCCCTGCCTCTCTGTTGGACCGGCCCCTCCACCTGATGGTGCTGCCAGTGGTCCTGCCCTGCCATCTAGCTGATCGCCAGCTCCCTGGCCTGGTCCACAAGACAACAATAAGTGACCAATGATGGGACTTCAAAGGACAAGACCGGGAGGCAGGGTGGGTAAGGGGTGGGGGGCCTTGTTCTAAGAAGCTCCTTAGGCAGTGATGGCCTTAGACCTGGCAGCGATGTCTTCTGGCTCTGCCGAGGCCCAGGGATGTCCCCAAGGGTCAGTAAGCAAATGGAAGGCAGGGCCAGCTATGTAATTTGGGGGCCCCGTACAAAATGAAAATGTAGGTCCCCTTGTTCAGAAAGCAGGAAGAAAGCTTTTTCCTTCCCTTTTCAGTCTCTCTCCCCACCTGCTGTGATGTTTTTAATTTGCTATTTAATGTCACGATACCTTGGGCACAGGGACCCTCACAGGGCAAACACAGATCCTAGCAGATGCCATGGCCCTACCCTGTGGCTCGGCAGGCAGATGCGCCTGGCCCCACCTCTCGCTGTGCCTGCACCCAGGCCCCTGTCAAGAGTGGAGAATGTCAGAAGTTACTGGGAGTTGGGGGGCGGGAGGATGGGAGCAGGCAGCTGTGACCCTGGGCAAGGCAGGACCACTCCAGCTCTCCAAGCTGAAGCTCCACACCCCCAGCACATGCAGCATTGTTCCCCAGACTTCACTTAGAAAATGCAAGTTCAAAGATAAAGTGGGGTTTCAAGAGAGTGAACACAGAGCATGAAACCCGAAGCAAGGGGCTTCCTGCTGAGGACAGGGCCAGATGCGACGACGTGGCCACTTGCCCACGAAGCTGGCCCTGATGGGAGGACTGTAACCTTTCAGAAAGAACAAGGTCCCTGTGTCGGGTCTCGGCCCAGGACTGAGACCAGTCTTACTGGAAGGGAAAGTTCTGCTGCAGGTCCCTTCTGCAGACCGCTGGCCCTGGATGTGACTGCTCTCCTGTGGCCTGCTGGCCTCCCTCCTCACCCTGGGCCTCTCGAGAAGGACACTTCGTGATCATGGGCCCCCTCGGAAATGCCCCCCTCCCTGCTGTAATCCCTTCTGTCGTTGCCGGATGTTCCTGCATTGACAGACCCATCCCCTCCAACTTCCTGAGTGACAAGGGTCAGAAATCAAATGATAAGGTTGCTGACCTGCTTCCTCGGGAACAACGCCAAGCAGGTGGTGCCCCGGAGATCAGAGGGGGCTGGGCACTAGAGTCCACTGGCCACCCACGCTGTTCCCAGCCCTGGAATCGGGGTGGAGGGTGTGGCAGGGGGTGGCGGGGCGCAGCTTCAGGACGTCTGCTGGCCACTCCCAAAAACATGAATGAGGGAAGCTCGGGAAAGTTAACAAATGCTTAGTACTCAGTACCTACTGTGGACCAGTGATCTGACCAAGTGCTTTATCTGTGATGCCTTAGTTAACCTTTGTAACAGTTGTAGGCTCCCCCCATTTTCCTGATGAGGATAACTGAAAGATTCAGAGAACGAATCCATCAGTACAAAGCTGTAAGCCACTTGGTTTGAAAATAGATTTGAACCCAAGCCCAGATGACCCCTCAGACCACTGCTCTGCACACAGTCCTGGGCACGGCTGGGTGACTGGGTCCCTGCCTGGCTGGGACACTGCCCCACCGCTGTGTGTGCATGGGACGGGCGGGGAGCTGGACCCCAGCGGCTGCTGTCTGCAGGCTCCTGCCTCTGGGAAGTCACCCTTCTTGGCAGGGAGCCGTCCTGAAGCTGCAGCTCCATCTCTTCTCCTCCAGGATCCAGCCAGCCCTGGGGCTACTCTTAGGATCGGAGAAGAAGGCGGGAGAAGGTGGGTTAGACACACTCGGATGCAAGTCACACCTCTGCCTCTCGCTCACCGTGTCTCCTTGGCTTGTCGCTTCCCACTGGGGCCTCGGTTTTCTCACTGCAAATCAAGGGGTAATTTTAGTTCCTGTCTCTGAGGGGTTTTTGTGACCCCATATACAAAACGGGCATTCAGCAGTTGGTGGCTGTTTCTGTACTGGTAATTCATGACACTGTGGGGTGAGGACTGCATCTTGGTGGCACCTGTGACCCTTGGGAGCACCTCTCCATGTTGGGACACGTTAGAAGTCCCTCAGCCCAGAGCCACCCTCCCCAGGGAGTTCATCGCTTTCTTGCTTTGCTTGGTTGTTCATCAATTCCGCAGATCTGGACACTGACCTAAGATGTAGAACCATCAAGAGACAGGACGGAGCTGGCACTTCTGTGGGGAGAACAACCAGAAAACAAGAAATGGGGGAAGCAGGTCCCTGACCCAGGGGTTGGAGACCGATGACCAGGGGCCGTGGGCTTGGGGGCTCAGTGTCCCCGGGCTGCCTGGTGGAGTGATGGTCCCCGAAGTCTCCCAGAGAAGGCAGTTGCTGGGGATGTAACACGCTACCTGTTGTTCAAGGTCCCTGCTCTCCCAGGGGGCCTGGGTCGGCCTCTTGGGGTCGCTATACTTCAGGTGTCTTTGAGAATGTGGTTTTCCCAGTTGGGAGGTAGGAGCGTTTCTCAGGCTCCCCCAGGACTCTCACCGGCTCCCTCTCAGGGCTACCGGTCCCTGGGGCTACCCCGGGAAGGCCCTGACCAGGTATTGTCACACTGACTCCCCTTGGTGACCCCGTGATGCAGGTTCTTTTGGTCCCATTTTACAGACGAGGAGAGGGAGACTGAGTTGTTTGCCTAACGGCTTCACAGTAGGTCTGTGCCTGAGCCAGGATTTGAACCCAGGCCTTTAACTCACAGAGCACACACCCTAAACCACTCAGCTCTACTAGGAATGGCCTACTGTGTGTCTGAGCGGTGCTGAGACTAGAAAGACCATCAGTGCTCTAAGTGGACTGCCAGGGAGCTGGGTTTGCACTGAATCCTGGCTCCCAGGCTGTGAGGTGGGTGGCGGGTGAGCCTTGTGTTAGGGATGAGCAAGCTGGGGCCCGGAGAGGTTCATGGCTTGTTGAGGTCACTCAGCCCCAGGCAGCCTGACTGCAAGATCACTTGCTGTGCCCCTCGTTCACCTTGGCTATGTCCATCCCAGCTTTGACCTACATACATATTTTGCATTTGGACAAACTAGAGCCCCCCTGGGCTTCCCAGGTGGTGTCAGTGGTAAAGAACCTTCCTGCCAATGCAGGAGATATAAAAGATGTCAGTTGCATTCCTGGGTCGGGGAGATCCCCTGGAGGAGGGCATGACAACCCACTCCAGTCTTGTTGCCTGGAGAATGCCATGGACAGAGGGGCCTGGTGAGCTGTGGTCCATAGGGTCGGACACAACTGAAGTGCTTGGTATGCACTTACAAAGCCCCCAAGGTAATTCAGCAGTGTGATCCCAAACTAGGGAGAGAGTGAGCCATTTGGCTCATTGTGGAAATGGACGCCCCATCCACAGTGAAGTTGCATTTGAGATGCCACTGATTCTCAGGGCAGGAGAAGCCGGGAGAGATTGACGGTGGTTATGACGGCCTATGGGTGTGAATTCCCCTGGGGACTGATGCGAGGGCCATAGGGCTTTATGGTATCTGGGACATCAAGCCTTTTAAAAGAAAATGTTCCCAAAGCTGTCCCATCCCACCAAAGGCAAGCAGTCCTTAAACGGCAAAGGAACCGTGTTCCGTGTTCACAAAATGGTTGAGCTGGTGTTCAGGCTCATTTATTTAAACCCAGAGTCGATGAGGCTAAAGACTTCAGCTCTGAGTGGCAGCTCGCCGCCTCGCTTGCAGCAGGGGAGTGTAATCTTCAGGGTTTTCTTCCCATTTACGGGTTTTTGTGTTGTTGTATATTTGTAAAATGAGGCTTCTGCTGGCAAAAGCAGGTTTTAGCGAGCGCGGCAGCTCTTTCAAGACCTAATAAGGCCCCAAAGGAGGGTGTGTTCCGGCAACACTTTCCTCCCCCCCGGGGGCGGCCGATTCCAGCTTGCTTCGTACACTTTGGGCACCGGGTACCATCCGTCTTGCCTCCCATTAACGGAATTACCGCCATCACTTCTGCAGGACAAGATGGGCCCTTTGGAACTGCCTTGGGGACAGAGGCAGGAGCAGCCGCCAAGCAGTTTTTGCTTAGAGGGGAAAGGAAAGAAAAAAGAGATAGAGAGGAAAAAACCAATCTTCTGCACAGATGGATGGTTCCTTGGGTCCTGAGAGCCCGGGCCGAGGTGGAAAGGGGCAACAGGCTTCACTGGGACACCACCCGGAGGAAAGTGGGCAAGCTGGGTGGCCCCTGTCCCCAACACGTAAGGAAAGGGCTGGTCAGCCTGAACTCACACCTTGAGTTCAGAGGAAGGGGAAGGAGGGGGACTCAGCATTTGGAGGGTCCTTGCATATGCCTGACCCTGCACCGGCTGCTTTGGGCCTGTCATGGGAAATGGGTGTCACTGGCTCCATATACAGATGCAACAGAAGGAGCTCAGAGAGTCCGGCAACTTGCTTCAGCTTAGTTCATACGTGGTGGCCCTGGGTTCATTCATTTTCTGGGGCCGCCCTCTGGAGAACAGCAGCACCCCTCCGCAAGGTGACGAAGTAGCAGAGTGAGGACTCCAAGCCCAGATGCCTCTGCTTCACCCCCCAACACCCCCAATTCCACACGGCCGAGCCAGCATCTCGGGGAACTTTGCTGTTACACAGTGATGCTGAACCTGTCTTCATCTTTGTGAAATGAAGTCCCTCATGGGACTGTGGTGAGGGGTGGCTGAGGAGGTAACAGTCACGGAGCCCAGAGCAGGTTGGTGTTCAGAACTGTCCGTGCCAGTTGCCCACCCTCCCCGCCGCCTTCCGCTTGCCAGGCCCCCTCCCTCTGCTGTGCTGAACTCAAGGCTCTTTGGGCCTGTAATGCCTTGCTTTTTGCTTCTCAAACTTCACCACCTTCTGGAGGCTCCTCTGACCTCAGAATGCTGCTTAGGGTTTCGCTTTCGGCCCCAGGCCCCACTGTGCTTCCCTCCTAGGCATGTCCCCTATCCCCTTCAGGCCCACTGACTGGTTAGTCCCTTGACTCGAAGCCTCTCCAGAGCTGAAAGTCCCCTTTCCTCTGTGGTCCCAGTACCCAACCCAGGCCCAGCCCAGCGAAGGTCTGGGTGACAGAGAAGTGGGAAGAAGTGGTACACCCTTAGTTTGCTCCTCAAACCCTGCTACCATGGAGACAGCTGAAACCTGGAGACTGTGTCTAGAATCCAGGCCTCTGTTGGGGGCAGATGGGTTGGCTGGAGGGATGGAACCTGTCCTGTGGGGTGAAATTTTGTGACTCCTACCCCCTGTGGGCCTGCTACAGGTGATTCCTTGAAGAAGGGTTTGATCCTGTGGGTAACGACCCTGTGGTCCTGTGATGACCCAGAGTTTGATCCTATGGGCGGTGGGTGTTTGGAAGGGTCTCGAGTGGGGGACTGGCTTCTTGAAGCCCGACTGGGAAGGTGCTGCAGGGAGGGGATGGGGGCTGGCCTGGGCGAGTGGGGGAGAGGTAGGCAGCCTGGAGCAGAGGTGAAGAGGGGCCTGCTGTCAGCACTCTGAGCTCCTACCCAGAGACCCCTGTGTCTTGGCAACAAAGCCAAGGATGCCGGTTTGAAAGAATGTTCTGTTGTGGCTTGAACTGCTTCAGGGCCTTGGGAGTGATTCCCAGATCTTGGGAGTGCTTCCTCGTGGGTCCAGTCTCAGTGTCCTCCTCAGTGAAGAAGGGGTGATGAGCTCTTGGCCCTTTGACCCTATACCTGGATTTGGGGTGGGGCTGGGGATGGGGGGAGACCTGGGCCTGTAGGGTCGGACTTGACAGTGAGGGAGGAGGATCAGGGGAGCAGTAGTGAATTCCTGCCAGAGACTGAAGGGGCTCTTGACGCCTCATGGCTTCGCTGTGAGCAGGGGGCCTGCGTGTGGCTGTGGCGTGTTGGGAGGAAAAGGCCTGGCTTGGGTGGAGGCTGCATGCCACGTGCCCGGTGCCTCCTCTGCAAACGCCAGTTCTTTCCTCTTAACGGTGTGGAATTATTTACATAGATTTATCAGCTATCTTTTTGAGGAAAACAACTTCTCCCCTACTGCTACTGCTTCTTTCTAGCAGAGCACCCACCAGGGGTTTACACGTGCTGCCATCTTACAGTCCTCACCGTGTAAATGGCTTCTTTTTATAAGTGAAGTCAAGGCTCAGAGAGGTGAAGTGACTTAGCCAAAGTCACCCAGCAAGGATCTGAACCCAGATCATCTCCCCTGGAAGCACCTGGGGATCCATAGCGGTTGACCAGTTTGGGGCTGGGAGAGCTAGATGGAGGACACAGGATGTGCAGGGGCTGGAGGTGTGAAACCTCCAGGTGGCAGGAAACGTAAGAGGCTCCATGGAGTCAATGTGTCGGCTGGGATTAGGGTCAGAGGCCAGGAGGCCTTGGATGCCACGCTCTGGAATGAAGACTTGATCTGGAAGCTTTGAAGGTTGGTAGAGGAGGGAGATATAGTCAGGACAGTGTTTCTGGTGGTGTGTGTCGAAAATGGTCTGGTGTTACGGAGGGTGTTCAGGCCAGGAGACTGGGAGGCTGGTGTAGTTGTCTGTGTGGGCTCTCCCAAAGCCTCTCACCTGCCTGCTGCTGAAATTCCTCCCAAAAAGAACCTTTGGCTCTCCCACCCACCGCCCCAGCCCCTCTGCTGGGTGTCAGGGTGGGAGGCCCCCTCACCTCCACACTCTCATCTCAGCCTCTTTCACAGTTTTCTTGTGAAAAACAAGGCCGACGCCTATCAACTTGCTGGGGACAACGTGCGAATAAATGATAAAATATGTAAAGCTCACAGCAGCTGCTTTGGGAAGGGGAGAAAAAGTGCCATGGATGTGTTATTTCCCCTAAATCCGGATTTCTGCTTTTTTTTTTTTTTCCTTTCCGGGGATGAGAAGCTGGAGTTAATGGGAGTGCGTCCACCCGGGAATACATTTATTTCCCCCGATTTCCAGGCAGTCTCATTAATCTGCTAGAGACCCGGTTTTCTAATGCGCTTCCTGGGAGCCCATGGTATCGTCACTGTCATCGAATTCCGACTCTCTCCTTATTGATTGATTGATTGGTCTGTAGGAGTCAGAGGCGAAGCTGTTCATATGAGCAGCTCTGAGCTTTAATGTTTGTCTGTGGCACGTTGTTGTAGGGTTGTGGGGGGAGTGGGCCGGGGTACAAGGTCACCCTGACCCACCGTCCATCGGCCTGGCTTGCAGGTGACCTGTGGCATGCAGCGAGGAGCCAGCGTCAGGTTTGGTGTGAGGCTGCGTTGAAGGGTCAGTGGTGCCCGGAGGGTGAGCTGGCTGCTCCCTGGAGCTGTCCAGGCATCGTTTCCGCAGAGGATGAGCCTAGCTTAGCCCAGGAGCCCTTGCACGCCCCCTCTCAGAGCCAGGTAACGCCAGGGTGGTTCCAGAGGAGATGAGTCTGTCCTAAGGGGCTGAGCTGCACCCCTCCCACCCTGGTCCCTCACAGGGCCCAGCACTCACTTGGGATACAGTCTAAATATTTTTGTCTTGAATGGATGAATGAGGGTGAGTGGACTGGCGCCTTAGTTATTCTCTGGGTGACTTCATGTACCTGGGTGGGGTCTCATTTCATCGTCACCAGAACCCATTTTTCAGCCAAGGAGACTGAGACTCAGAGAGGTGAGGGTCGTGCCCAAGACACCCAGCAGAGAAGCCTCGGCCTGGTTCATGAAATGTGTCTGGCCCTCCACTCTGGTTAGAGCACCAGCCCCTCTATTTCTTAGCCTTTCCCTCTTTCTTTAAAAGCTATCTATTTATTCTTTATCTGGGCTGTGCCGAGTCTTAGCTGTGGCACGTGGGATCTAGTTCCCTGACCAGGGATTGAATCCAGGCCCCCTGCACTGGGAGTGCAGAGTCTTAGCCAGCGGACCACCAGGGCAGTCCCGTAGCCTTTCCCTCTTGATGCCAAGCTCCCCAAGGGCTGGACCCGGCTGCCCAGACCAGGTCCACGCTCCCTCCTCCCTCTTCCTTTCCCTGAGCTCTGTTCTCGCAAGGGAAGGCGGGAGCTGGGGCAGGTGGGCCTCCTGTGTGCCAGGCACAGCCTGAACGCTTTGCCTCCACGGTCTCGTTAAACACATCAAGTGAGCTTTTTAAGGAGGGCTCCCTCCCCGTTTTCACATCATGAAAAGTGAAGCTCAGAGAGGTTATGAAACTTGGCCAAGATTTCCCAGCAGATAGGTGAAGGACCCCAGCTTTAGATTCAGGGAGGACAGTCGCCTGCTGAAATAGACCTGCTGGTGGAGAACGGGTGGTTTTTGTGGGTGACCAGGGGCGTGATGGTTTAGAGGGCTCGACTTTTTCAGCGGTCTAACCTGGGGCATGATGATGTCAGAGGCTTTCTCACCAAGAAAGAGCAGGGAGTCCACTCAGGTCAAGCAGGGCGACCGGGGGCTCCCTGGGCCCCCTGGGACACATGGGGCAGTAAGGCCCCCAAACCACACCAGTCTCGACCACCTGCTCCAGCCCTTCTCTTTCTGGCTTCGGTTGCCCTACCAATTATTTGCTAAGCAGTTTGCTGCACGATCTGATTTAATTGTCCCAGCGACCCCATGAAGCCTTATTTGTTCCACCCCAGCCCGCTCCTCAGCTGTGTTTCCCTCGTAGCACTTATTAAGTCTGAAATGGCCGTGTCTGTCTGCTGCTGTGTCTGGATCCACCTCTTGACCACACACCTCTAGAGGGACAAGGCTCTCTGCTTTGCGCCTCAGACAGCCCTTGGCTCCGTGAGTCTCTCAAGAAAAGCCTGGCAAATGATGACGGAATGAAGGAACCTCGTTTTCTTGGCCCGCAGAGCACAACTCTGTGCCCTTGGTCACCCGCCGGGGCAGCGTGGACCCCCTGCCCATTGGGGGCCAGCTGGGGCCTCTCTTGCTGACCAGCCTTCAGCCTGGAATTCCAGGTGTGCCTTGGTGCCCGCAGGTTCATGCCGCCCAAAGAAACTTTCAGACTGCGCCTGTGGCTTTGGATCGGCTCAGAAAAAGCGTGTCCTGTGACTGCTCAAGGAATCTGGGCATTTAGCCCAGAAAAGAGTGTGTTTCCTGGCTTCCTGAGAGCTGGGGCCCACCCTGCCCCTGGCCTGGGCGTGTAGAAGGGGAGGGAGGGAGAGATGGACGCCAGCCCTGGAAAGGCGAGGACGTCTGGCCTTATCATCTAAGGTTCCTGAGACTGTGCAGGCAAGGCCACCCCAGCACGGTGGGGCAGAAAGTTTCCCCAGCGTTGGGGGCATCTCTAAGATGGGATTAGCACTCTCGAGTTACTGGAAAAGAAACATTCCTTGAACTCAGACAGCTTTTGATCCCCAGTGGTTCTGCTGGGCACCTCACCGGTCACCATGCGGTAGTCGTGGGTGCAGCGGTCACAGAGCTCAGGGTGACTGGCCTCCATTGGGTCATCAGGCCACCCCCTGGGGCCAGATGTTTCGAAAGCCCCTTCCCGCAGCGCCAGGCATCTGGCCTCTCCCTCCAAGGCTGGGCGCGGGTTTACGAGGTGTCTTTGAGGAAGGCTGGAGTCATCCAGCCCGTGATGTCTGCTCGTTGCATAATTTCACAATTCGGTTTTCTTTTCACAAGAAGGGTCAGTGCTTCTCTCTCCTTCTCCCTCCTCCTTTTTCCTCTTTTATTTTCTTTCCCTCTTGATCCTCCCTCATTGACTGGCCCGGAATGCCTCCACCCTCTGGCTGGGAGATCACCGAGTCCTCAGAGGAGATTAACTGGAATTACCCACAGGTTAACTGGAATATACTTGTCAAGTTTCTGAGATGGAGAAACCTCCTTTTTGTACTCAGAGGAGAGTGGAGGAGGCCAGCCTCCCTTTTCCTCAGCGGGGATTTAAAAAAGTCACCCAGGAGGGGCACAGCAGCTGGAATTTGGTTCCCAAACCCCAGACCCAGGCCAGGTCTGGGTCTGTGAGGCTGTCTCACTGATCCTTGGTGACGTGAGAAACTTAAGGACAGGCCTGGCCTCAGCTACTTTCTTGTGTCGGGTGTCCTTTTATGCAGGATGCTGATGACAGATAGAAATTGTATTTTAGATGTCAGACAGCGCTGGCAACCCTATGTCCATCTTCAGAATTTGGGAGAATCTTTACAGGCCTGTGAAAGCCCTAGGCCCATGCTCAATCACTCAGTCGTGTCTGACTCTTTATGACCCCCTGGACTGTAGCCCACCAGACTCCTCCATGCATGGGATTTCCCAGGCAAGAATACTGGAGTGGTTTGCCATTTCCTCCTCCAGAGGAATCTTCCCGACCCAGGGATCGAACCCATGTCTCCTGCATCTCCTGCATTGGAGGCAGATTCTTTACTGCTGAGCCACGGGGGAAGCCCATCACTAATTAACTTCCTCTGAAGCACCCGAAACAGAAGTTGAGTCTGAAAGAGTCTTCGATGCCTGGAGAACCCAGGGAACCTCAGCTGTACGTGGAAGGCCAGCTGTGCTGGGGTGGGGGGGGGCGGGGCGGGGGATGGCGGGGAGCGTGTTCATTTCCTTGAGCCGCCATGACAAATCCCTGCCAGTGGGGTGGACTGAAATAATAAAAACTGATTCTCTCACAGTCCTGGAGCCCAGAGGTCCAAAATCAAGGTGTTGGCAGCATTGGTTCCTTATCGAGGCTCTGAGGGTGAGTCCGTTGGGTGCTTTGCTCCCAGCTTCTGCTGGTCACCAGCAGTCCTTGGTGTTCCCTGGCGAATACACACACCCCTCCTATCTCTGACTCTGTCGTCACGTGGCCTTTTCCCTGTGTGTCTCTGAGTTCAGGTTTCCCTCTGCTTATAAAGATACCAGCCATTGGATTTAGGGCCACCCTAATCCTGTGTGACCTCATCTTAATTCGATTGCGTCTTCAAAGACCCTGTGTGAGTTTTGTAGGGATGCATTCTGACCTGGTACAGGGCTGAGGGTAGGGCATAGCTGAGCCATAGTCCTCTGGACTGTCTGCGGCCATTTGCATTGGGTTAACCAGGGTACCCAGGGGGCCCGCCAGCATTCCCACGGAGGAGACAGATGTGCACAAGGACCCCAGTCCAGGAAGGAGGGTCATAACCCCTCACTGTATAGACTGAGGGACCCAGGCGGTGACCCGGGCAGGGGCTCGCTGACCCCAGGGTTCTGCATCCTGGACTCGCTGGCCACAAGCACTTAGTCCTTCGGTGGCACCAGCCCAGGTAGCTTAGAGCCAAGAGCCGCTCCTCTTGCACGAGCCGCCAGCCGTGGCCGGGCTCCCCCGGCAGGGAGAGGAGCCCCTCCCAGTATGACAGGGCCCTGCCACTCTGGGTGGTGCCTGCCAGTTTGGCCTCCGCCTGCTGTGTGGGTAAAGGGCAGCCCGCAGGGCATGAAGGAGGGATCCCAGGCTCCTTTGTTTCCCCAGGGACTCTTATCTCTTTTGGCAAAAGCCCTGTGACCAGTCGTTTCCGGAGACACGTCCCAGCCTGACACCTCCTGGCCAAGTGATCTTGAGCAAGCAAATCCTGGGCCTCTCTGCATCTCTCTTGGCCTCTCCCGGGCGATAGTAGAGTTTCCAGCTGGGCCCGTTTCTGAATTAGGGAACGCTGTATGAGAGTTTGTAACCACCTTTTGCGAATCTTTCTGGTGCCTAGCACGGAGCCTGGCACACAGTCGGTGCTCGGTGAATACTCAGCAAATAGGAGAGCATGTCTCGGAGCCCAGAATGTACACTCTGTGGCCCTCCTGAATTACGGCCCCAGAAGGGTCTCTCGAGGGGGAGATTCTGTAGGCATTTCCTTCCTCCTGTCTGTGATGGTCACCGGACACGACCAAGGCAGGGGTGGGGAGGTCAGCGTACATGTAGCTGGCAGAGGCTTGATGCTGCTGAACTGTGATGGGGGCTTTCATTCATCACGTAACTCATTGAGTAAACTCATACCTCAACTTGGTACCAAGGGTGGCAGAGTGTGCAAAAGAGCCTGGCAGAGGAGCCTGGAGACCCGAGTTCTGGTGCTGGCTTTGCATGCCTTATTGGCTCTCTGTGCTCAGGGTCGCTCTTCCCACTTCCCTGCCCATTTGCAGAGCTGAGGCTACAGCTGTTGTTAGGGCCTCTGTCCCACACCTAATGCTGGGCCCATCCAGCTTCCAGGCCTTTGCACAGGCGGTGCCATCTGCCTGGAGTGCCCTCCCAGTGCTCCTCTGCTCAGAGCAGCTTCCTCTTCTGAAGAAACAACACCCCATTCATCGGGCAGACTGCAAGACACTTCCTTGTGTTTCCACACTCTTGGTGTGCAAAGCAGCAGTCACACTGACTTGTAGGTGTATTGGCTTGTGAGACTCTTCTCTCTCTCTAAATGGGGAGCCCCACTGAGGTTGCACTGGTTCCAGTACCTGCTGGTTGAATGAACAAATGATTGAAGGTCCTTGGGCCCCTTACTTCTCTGTTCCAAGCCTCAGTTTCCTGTCCTGCTTTCAAGTACAGAAAGTGGGCTGGTGGATTCTTTGGGGGGTTATTCTTAGGTCTCTGGTGAGACATGAGACCTCAGATGAGTGGATTCAGGGTTTTTCCTGCTCCCAGGAATAGAGCAGTGGTGTGGTGGCGGCTGCGAGCGTGTTTGTTGAACGACCGCCTGCTCTTGGTGCAGATGTTCCGGACTCTCCGTGCAACATTCCGGCTTAGTGGATTCCAGTGTCTTGGAAAAGCCTAGACTGCGCAGCCTCGAAGGCATGGTCCTGACTGTCGTTGCTTCAACCCTCCCCACCTGTCCCTCCACAGGGGTTCTTCCCACTCTTCAGAGGGAAGCGTGTGTGCTTCCTCTAAACATTCTCTGTCCAATGCCTGAGACTCCATATGCACCCGCCCCACAGAACACCCCCTGTGCGTCCCTGTCTGGCCGGAGCTCCCCTTCATGATGTGGACGGCAGGCTCCGCCGGGTTCATCCCCAACTCCCCACGTTCCAGGCAGGCACAGGATTTCAACCTCCACCTTTCCCAGCTGTGGGAATCGGCACCTCTGTGAGCCTGTCTCCCCATCTGCAAAATGGAGATAGTAATGCCCGCTCTGGGAATGACCCGGCGGACCCGAACATGTGACACAGCGTGTGGCTCGGAGTGGGAGCACATTCTTATCATGAGTCCGTCTTCCTGGAGAGATCCGAGTGACACAGAGATCAGCAGTCTATTTGTCGAAGCCAAAAAATGTCCGTTGTCTGAATAATTCTGTTTTGGAAGACAAGCCCAGGTTTTGGGTCAGAACCTTATTCCCTCAGGAATTTCACGGTTGAGCATCCAGACAGATTTTATAAGCTTGGTGACCACCCAAGCCTTTGAGCCTTCCACGTGGATGTTCCCAGGTCAGGCTTATTCGGGAATCTCTTGCCCAGCTGGGCTGCTTGTCGCGTCGGTAGCATCATTTCCAAAGAGCAGGTTCTGTCTGGCTGTGAATAGATGTTTTTCTCTGTCTTTCTTGGATGTCTGAATGGCAGTCTCCCTCCTGCGGTCCCAGAGGCTGACCTGAGTGTAAAACTCCAAAATGGACATCAGAGCAGGGTCGTCTGTGCCTACTCGGACTCTGGGCCCCCACTGAGCCTCAGAGAGGTGGGTTGATGGCTGCTGTGACCTGGGAGTTTCCTGGGGGTCTCCCAGGGTGTGGTTATAAAGGCTGCTGAGCAAAGCGAAGGAATCAGAGTTCATGGACAAGGTAGCAGCTGAGAGCAGCAGGCAAGTTAAGAAGGATGGCTCAGGGTCTCTAGAAATCTGCCTTCTGGCATCCAAGACACAGATGCAAAGCCCCTGAGGGCAGGAGGGACTCTGGTGATACGCCTCCTGCAGGCTGAGGGCTTTGTGGCTCAGTGGTTAGAGCCACACTACCTGAGTTCATACCCCAGTTCTTCCACGTATGCTGGACAGCACACCTGACCTTTTTGTGCCTCAGTTTCCCCCTTGTGTAAAATGGAGCTAATTATGTACTATAAGGGGGTCAGGAGGTTAACCTCACTCAAGTGCATTAGAAGAAGGCTCAGTGCACAGTAAACTGTTGTTGTTCAGTCACCAAGTCGTGGCCAAATCTTCGTGGCCCCATGGACTGCAGCACACCAGGCCTCCCTGTCCCTCACCTTCTCCCAGAGTTTGCCCAAGCTCATGTCCATTGAATCGGTGGTGCTGTGCAACCATCTCATCCTCCGTCGTCCTCTTCTCCTTCTGCCTTCAATCTTTGCCAGCATCAGAGTCTTTTCCAATGAGTATCAGTAAACTGAGGCCCTGAGAGGGGCAAAGGGTTCGTCTGTGGTCATCCAGCAAGTCATCGAGCAGCCAGGCAGAAACTCATGATTCCTCGTCTCGTGGACACTCCCCCCCTCCCTCTGCCCCCTCAGTCAGACTGTTTCAACTCGCCTTCTGCAGAGGAAATCGCGTGACCCCCTCAGCCCACAAGAATTCAGACTGTACAGAATTTCGGAAACCTCTTCGGGCTGGCCAGGGGCCTTGTTGCAATTCCATTCAGCTGCTAGTTCTTTTTCCTTCCCTTTTTTTCGTTTGAAAGCTGCAGAAGCTTTCCTTTTCTATCTCCCCAAAGAGAAAAATTAGCCTTCTGGCAAAGGAATTTGAACTTAGGTACCTGCTCTGTGTCTCTGCACCAACCCCTGCCCTCTTTCTGAGCCTCAGTTTCCTCATCTGTAAAATGAGAAGAGTTCCCTCCCCTAACCCCCCTGCCTTGACTGGACGGCCCCCACCTTGACTGGACGGCCCCCACCTGCCAGCCAGTAATTGCTTTGGGGACAAATGAGCTGAGACATGCCACCCAGAGCGCGGATCCGCCTTGACGGTCGGGTGAGCGCTGACTAAACTAAAGCTGGTGACGCATCCTTCTAGGAAGTGAGGTGAAACCCACCAGAAATGCTGCCCACTTCCGCCCACCTCCTAGTTTCAAAGGTTATTTGAGTCATCAGAGTTGCCTGTACTTTTCTCGCTGTCTTGTTTCAGCGAAATGCTCCTCAACCCCTCTGGGCTGAGGCCTGATGGCCAGGACTGTCCCATCTGCAGACGTCAGGACCGAGGGGCTTGGTGTGCACCCCAGCCACGAGCTCTGGAGGCTGCCAGCCCAGGGGATGAATCCCAGTTCCCAGGCTGGTAATGCCACCCCTCTCTGAGCTCCAGTCTCCTTATCTGTGAAACGGGTGGGTGAGCCCCGCCAGCAGGGTGAGTGGCAAGCCCCAAATAGGTGGACGGGAGACCCCACACATGCTCTCTTCTCTCCTGCTTAAGAGGCCCTGGCTCTTCTGGGCTCCGGCTGGGGCACCGGAGATGTTTGTATGCCCGAGTCCTCCCTGACTGTGGGGGCCAGAGGGACATTCGGCCAGGCCAGGAAGTCTGGAGGCAGACCTTCACCCATCAGGGCCAACAGCAGCCTGAGTGCAGCCCTCTCAGCCTTCCAGTGGGGAACCACGGGCCCAGGCGGGGTATGACCCAGAGCAGGGAGGCAGTGGAGCCAAGACTGGAACCCGGGATCCTAGACCAGGAGTCCCTTCGCCCTGGGTTCTCCTGGCACCATCAGGGGGCCAGTCTGGCTGAACCTGGGAATTTAGAGATGGGTGCCATCATGGGCCTGGAGTGGAATTGGAACTGAGCCCTATTTTGATAGGCCCTGGCAGGGCCCTCAGGCAAGTCACGTCCAGACCTGAGCCCCTATTTCCTTATTTCAGAAATGGGCATCTATCCTGCTGTGCCCACCTCTCAAAGTTGTCCTGAGGCTTCATAAGATGGTGTGGGTAAAAATCCATCTGCAGAACAATCAAGAACTGTCCAGATGTGAAGAATTTGATAACTGTCATCCAGTGGGGCTTTTCTGTATCCCTGTTCCTCAGTGCCTGGTACAGAGTAGGTGCTTGTTAAGTGTTGAATCAATGAAGAACAATAGGTATCATTTATTAAGAACCTGCTATATACTAAGCATCACCCAGGGAACTTGCTGTGAGGTGCTGTAATCCTCACAACAACCTAGGATTGCAGGTATGTCCCCATTTTACAGGTAAGAAAGCTGAGGCTTAAAAAGTAAAGTCATTTGCCTAAGGTCACACACAAGTGGAGTGTGAGGAAGTCAGGATTCACACCTGACTCTTAAGTCCGTGTGTCCTTCCTGGTGTTCACAGTGGCCTGCTGGGTCACCCTCTCCCTGGGCTATGCTGGTGTTTAACAAATAGGTCCCCAGGCCAAGGGGTGGTGGGGTGGGAGGGAGAGGGATTTGCACAAAGCCTTGATTTGTAGCATTTGCCAATTTCCATGGAATAAATATCCTACCAGGCCTGATTGTGGGCAACCAACGTGATAACTGTCTCACAGAATCCCTGAGAATTTAGCAAGCGGCCCCCCACAAGCCAGTAGTCATGGCTCCAGTACCCCGTGCACCCCTCCACTTTGCAGCCTCCACTCCCATGCCCAAGGAAGGCCACAGTGTTAGCAGTGTCCCCTCTGTGGGACGACAGACTGGAACTAAGCAGATGGCTTGGGTGGGCATACCTAGACCCCTCCCCACAACCCTCTCCCTTTAGACCCCCTGGAGCTCCCTGGGGTCTCAGTATCACACAAAGACTTGGGGAGAGGGGGATGGATGAGATGCGAAAGCTGATCTGTAGCACCAAGACTGGAATATTAAGGCCTGCCAGCCCCACCGTGTGCGATATTCCTGCCAGGCCCGGAGCAGAGCCCTGTAAACGCCGGGATATAATGGACAATAAAAGTCGCTGGAAAATAGTGAGTCTCCGAGGACCACTGTCATCCCTGCCACACGCTGCTTGCTGCAGCCAGGAGCCCTGTGATCATGAGGCACGATCGTCATGTAAATATATAGGGTCTCTCGCCAGCCGTGGGCCAAGATTTATTTTATTGAGACAGTGCAGGGAGGGAGGCGGCTCAGGTTCATCGTCCTGGTAACTTTGTAAAATGCTTTGCCATCATTTCCAGCTTCCTGGAGAATACAGCAGGAGCCAGTGTGATCTCTCCCATTTTCCCCCAAAGGGGGAGAATCCCCAGAGGCGGAGGTCACCTCCTGCCACATTCACAGGTCATGAGATCAGGGACCCCTGAGGAATGAGGACTGGCCTTATTGTGACAGTCGGTTCACAGAGTGAGTTGCGGGAAGTAATTGTGGAAACGTTGCTGTTGAATGGGCGCTGGTTCTTTATGGCAATGACGGTAATCATAATAGTAGCAACAGTCACATTTACTGAGCTCTTGTGTATGCCTCGTCCTGCTAGGCCTGAGCTGCTGGTGTTCCGCCTGCATATCCTCCACTTTGCCCTCCTAACAACCCCATGAGATGGGTCCTACCCAGCCCCTGTTTACAGAGGAGGGGACTGCAGAGAGGTAGCCCAAATTCCTGTGGCTAGACAGAGGCAAGTGCAGGATTTGAACTTGAGGCTGTCAGAGTCCAGAGTCTGTGCTGGGCTGCCTCACCTTGCTTCCAGGCCCTCGGGTGCCAGATCAAATGCCACCTGCAGGTCTCTGCAGCCCTCTTGATTGGCCCAAGTTGGAATCAGTGGCCCCTGCTTTGATTCTGCAGTGCAGTTAAGCACTTTGGTCTGGTTCCCCCACGACCACAAGGACTCAGGCCTACCTTTCCATCCAGGCTCTGTCTCTTCTCCAACTGGGACACATCTGGTGAGTCATGTGGCCTCGCTAGCCTCAGTTTCCTCATCTGTCAAATGGATGCACTGTCTGCCTTGCAGGGTGGCTTTGTGAGCACACACGCTTCTGACACCCGTCAAGGACCTGGCCTGCATCTCTCATCTCACGGGCGCTCTGTGTGTGGATGCCCCGTGTACACATTCCACCTCCACAGTCGTGTGTCTGAGAGCCAGGAGGCCTCTGAGCCATCTCCCCACATGGCTGAGACTTGTTGCGAGGGAGTGTGACTTGTGGGGAGGGCAGTGTGCAGGGCCTGGGGGTGCTGACAAAGCCTTCCAAGGCCAGAGAGAAAGAGTCCCTTAGCAATCCCAGACCCAGAAGGTCTGGTTTTCCTCCCAGACCTGAGCCTGGGATTAGATAGAGGCTCCCAGAGCTCAGATACAGTCTGCGCCAGTGAGTCGCAAATCCTCCGTCAGCCTCATAAAAATTGTTGGCCCATGAAGAGTCCTCCTAAGACTGCAGAGCCTGACCCACCCATGTTGTAGGTGGGGAAACTGAGGCTGGGAGATAAGCCATGACTTTCCCAAGGCCATGTAGCCCTTTGAGATTCCCAAGCGAGTCCTGAGCCACCACGCCACACCCCAAGGCTCAGAGCAGGATTCACCCTCGAGGAGTTAAAAATGGCCACATAACTTCCCAGGCCAACTCAGGGACTGCTGGGGTCTTGGGGGTGGAAATGCAACACAGGAAGGCCCAGGGCCACACCAGAGGTTATGTGCTGGCCCAGAACTGCTCTGGGGTGTGGCCGGACTAGAGCGAGAAGACTGTCGCCCACAGACTGAGCCACACTGAGCCGCACGGAGGTCATGTTGGAGGCTCATGGTGACCCGGGAAGCTCTGAGAGTCTGGGGACCACTGGGACTATGCCCCTCAGCACAGCTCCGCCCCCTCTTCCGAGTCCCAGGTGGACAGGAGGGGAGTGACTGGCAGGGCATGTGTGCCCACAGGCATGGAAACTGATCGGAGCCAAGGTACACTTCTGGAAGGTTCTGGCTACTCTGGTCAGGAGGAAGAGAAAGAGTCCCACAATCTGTGTTTCTCCAGGGCGCTAGCATGTCCTAGATGAGCATCCTGGAGGGCATTCCTCTCCAGCAGACAGGAGGCCGGAAGCAGAAGAGAAACAACGGTTAGGCAGATAGTGCCCAACCCGAGGGCCTGACCAGCCTGTCTGGAGCCTCTACCATGGGTGCAGGCGGACGCCTCCCAGCTCGCCAGGGCATGAAGCACAGTCCTTGAAGGGGTGCCCTGTGTACTGGGGCCCCGCAGACCTGTGGACAGCTCGCCAAGGGCCCAGCTGCAGCCAGCCAGGGGGCCGACACCTGGCATATGCCCGACAGTTGGACCCGGCTGGTGGGGAAGGTGCTCTGGCAGGTGGCCGAGCCCCGGTGCCAGGATCCGGCTCCCTGTGTCCTCTGGGGCCTCAGCTGCCATATGCCCGTGTCATTCCCAGCGGTGGAGCTGCAGATGGGGCGCGGGGGGTGGCTGGCCCAGGGTGGAGCTGGCTCTCATTCTGGAGAAGGGGGCAGGTGCCGGCCACAAGAGCTCTTTTCGGAGACGGAGGGCTGGAGCGGGTCTGGAGGCGTCCCTGCCTTCTCTCACGTGCCTGCAGGTCCGCCAGCCTCCAGGCCTTAGATCCCACTGTGTTCTCCGCCGGAACTCCCCTCCCCTCTGGTGCTGACCTTGGTCATCCTTCCAGGCCCTCCCGGACTCCACTTCACGTAAGGAGCTGGCCGTGACCTTGCCTGGGTCACAAAGTGAGGGTCTATCTGGCCTTTCCTTGGGGGCTCTCTTACTGCTCTTTTCTGGCTGGTGGTTATCTGTCCCCGGGTTGCTGGGTGCTCTCCTGCGATCCCATAAGAGCAAGGGGGTTTCCATCTGTCTGGTCTTGGGGTCACCAGTGGTCAGCACTGGCCCTGAGCAGAGACGGCAGCTGGAAGGACGTGTGGAAGGAAGGGAAGGCGGGAACTCTGAGCTCAGTTTCTGGACTCACGCAGCCTGGTTTGGGAGAGCGTGGGGCCAGAGCTTGAGGATGTAATGACGCTGACTCCATTGACTGGGGCTCTGTCGTGTGTCAGGCCCGGGACTGAGCATTTCTGAGTCCCGTAATGTAGCCCTCCACAGGCTGGGGCGCTGTGTACTCTTTGCGCATCCCCGTTTTACCTGTGAGGGCCCCGGGGCCCACGCAGCTGGGGTGTGGCCAGAGCCAGGACTTGAACTCGGTGCCGCTGCCTACCAAGGCTCTCATCTCTTAGGCAAGTCTTTTTGGCTCAGCTCACAAAAGAGAGATTAGAAAGCGTTCAGCTTTTTTTTTAATTTGTTTGGCTGCGCTAGGTCTTAGCTATGACACACGGGTATAGTTCCCTGACCAGGGATCCACCCAGACCCCTGCCTAGGGAGTGCAGAGTCCTAACCACTGGACCACCAGGGAAGCGCCAGAAAGGGTTACGCTTTTAAAGAGACAGCAAGAATATTTATGGTTCCTCGTGTTTGCTGGGCCCCAGGGGGAGTGGGTGAGGATGGAGCACCAGAGCTGAGGGCAGGACCCCTCATCCTCCGAGGCTGGTGGAATCTGTGTCTGCGGTCCCGGTTCTGGGTTGGGAGTGAGGGGGTGGTGGAGCCTGCAGCAGATTCTGCTGCCTGACCGTGTGGGTGTGGAGTGGGTTTAGGAGGCTGGGCCCTGGCTGGGCGCTACCTGCCTGCCCTGGGCCAGTCTCTTGCCCTCTGGTCTCAGTTTCCTGGAGAGTAAAATAGGGAACAGGACCGAGCGATCCCAGAGTGGACTCTGGTTGCAGTCCAAGCCCCTCAGCTTCGGGTACACAGGTGCTCTCTCTTAAGACTGACTGGTGGCCGCTGCTGTCAGATTCCAGTCCCTGGTGAGCAGCAGGCTCCCTGGTGGCAGTGGCAAGTTCCTTTCACCACAGAGGTGGCAGCCAGAGCTATTTTTGGAGCAGCTCGTGGTGGGGGAGTTTCCTTTTGGCAGTGGCTGGGGACGGGAGTCTTGGGCAGGGGAAGTCCCGTGCAGAGACCGGGCTGGCCCCTCTTCCTCCACCAGCCCTGGCACGGAGAGGCCACCCAGATCTCCAGAGGTCCTGGGACCGTGTGAGCATCTACCTTTCAACCCTGAGCCGAGACCTTCCTGGAGCTCCTCAGAAGCCACGTTGCAAGGTACTGGCCTTTGCCCTGCCTCCCACTGTCAGGAGCCCCTCACCCTCTCCAGCCCCCTGGGGCTGCTCTCTTTGCCCTTGAAGGTGTGCCTAGCGAGTGACAGGGAGGCCCTAGAGACCTCTGGGGCCTGGACTCACAGAGCACTTGACCTTGGCTGCCTCTCTGCCACCGCTGTCCCCTTGACCACACACCTGGTGGGACTGCCAGTGGGCCAGGGCCGTCAGCCTGGCATGGCCTCTGTCACTGCCCAGGTTGGAGGGGTCCACACTGGGTGATTCCAGACTTTCCAGAACTCCCAAGGTTACGACGGAAGTGGAAAAAGTACTGATGACTCTTCTCTTTTTGGTGTGGGTTTTAGCTTCCTGGGCCCTTCCTGATGTCTGAGCAGTGAGGGCTCCATGGAAGTTTCTCCCACTGGAAATAGCCATCTTTTCAAACCTTAAGATGAGAGCAGGAGAGAAAATTAGGGGAGGCCAGGGGTTGAAGAACTTCCCCCTTGGAGAGGCCACCTGTGGGATTACGGCTGTCCTCCTGGGGCCCAGGGCGGGCTTTTTACAAGCACTGAGCCTCCGTCTCCCTGAGGGTGGCTCTGCTGGGCTTCCCCCTCAGCTGTTGGTTGGCAGGGCAGTATCCGTGGTCTGAGATAGGACATGGGGCCAGAGAAGCTTCTGCTCTCCGAGGCTTCTCCCTCCTGGCCCCCGGTGTTTATGTACTAGATCACCCCCCTCTGTGGCCCGCTGGGGCCACAAGGAGAGTGATTTAGTCTCTGCCTTTGAAGGAATTCTCCATTTGAGGGAGTGGAAAACGTGGGAACAGGCAGCGATGGCATAGGGACCAGGCCAGTGGAGACTGGGAGTCACTCACTGTCTGAGGGAGTCCAGGAAGGCTGCCTGGAGGAAGTACCCTAGTTTGTGCCCAGAAGGAGGATCCAGGTTTGCCAGGAGGCAGTGTATTCCAGGCCAGAGAAAGCAGAACCTACCAAGGCCTTGAGGAGAGAGCAAGTTCGTTTCCCTGGCGGACTGGGGTCCTTGGGATGGTGGGCCTGCCCAAGGGTCCTGAGGCTCCTTGCAGAGTGAGACCACCAGCTTCCCCCAGCTTCATGGTCTCCAAGGATGGCACTGGGTAAATGAGATTGAAACCCAGACTTCAGAGAGTCAGAGCTGGGTTCTGACACAGGTGCACGCCGTTTACCAGTATCCCCAGCGTGGCAGCTCACTTGGCTTTTCTGCACCTTGGTTTCCTCATCTGTAAGAGGGTGGTGCAGGCTCGTGGGGGAGCATGCCGGGGTGCTGCGGTCACTCCCCGGTGCAGAGCACAGGCTGGGCAGATCACTCTTCACCAGGTCCTGGCACCAAAGGTCTTCCCGTGGAAGAAACCAAATGCCTCATTGCTCTGAGAGATGCTGACGGTTCCTACATTTTCTTTTGCTCACAGAATTGGGTTTTATTACCGAAGGAGGAGAAAGTAAGAGGTGGTTGGGAGCCTCCTTGATTTTAAAAAGGCTCAGGAAAGCCCCGCAGTGCAGGCGTGGTGTGTTTTCAATTGTCTGGTGATCTCTGCCTGATCTGAGACCTTGGGGAATCTGAGCATGGAGGCAGGTGTTTCTTGCTTCGGGCATCAGGAGGATGCAAGGAGCCCCGCCTCCACTGACTGGTCAGAATTTTACTCAGCCAGCTCCCACTGGACACCCGTTTTGTGCCTGGTCCTGGGCAAGGCCCTGACGGTTTAGAGATGACTGCTGAGGTCAGTCCCTACCTTGAAAGGCCAGCAGAGGAGGAGGGCAGAGTGACAGTGGGAGCAGTTTGTACCCGAACAACCAGACTTTAGGGGAGAAGCCTGTGTGAATGCCATCAGATGGGGAGGGGGGCCTGGTACACCTGACTGCCCCTGGGTGCCCACCCCAAGGGGTCCAGCTGTGTCCACTTGATGGATGCAGGAGGAGGTGGAGCTTTCCCAGGGTCCCACGAGAAGTCTGAATCTGATTAGGGCCCAGAACCCGGTCCTGATGCAGGAAACGGACTGTGCCTCATGGGAGGTCCTAGGTTCCAAGCAGAGGCTGGAGCATGGAAGGACCTGGAAGGTTCAGGGTGCTGTGTGGTTGGGATGGGAAGGTCCTTACGTGCAGGGGCCTGGGGCGGGGTAGGCTTGCAGGACAGCAGGCCGGCGCCAGCTGGACAGAGTTTGGGATGCCTCGCTCAGGCGTGTGGGGCTCTTTCTGGGAGGTTTTTTGTTTTTGGGTGGGGAGCAGCCGGTTGGGATTTGTGTCATGTTGTTGGGGGGAAACCTCTCTTGATGGGAGGCTGGGTCATCAGGCAGAGCCAACTCCAGGGACCCCACTGAGAAGGGCCCAGGCCAGCAGAGGGCAGGGTCTCTGGGTGAGTGCAGACATGTTTGCGGAAAGGACCAACAGCCTAGGTGAAGCCCAGGAGTGGGTTGTGAGGGAGGGAGAGGCGTCCCTGGGATGAGCCTGCGTTCCTGCTGGCTTCCTGGGCAGACAGGAGATCCCATCACTGACATGGGGACCCAGGGAAGGGCAGGTGAGTCCTCAGTGCCTGGGACTCTTGGTAGTCGGGGTCGGGAGCTCTGGAGAGAGGCCTCGGGCTGAAGAGAAATGGGGGTGGGTGAGGGGATGCAAGCCAGAAGAGAAGGATGGGGTTGGGGTGCCGGAAGGAAGGTGAGCTGAGTGGGCAGAAAGGCGCCCTTGCTGGGTGGGTGCTGCATTGTCCCTTCAGCCACTGGCCTCCAGGTTCTGCAGGCCTACCCTGTGGGGGCACCCCGCTGCCCTGAGGGAGGGGGCTTAGGGACCTCTCTGCAGAGGCCGCATGTGGCCCCAGGTCTCAGAGAAGCCAGCCTCCTGCTGGTCGTGGAGCCATGGAATCTGGGAGTGTGACTTTGGGGGTGGGATGAGGAGACCCAGGGCCAGTCAGGAAGCCAGGCACCCTCTGTGGCTCTTCCCCTGCAGCTCCCCTGCCCCTGTAGCTCTGGCCTGAGATTGAGCTGCTTCCTGTCAAGCGATGAATGGGCAATGTCTCCTTATCTCAACCCCAGAAGGGAAGGGGGCCTGGCATGGAGGAAGCAGCAGCCAGAACCACACCCCTGGGCCAGAATTCATTCATTCCCTTCCTCACGGTCCAAGGAAGTATGGACCAGAGGAGGCAGGCACACTTTGGTTTCAAATGTCAGTCCTGCCTGCTGCCTGCTGTGTGACCTTGGGCCCATCACTTAACCAGTCTGAACTTTCGTTTCCTCCTCCGTGGATTGTAGCAGCCCCCGCGCAGAGTGGCTGTGGGGTGGAGCCAGGCGTGCACACAGTGAGGGCTCCTAGCGTGGGCTGTCATTAGGGCTGGTCCTTGTGTGGGGGCAATCCTCATTGCCCAGGCCTCATGCGAGGACACCAGGTCATCAGTGGTGTCCCTTTCCCTCATTACTCACAGCCTCCCTGGTCTGAGGAGCAAATGGCAGACTAAACCCAAGCACCCATCGCCTTAGGGTCATGCCCCACTTTAGTAAGAGCCCTGCTGAAGGCCAGGGTGGGAGGCACGTGTCAGGGGGCTTTGCAAAGGCAGCCCCAGTTCTCGGAAACACTGAGGAGGGTGTTTGCTTTGGCAAGTCACGTTTTCCCTTGGAGCCTTGATTTCCTCATCTGCAAAATGGACCTGGTGGCACCACTTGGGTTTCCTGGAAGATGTCAAATTACTCGGCCTGGGGAGGCATTGCTGTGAGTGCTGGCTGACGCTGAAGCTGGACTGGCCTTGACCTCCCCAGTGGCCAGCCTGTGAACTGCCTGGCCTCCTGCTGGGCTTCAGAGCACTGTCTGTGTAGGGGTGTGTTGGGCTATGCGGGCCTGTGGCACCTCTCCTCCCCCTGCCGCCCCAGCAGTGAGCACCTTTCCTAAGTTTCCGTGGCCAGGAGCTTGCTGGAGCAGCAGAGCTAGCCCCCTGTGCCCGTTCTGGGGTCAGGCCACTCCTTCTGTGTATGTAGGAGGGCGGGGAGTCACCAGGTTGGCTTCCTGCTTTGGAAAAACGACTTGCGAAGCTTTTCACTCAGCTGGCAGGAACAGAGAGGGGCCTTCCCCAGAGAATGGGCAGAGCGTATGGCGTCCAGCTGAGACCGGGCCTCTGGGTTTGTCGGTGAGGTTTTTCTAAGGGTGTGGCAGCCTCTCAGCCTGGGAGCCACACAGGCCTTCTCCAGCTCCACCCCCAAACCTGGGGTAGTGACGACCCTGCCCCTGTGGACACACCAAGAACGTGGCTCTGCTTAAAGCCTGTGACCTGATTGCATACACGTGTGCACAGGCACACACATGTGCAGAGAAGGGCAAGTGGGCACTCACTGTTCCCACTTCAGGGTTGAGGAGCATGGTGAGGTGTAGACGGATACTGGCACCCCCATGACCCTCGAGTACTCCTGGCCCAAGCTGGGTCTTTGGCCTGAGCCTTCCTGGTGTCCTGGGTCATTTTTCCTGGGAGGATAAGGCCTCAGTGAGCCGCTGTCCTCCACGAAGTGTGGTATTTGGCAGGAGGCAATGGAGGGACGTGACTTTGCCCTAGAAGAAATTGCGAGACAAGCGTCAGGTGACAATGGTGGTCAGAAAGGCCTCTTGGGGAGCCTCGGAGCCCAGCCTGGGAGCCAATCCCTTCCAGGAAGTGCCCAGACTAAACCCACTCACCCAACTACTTAGGGTCACGCCCCACATTAGTAAGAGCCCTGCCAAAGTCCAGGGTCGGGGGCTTTCCAAAAGCAGCTCCAGGTCTTGTAAACGCTGAGGAGGGTGTTTGCTCCAGAGTCACCCCTACGAAGCCATGCAGTGCAGTAAAGAGAGCATGATCTGGGGTCCCGCACCCCAGCTCCGTCTTTTACCGGCTGTGTGACCCTGGGCAAGTCCCCGCCCCTCTCTGAGCCCCAGTTCCATGTCTGTCGCATGGAGTCCGGCCTTCCTCCACTGTCCAGAGGTGGTTAGTGGAAACGACGCTGGTAGCAGCTAAAGCCTCAGCGGACCCTCTGCTGTCCTAAGAAGTTTACATCTGTTAGCGCAGTTAATTCTTAGTGACCCTCAAAGGTAGATCTTAGCCCCATTTTCCAGATGAAGGATTAAGGGCAGCCACACCAGGATTTGAACCCAAGGCAGGTCGGGCTCCCAAACAGGTCCTGGGCCTTCCCCACCGAGCTCGTCCCCATCCAGTCCCTGGGCACCTAGGGGACAGGCACATGTGTGAACCCAGGCTGGGGAGCCCTGGAAATGCAGGGCTCTCACTCCCTGCAGAAGAAAGGCCCTCTGTGAGGTGGCGCTCAGTGTGGCCTGCGGCTCCGGGTCTTGCATTCCACAGATTTTTGGCCCCTGACTTGGGCTTGGCAGCCTGGGCCCCATTGTTCTGCGACTTGGCAGGCGCCATGAGACAGGCAGCTCCTGGAGGTGCCCTGTGTGCAGAATCCTTACCCTGCTCTTTGCATCTCTTCCCTTTGCCTTGATCTTTCTGCAGCTGAACCCCCTAACGAGGGGTTTCTGGCAGGAATTTCCAGGGGTGTGAAAAAAAGTGAGAGTGTTAGTCTCTCGGTCGTGTCCGACTCTGCGACCCCGTAGACGGTAGTCCGCCAGGCTTCTCTGTCCACGGAATGCTCCAGAGACGAACACTGGAGTGGGCCTCCATTCCCTTCTCCGCGGGATCTTCCCGACCCAGGGATTGAACCCCTCTCTCTTGCATTGCAGGCGGACTCTTTACCATCTGAGCCACCAGGGAAGCCCTGAGATGTGGCCAAACAGAATGCAAATCCACTGAAATCCAACACCCTGGAAAACCCTAAGAAGCAGAGGCTGTCTTGAGCCTGGGTGGCGCTTTGGAGGCAGAGTGGGGTTCAGAGCGTCCCTCTGTAGCTTATTCCCTACATGACGTTTTGTGTTCCCTCTCTGAGCCTGAGTCTCTGCCTGTAAAATGGGTCTTTTGACAGCCCAGGCTAAGTGGAAGAGATCTGGCCACTGGGTGCCTCGGAGAGAACCTTCACTTCCTTCCTCCCTCCCCATCCCTCCCCCTCTGCCTCCATCCTCTTGGTGTGGTTCTCTCTGGCACTTGGGGGTGCTGTGACTTGCAGACTCCTTTCCTGGAACAAAGGCCCTTCCTCCTCACAGGGGCTTGAGCTGCAGCCAGTTCTATTAGGTTCTGGGCAGAACCGCTCTTAGGAACAGGAAGTTACCCCAGGGGGTTGGCAGACCAGGCGTGCGGATGGCAGTACTGCATCCGCACAGTGCCATCCCAAAGAGAGAGACTCTGGGGTCCCTGTGGGGGAATGGCCCCTCGTGGCCCACCACCCCTGGGACCCCTGCCCACTCAGCACCACCCTGTTCATGAATTGGGGGGCGGGGGTTGTTCCGTGGGGACTGCTGGAAAGGAAGATGATTTTCTGCTGGTAAGGGCCTTAGGGGTGCAGAACCAGGGGTTTGGGGCAAAGATGCTGTCACAGGTCTCCACCCTGGCTCCGCTACTTGTGATCTGGGCAAATCTCTTAACCACCCTGGGCCTCAGTGTCCTTGTCTATTAAGTGGAACAGTAACAGAATCTGTCTTGTGGAGGTGATGTTAAGAGGTGATGGGCTAACGGAGGTGAAGGGTATGTGGGGCTCAGCATGATAAGGACACTCAGTTCAGTTCAGTTGCTCAGTTGTGTCTGACTCTTTGTGACCCCATGGACTGCAGCACGCCAGGCCTCCCTGTTCATCACCAACTCCCGGAGTTCACTCAAACTCATGTCCATCGCGTAAGTGATGCCATCCAACCACCTCATCCTCTGTCGCCACCTTCTCCTCCCGCCTTTGGTCTTTCCCAGCATCAGGGTCTTTTCCAGTGAGTCGGTTCTTCGCATCAGGTAGCTGAAGTATTGGAGTTTCAGCTTCAACATCAGTCCTTCCAATGAATATTCAGGACTGATTTCCTTTAGGATTGACTGGTTGGATCTCCTTGAAGTCCAAGGGACTCTCAGGAGTTTTCTCCAGTACCACAGTTCAAAAGCATCTATTCTTCGGTGCTCAGCTTTCTTTATTTTCAATTTTTTTTGTTTATATTTTTACCTGCACTGGGTCTTCGTTGCTGCACATGGGCTTTCTCTAGTTGCGGCACGTGGGGGCTACTCTCTAGCTGTGGTGAGCAGGCTTCTCACTGCAGTGGCTTTGTGGGAGCAAGGGCTCAGGCTCAGGCTCAGTAGATGTGGCACATGGGCTTAGTTGCCCCGCAGCAGGTGGAATCTTCCTGCACCAGAGATCGAACACGTGCCCCCTGCACCGGCAGGCAGATTCTTAACCACTGGACCTCCAGGGAGTTCCTATTACTGTTATTTCTGATGAGACCAGGGCCCCTTACTTTTAGGGCCTGTGTGAGAAGTGGGGTGAACTCCTGAGAGCCTGCAGACCACCTCTGGGTACAGGTGTTAGGTGATCGCTACATGGGGGCGTGGGAGGTGATGTTGCAAATACCTCCTAGGTCTCTGCGCAGTGTGACTTGCCTAAGGTCCCAACTGGGTAGTGACAGAGCCAAGCTATAAACCCAGGCCCGCTGGCTCCAGGAGGCTGGGTGGGGCGGGACATGGGAACTAGAGATGGCTGCGTTGTGGTTTCTAACCCACGTGGTCTCTGAGCAGGTAGGCAGCTGAGCGAGTCACGCATGGACCTGGCCTGTGGGCCACGCCTGGTGCCTTCCGAGATAAAGACAGAACCTTCTTGCTGAAGACAGCTCTCCTCCAGCCTCCTCCCCGAGGTCTCCCTAAGGGCGGAGGACGGGGAACATGTCACCCCGAGGGGTCTAGGGGTGCAGCCCGAAGCAGCTGCAGAGCCTGCAGGAGTCTCCGGTTTTATCTTAAAATTCATGTTCATTTTACATTTTGTTCCCTCTGTATCCGGCTTATTGTCGCACACATTTCCCTCCTGAGTAACAGCACTGCCTGGGGAAGCTGCTCATGTTTATCTGTTTATCCCGGGGCTTTTCATACCCAGGTCCTCACTGTGTCACCCAGGGCGAGGGGGTGGGGGTGTGTGCACTCCAGTGCAGAAGCCCAGCACAGATGGTTGGGAGGTGCTGAGAGGCTGGGGGCCCATCTGCGCTTCAGGAATCCTCCCCGGAGGCCCTTGTGGAGGAGGAGACCCAGAGATCCAGGCGGAGGGAAGCCTGGGCTGGGCCAGAGGCAGGGGGGATGGGGTGGGAGAGACTTCAGAAGTATAGGCACACCCCGTAATACCCTCCAAGGGACTCTCATTCGAGAGATGAGCAGAGAGCGATATTGAGAGATCCACCTCTTTATCTCACATACACATTAGGATGAAGGTCATAAAATGCCATGAAAATGAAAAGTGCTAATGTTTGTCGCTCAGTCGTGTCCAGCTCTTTGTGACCCCATAGACTGTAGCCCGCCAGGCTTTTCTGTCCTTGGAATTCTTCAGGCAAGAATACTGAGGTGGGTTGCCATTCCCTCCTCCAGGGGAATCTTCTCAACCCAGAGATCAAGCCCAGGTCTACCTCATTGCCGGCAGAATCTTTACTATCTGAGCCAACAGGGAAGCCCCAAATTACCATGTGTGGGGGTCAAAACTGGTGACTTCACAGGGAGGAGAGCATCGGGCCAGGCCATACTGGGCAGGTATTCTCAGCACCTGAGACTTCCTGCTTGGCTGAGGTGGGCACCACCTGTGGACAGTGCCATGCCCCATGTGGCCTCGCTTTCTGCCATCTACTAAGAGAGAGGTGCAAGTGAGGAGCTGGGCCTGTCCTGGGGACACAGGAAGGTCGGGCGCTGGACAGCAGTGTGCACATTCTAGGGAGGCTCTTGGAGGGCAGAGCCAGGGAGGCCAAGGGTCAGGGTCAGCGGGTGACTCAGGGCTTGGTGGCCACACTTTGATGGGTGTCATAGACATCTCGGAGCCTGGGAGGGCTGGCCTGTTGACTGCCAGAAAAAACTACAGCGGGGAGAAATGTGTGACCAGGTCTGCAGGGCTCTGACCAAGCCAACCCCAGTTGTGAGAGGGGTGGGTTCAGTGTGGGTTCCTTCCCGCTGCCCAGACCACCCTCTTCATGTGGGGCACGTGTGCACCCAGGAGACACGTGCAGCCAGGCTTGCCGACCCCTTATACCAGAAGCCTGTCAGCTTGCATTTTGGCTGGTGGGGATGGCCAGGGATGACCAGGTTACTCATAGGTGGCAAGAGGCAAGGCCCGTTCAGAGAGAAAGATGGTGTACGGGCTCGGCTTTTCCAGAAGCAGATGCTGAGACAGGGCCAGGTGGGCGAAATCATGAGGGAGTAGGGGAGCAGACAAGCGGGGGGGGGGGGGGGGTGTTATCTTAGACCAGCTCACCCCGCTCGGGTGTCTACAGCTCAGAGTTGTCCTGACCAGGGCCCTGGGCCACTGATTCCTGGGGACGGGGACTCCAGCACTTTAGAGGGTGTAAACAGTGCTGCTCCGGTAGCCTGGCCAGTCCTTCTGGGTTCTGCTTGAGGTGGGTCAAGGGAGAGGTGCCCACGGGAATGCCAGGACCATGCCTGCTGGAAGGAGCAGCAGCCTAGTTGGGGGCGCTCATCATTTGCCTGCTCTGCACCCCGTCTTCCAGGTGTCCCTTGGGAGCCCGGGCCTGGCCCTGGACACCACAGTTTAGGTGCTGCAGAAATGCTGGTGCGTGAGTGGAGGGCTTTCCTCCTGAGGAGGAAAAGGGGCCAAACAGCCTCTTCTGTGTGCCTGGGCCTGGGTCCTGCCCAGGCCGTGCCTGTCTGCTGAGAGTGATGCTGAGATGGCCTTCAGCTCAGGCCTGGGCACGTGACGGGTGCTTCATCAGGGACAGCTACTGCGGTTACTGTGGCAATTGGTGGCTGGCCTCCTTGCCTGTCTTCTCTGAGGGGGCCTCTGATGTGGCAGCACCAGCTCTGGAGGTTGAGGGGGCTGCTCCCTTGTGCCAAGGGCTCTGCCCCTGCCTGGAGGTTTGTACAGGACTGTGAGTGGGACCCTCGGCCTTCCCAATGTCTGGAGTGCCAGGGCCCAGCAAGGACAGAGACGGGCAGTCCTTGATTTGAGACTTGCAGTCTGACTCAGGGTCGGTCTCTCCTGGCCACTAAGCTGCCAACCTGGGATTGTATGGGGTGAGAATAGGGGGTCAGGCATGGGGGACAGTGATGTGGAAAGAACAGGCTGTCCCATGTGGTGTTGAATGTGGTACCTCTCTTGCTGCCTGGCAGGCCACCTTTGGGCTTTTCCCGGCACAGAGCCTGCTTCCACCTCTATCCAGCAGGGCTAATCCTAGCAGCCTGGTCGGGACAGCGTAATGGAGGGAGATGTGTCACGTGGGCTGTCGAGCCCCAGTGCTACCACTTCCGAGCCACATCACCATGAGCAAGTTACTCGACAGCTCGGCCCCTCAGCCTGCACATTTGTGAAAGGGGACAAGTGAAGGAGCGCAGGCCTGTGTGTAAGAAAGCCCTCGTTTTCTGTTGCAGCCCGTGCCCTCGCGAGGCTGGCATGCAGGATGGCAGGACAGCCCAGCCACATGCCCCACGGAGGGAACCCGAACAACCTCTGCCACACCCTGGGGCCCGCGCACCCTCCTGACCCACAGGTAAGCCCTTCTCCGTCATCTGCAGTGCATCGGAGAGTCTCAGAGGATCACTGATCCCTGAGGCTGCTTCATCCTGGCCACGGGAGGAAGCCCCTCGGCAGCCCCCAGACACGTTGAATGCTTCCCGTGATGGCAGGGTCACCGCCTGACCATTCGGCCCTCCACCTGTCAGCCACACTCACAGATGCCCTCTGGGCTGGGACGCCAGGCCTTGGATCTGCCCCTGGGGTTTCCATGTGAATGCAAGGGCTTTATTTCAGAGGGATCAGCGCTGGTTAGGACAGACGTAGAGGGAGTCCTGGAGGCCTGGGCAGAGTGAGGGGTGCAGGGGAACAGGCGGAGCGCACCTGGGATCAGAATGTGCTTCCTGACTGAGCCGGACTCCTGCTTTCTGGTCTCAGCTGTGCTCTGGCCCTCCCCATAGCCTCTTTGTCTGGAGGCAGCAGAGTTTCAGGGACACTGGTTCCCTTCCACCTGCCCCACCCACCCTCTGTGTAGAACCTAGGAGAGCCAGGCAGCCTTTCGCAGCTTTTCAGAAAGTGGCTTCTGGGATTCTGGGCTGCCCGCACACCCCACACCTGTTACTTTGCACTTTTCCTTGGGGTGCCCTCCTCGACTCCTCCACCTCAGTCCAAATGCCGCTGCCCCTGAGGAGCCTTCCTGTTCCCCTCCCTGCTCTGTGCTGCGTCCAGACCTGAGCACAGGCGCTGGGTCAGGGCCACGATTGCATGCGCCGGGACACTGCCTCCCAGGCCGGCCTCCCTTCCTAGACAGAATCTTCTGGGTGGGGCTTCACCTGCCAGGTTTGTGAGCTGCGTGCATCCACCCAGGACACAGTCGTGTGCTAACAGATCCAGGTCTGCTTTTAAGGAGCACACAGCCTCACAGGAGAGAAAGACAAGAAAGGAAGCAGAAGAAACTGGGGGCCGTGGAACTCAACAAGGCATGTGGTCTAAACTAGGGGATCAGAGAGACCTCCTGGAGGCAGTGGCTTGCAAAGACCTGAAAGGGCACAAGGAGCTTGGCTGGACAGATTGGCCAGTGCCAGATGCTGTTGGGTGCTATGGGCAGCCCGGAGTGATGAAAAGTAATTGTTGAGGGTTGGCTTTTGTCCCGGGCCTATGAGACCTAAATCAGGAGGAGATTCAGAGAGAGCCACCTTCCTGAGTCTTGTTAGGATTGTCACAGCTTCTAACTGCCTAGTTCTGTTGGAAGACTTCAGGTGGACTGGTGTTTGACCTTCTTGGACAGGGTTGCCATGTACAGTTGTACAGGTTTTGCACTGCCTAAAGGTGCCTGGCCAAGGAGGCAAGGTAAGTCTGAAGTCCTTCTCCTGTACCTGAGCTCTCATTCAGCTGTGCTTCCTGGTGTGAGACTAATCAGTCCAAGGAAAGGTGCACCTCTGTAGATTCACACAGAGGTGACATGTGAAGTATAAACTGCATATATGTGGGCTCACAGGAGATCCACAGGCAACCATGCTGTTCATCCTACCCATCCCAGTCACTGGCTGGGATGTAGGGGCCCATTTTCACGGTGAAATGTGGGGAGGCAGGTCCCAGAAAACTGGGAAGCCTGTAGACACTGCTGGTCCAGGGTCCACCAGGACACCTCCCCAATGGCTGGGGGCAGCGGGCCTCCTCGGATAATGTAGCAATTTGTCATATTAAGTCATTCACTAACAATTGAGTCCCCCTTGATTAATCTCCCAGAATTAGCCAGTTGCATTTTGAGCAATTAGGGTTAATTACAGCCTCATTTGGCAGAGCAGAGAGGCCTGTAATTATTTCATGAACAAGGCAAGGAGGTGGTGGGCTGCGGTGGCGGCACCGTCCGGGTGTCTCTTTGCACATGTTGGAGTGGGTAATGACGTAGTTAAGTGTAATTAGATACGATTACTCAGCGTTGGCAAGTGGCTGGCGGGAAAGATGCCCCTGGTCCACCAGTATCTGGCCAGGTCTGTGGAACTGGGGCACAGCCACATTGATGCTGGGGCTGCTGCAGGGTGGGGCTGGAATGAAAAGAGTCAAGCGCTCTGTCTCCCCTCATCTCATAGAGCACTGGTATTTAAACACCGTCTGGGGAGAGATCATGGCTCGAATCTTGTCTGTTTCAGGACATAGAAACACCTCAAATTGATGGCACAGGCGTTTTCCTTTATGGCAGGAGGCACTGCTGTTTCCCTGAAGTCATCCTTAGAGAAAAGAGCCAGGCTGCATGATAGCAAGAATGCTGTGCTCTGGACCAGGCAGGATGTGGTTCCTCACTCCATTCCCTCACTAGCCAGGTGACATTGGGTAAATGACCTCTCTGAGCCTCAGTTTCTTCTTCTGTAAAATGGGGCCACAAAGAGAGTGAGATGGTATGTTTTAAACACCCAACATGGTATCCAGCATTGTGGGTGTCAAGGAAATGGTATGTGATTGATCTTGCTCTTATATTCTAAAAAGCATTTTAGTTTTCACAGCTCAAGAGCCCAGGGCTGGAAATATCCCCAGGGTAGGAAAAACAATTTAGTTAACATGCAAATTCTGACTTTTGTTAACCTTCTGTGTCCAAGGCTAGTGGTTTATTCATCTGAAGGAGCTTTCTAGCTCTGGGTGCTGTCAGCCTATGAAAATAAGTTTGCTGAACTGGGTAGAATTTTATGTGAAATTCATATAGACTTGGAGAAGCTGAACATGCTTGCTTTTATGGAGGTTTCAAATGAATGAATGAATGGAGTTGAGAAACAGAGCTTAAAATGCCCCTTTTTTGGTTTATGATTTTTACCGGTTTGCTTCAGAGCATTTTCATCAGGAAAGAAATGCAAGGCTGAGCTGACCCACTAAGAACCATATGAATTTCCAAGAAGGAGAAAGGTGTTCTTGTCTGAGAAAGCCCCAGTTAATGTGTCTTCCATTCTGGAAAGTCTTTGCAAACCTGCTTGGGACATGCCAAGTTCAGTTATATTCGTCACTGTTCGGAGAGAGGAATGTGTGTATGTTCAGGGGATGGGGACAGCTGTCGCTAGTTCTGCATGGCACCACAATCTTCATGAAAATCTTCCTAAAGTAATAATGGTAGATAAGATTTAATGATCAAATATTAATGGCCATTAAAATTCAAGAAGTGTTTGCCAAGTGTTATAAATTCAGCAAGTGCTTGTCTCCTTTCTGCCTCGGGTCTGCTGGGGAGCCCTACACATAAGTAGCTAAAGACCATGTAGAGGAAAGGCTCCCAGGGAGGGATGAACTGACGCAGAGAGAGCCTGGAGAGTGGGGTGGCTTGTTCTGCCCCGGGGAGCAGGATTGATAAGGAAAGCTCTAGAAGGGAGATGACGTGGGCTGATGATGATCAGGAGTTTGGGGTATGACAGGGAGAGGGGATGTTCAGGAAGAAGAAAGAACCCAAGCTGAAGGTGCAGGATCAGTCCGGTTAGATAAGCATTTAAATACCTGTGCTTAAGTAAGGTAGCACAGCAGGTGTTTATGAAAAGTCTGGAAACCACGCTGTCATTTGGCATTGTACCTGCAGCAAATGGGAAGCCCATTACGGATTTAAATTGACAGAGGGTTGGGGTTTTAGGTCCCTAGTAGCTGGTCACGAGTCAAGTGAAAATAGGAGGTCACATGAAGCTTTGACCTTAAATGGGCTGGACACGAGGAGGGAAGATTCCAGAGACTTGCAGCAGGGAGAAACCAAGTGCCCTCGGTAACTGAAGGGATGAGGGGGAGAGGGAGGTCGAGGACGTGGCCAGCCTGCTGGCGTGGGAGCTGATGCTCTTCAAGGTTTGTTTCCCTTCAAGTCTCTGCTTGTTAGTCGTTGGAGCCGATTCCAGATTCTCTCATCCGTGTGTTTAAGCTCAGCCTTCCCGGAGCTTGGTTCATGAGGCTTGTCCTGGGGGCGCCGCCACAGCCGAGATGATGTTAGGTTTTGTCATCAGGCATCTAGATGTTCGGGCGTCTTGCTCACCGTTCCCATGAGCCGATGGCACAGAGCTGAGTGTAGACAGACTTCCAAGTTGAGACAGTCTCGGTGGTGGTTGTACCTACGTTGCAATGCCTGGCACTTACCTCATTCCATCCTCCTACCAAGCCAGAGGAGGAGATCTTATTTAAAACTCCTCTCTGCAGGGGAGGAACTCGAGATGCGTGTAAGTTGTCCATCTTGCTATCGAAGGGAAAGCCAGCAGTGACTCCAAGTCCGGTGGCCACATAGAGCTCTTCTCGCCACTCGGGCTGCAGGAGGGGAGGCTGGCTTCAGGTACGAAATTACCCAGACCATGAAGAGCTGAGTGGGTCTGGCCTCATAAAGAGTCTGACAATATGGACTCTCTGTAAATCGCACCCTTCTTTTGTGCCAGGCAGATTTAAAACACATCGCTGTATACACATACACCGAATCCATTAGAAGTTCCCGGCACACAATGTCAGATGTCTTCAAAGGTGAAGTTCGTTTACAGGAAATGTCATTCTGATGAAGTGTGCTTTTTAAAATCGTAGAAGCGATTGCCTTAAAATTAATGATGCATTGCAAATATCAGGGAAAAAAGACCCATCCAGTGTAAAGATGATTAAAATTCAGGTCAGAAGTCTGACTTAGTCAGGCTAAATTTTTTAATGAGATTTCAGAAAATTAATTGGGCGGATGCATTTTTATTCTTTTAACATGTAATTTTATGCTCCTTTTTTTTTTTAAGGATTTGTCGATGGCTGAGGCTTACCATGGTTCAAACATTTTAAACTCAGATTAACACAGGGTGAAGGGCATTTGTGGCCTAATTTGATCTGACTTTGGAAAGAGAGCTGGGTTTCACCAAGCTGGGGTGGCAGTATCCTGGAGTGGTCCAAGACACCGGGTTCCCCTGCTGTTTATCTGATGTTGTCCTCCCATCTCTTGGGAGAGTGGGGTCAGGGCTAGAAGTGACTCAGGACCTTGGCCAGTGACCCCACCAGATTCCTCCTACTGCCCAAGGAGTTGTTCCCAGGGGTTCCTCCTCTCTCAGATCATGAGTGCCCCCTCTCAGGCCCACTGCCACCTCCCTGTCCCTCTACCCCATGTCTTCTACCTCTGGGGGAGAACTAAGGGGCTCCCACCATGGGGAAGGGGGATGGATAGTCAGAAATGGCCTCTGGTGCCCACAGCACAGCCTAGCAAGGGGGGCAAGCCCGTCATCTAGTTCTTTGTCCTTGGCAAATAGCCCTGGGTGACTGATGGAAGGACAGTCAACTCAGAGGCTGCAGGTACATCCATCTCATCCCTTTACTGTAGCCAGAGGATGTTGGGTAAATGACCTCTCTGAGCCTCAGTTTCCTCATATGTGAAATGGGGCTATGAAGACCTAGTTAAGTGAGATGGTGTTCTTTAAACACCCAGCGCCATGGGTGCTAAGGAAACGGGATATCATTGATCTTAGTCTTGCATTTTAAAATACATTTTACTTTTTACAGCTAGAGAACCCAGAGCTAGGAATATGCTCAGCACAGACCCTCGGTGGGATGGGAACGCAAGTGGTATTGATAACGCCAGCTGACAATTCCCTGTGTTTATTCCCTGGGCCAGGCTCCCACCTGCCTGGGCACTGTGCACACCCTGCCTTTGTTTCTCCCCAGCCCCTGGGAAGTACGTGCTGCATTCTCCAGACATTCTGCAATGCCAAACCAACAGTAACAATAACAAACATAGTAACACCAAATATGCAGCATTTCCTAAGTACCGGGCCCTCTTCTAAGCGTTCACTCATTAACTTATTTAACCCCCAACAGCCCTCTAGAGGGTTGTTGGACAACCCTCTTAAATAGGTCTTCATAGCCCCATTTCACAGATGAGGAAACTGAGGCTCAGTTTCCCAACATCCTCTGGCTACAGTAAAGGGGTGAGGTGGACGTACCTGCAGCCTCTGAGTTGACTGTCCTTTCATCAGTTACCCAGGGCTGTTTGCCAAGGACAAAGAACTAGATGACGGTTGGACAGATGATGGTTGTTCAACAGATCCCAGTTGGACAGATGAGGAAACTGAGGCCCAGAGGGCTCTCTGGAAAGAGGCAGAGCCAGGACTTGAACCCAGGCCTCCAGGCCCCAGTGTCAGCATTTCAGCAGACTGGGCCAGAGTGCTGTCACCTCTCTGCCACCCTGGGTCCTGGGGTTGTATTTTCCCTAGGAGGCAGAGTGGGGTCCCTGACATAACGGGACAGTAAGTATTAAATGAGCCGTTTTCAGAAAGGCCGTCAGGAGGGGTGACTGTCAGCCCCGCCGTCGTGTGGGCTGTTCGGGGCCAACCCTGTCTTTGCCCAGCAGCTTAGAGCTCCCAGACCCTCTTCTCCTGGAGGTCCTGGGGCTGGGTTTCTAACACCCCCATCATGGCCCACCTCTCTCCCCTGCAGGAACTTGCCGGGGGCCCACCCAGGAGGTGAGTGGCAGCAGGGAGAGGCCTGGCCTTTGGGGGCAAGAACTCAGTTCAGCAGTTCCTTTTCTGCTCCGACTCCCTGAGTTAAATTGGGGTCAGGACTCTGCTGGCTCAGGCAGCTGCACCCCCAGAAGCCCTGCATCCTGTAGTGAGCCCTGCCTGAGCAGGGGTCCCCTCAGGGACAGGGCCCTGTCCTGACCCCGGTGGGGGTGGCAGCAGCCCCCGAGCACCCTCACGCTGCACTGCCCCCTAGGTAACCTGCCCCCTCCTTGGAGCCTTCCTCTAATTAGGTTGGATGGGTTGTGATAGGAAATGCAAATCTGGGTCATCGCATATTCAGAAGTGCAAAGCGGTCAGCCAGGCTGGCTGGGAGGTCCCTATCCTTTGGGAGCTTGGACCACATGGCCTCTGGGGAACGTCCTTGAGGTGGGTGGAAAGTGCCAGGGACTCTGGCCACTCATCACTCCGCGTTGGCAGAAGTAGGATCCTTAGAGAGCATGCCCTCCAGACCCTCACGGTCCCCAGGGAAACAGGTGGGGCAGAGAGACCCTGCCCCATGTCGCCGGGCAGCATGCCTGGCTTTCCGTCATCCGGGAGTTCAAGTCCCAGCTCCCATTGCCTGGCTGTGCCTCAGTGTCCTTAATCATAAAGTGGGATCGATAAGCCTCGTTTTACAAGCTGTTAGGGGACTTCAGTCGTTAAGCCTGTCTGATCACCTAGGACACCAGCAGAGGCATGGTTGGCGCCTAACACGCGAGACGGCGTGGCGCTGTCGCCCTGACCACGTCTGGCTCCTCCAGGGGCCCAGAGCGTTGCCTTCTTCTAGGGGGTGTGGTTTCCGCTGTGCCCACAGAAGTGACAGTGGCTGGGTCACAGACTCCCTTGTACTCCCGGCTATTTTGAGTGCATTTCGTTGTGTCCTTTGATACACGTGCCCTGAGCACTTGCTTGGCAAGTCAGAGCCCCAGTTCAGGGGGCACAGAGGGGACTAACGCGGAGGCCCATGGTGGGGGCACAGGTGAGGCTTAGGTGGCTGAAGCTGGGAGGCCTGACTAGTCACAGGGTCTTGACGGGAAAGCAGAGTTGGGTGGTAACATGTACAGGGTGAAGGGAGTATCCTGTCCTGGTTCAGATCCCCGGTGTTACTCACGGTACGGTCTGGAGCCTCCCCTCTGAGGCTGTTTCCTGAAATGGAGTCACAGTGATGTCTGCTCACAGGGTCCTGGGAAGCTATGCGCATGGTGCCTGGCACGTAGTACCTGCTTAGTAAACGCATGCTCGCTCCTCTGAGGTGAACGCTGGGTGTGCATGTAGGTCCATTGCTGAGACTAAAGAGCTTACCTGGCAGAGACTGGCAGGTGGTGGATGAGAGCACCGTCTTCCTCCTCCACCAGCCCACCCCCCTGCTCAGGTCCCCAGGCAGAATGTCTTAAAATCTCCCATCACGGGAGGTAATTATGCCTGGAGACTTGAGTCAGGGTGGGCCCAGCGATGGCGAGCTGCAAAGCTGAGTTCCATCTCTCAGTCCTGGCAAGAAGGTGCCTGTTAGAATTTCCTTGGTGCAGAGCTGGGCCATGGCAGGTGCAGAGGTGGGGAGTAGCCGCTCAGGCCCCAATCCTCCAACCCCGACCTCCTCATTCCTGCCCCGCCCAAGCCTGTCCATAACATGGCTGCAACCGGTAAGCACTTACTGTGTGCACGGCTTAGCAATCTTGCCGAATTCTCTTAGCCACCCTACTTCTACCCTATGGACAGGAAGCCAAGGCTCAGGGTGGCTTGTGTAACCACCAAGGTCACCAGCCAGTGACCCAGGCTGACGGGCTCCACAGCCAGTCACACGGGGGTTCCCAGGGCTCCTCCAGGAATGACTGGTCTGCTCTTGGCATTCCTGGTGGGGAGAGTTCCAGAACACAGCACAGGGGAACTCCTGACCTTCGGCCCCTCAGAGGCACTGGCCAAACTCTGGAAGAGGCGTTTCCACTTCTGAAAATACAGCGGCTTGCCCTGCTGTGGCAGGTGTTGGGGGGGCCGGGGGCCCTCTGGCTTTCTTGCCCCACCCCTGTTCCCCTGATGGAACTCTGCACACCTTTCTGCACACCTACTGTGTGCAAGTCACCCAGCAGCAACAGAGACCCCATCTTCATGTCACCACCCAGTGGGGAGGGTCCCCAGTGGATGTGATTCCCCCACCTGAGAGTGGGGGTGTAGCAGGAGGGAGGGCCCACCCTGCCAGGCTGTCGTGCGGCTCCCTCTGCCCTTCCCCCCGCCCCCTTCTAGGGCCCAGCAGTGGCTCCCCCTCCTCTCCTCTTCCTGAGACCACCTTTGCAGTTGTGTTTTGGGCAGAGGGTGGACCTGGCCACTGTGCCTCATCTGTTTGGCTCCATCCTGGGCAGGTCCTGCAGCTTAATCATTGCCTTCAGTGCTGACCCCTGGAGAGTCATCACGGTGCCCAGATTCTTCATGTTGCCATAAAGGGGACAGTTTATCCAAAGAATGGGCTCCGAATGGCAGGCTGCGGGTTTAACCTGTGTATTCCCATCTCTGCGGTGGGAAAGCTACCCTGGGAGGGGAGGTTGCTGCTTCATGGGGTGACTTGAAGGACAAGGGTTGGGGGTGTGTCCTGGAGCCCTGGGGCTGACAGGACCCCGCAGAGCCTCCCTCCCCTCGGCGGTGTGGCTTTGCTAGTTGCTGCCTTAGATGTTTATTGCACCTGCTCTGCTGGTCGGCTCCAGCAGGGACAGAAAGCGTTCAGGAGTGACCAAGGCAGACGAGGCCCTGGTCCACGAGAGTGGAGACAGAAACGAACAAAGAACAAGTGATCCGATACTGAGGGATGGAGACAAGAGTGTGGAGGAGCCCAGATCTGCAGAGGGGCATCGTCGGGATCAAAGGGAGATGGTGTGGAGAGCGCCAAGGGGCGAGGGGGCCTCTGATAGTGAGGGGGCGATCAGGGTCCCTCCTTCACCCTGAAAGGGTGTTGCCAGGGCTGGGGAAGGGGTAGTGCCGCCCCCCAAACCCCACCCCAGGTCTCAGCCCTCCACTCCACCTGGCTGGTCACTGATGCCCTCTGTCCTTCCCCTCCAGAGGCACCCCACGGCCCTGTCTTTTCGCTGCTCACTGGCCGACTTCCAGATCGAGAAGAAGATTGGCCGAGGGCAATTCAGTGAGGTGTACAAGGCCACCTGCTTGCTGGACAGGAAGACAGTGGCTCTGAAGAAGGTGCAGGTGAGCCGACAGCACCGTGGGGTCAGAACTACACAGCAGGAGCCGGCTGGTGGCTGATCAGTGTGGCCCTGGGCTAGTCCTGCCACTCCCCTGCAGAAAACCCGGGATACTGGCACTCTCCTCACTCACGGGGCTGTGGAAGAATCAGGCGGCCTGGTCTTTGCGAAAGCTCCCTGTGAACCATAAAGGAAAACAAGGACGAGCACATGCTGAGTGCCTGCTGTATACTGCGTTATGCTGGAGCTCACAGAATCTTGACAGCGGCTTTGTGGGTTGGGGATTATCACCCCATTTTTCGGAGGAGGAAAACTGCAGACACATGAATAACTTACCAGGGCTGGTGGGGGAAACTAAGTGGGAGCTGAGGCTCAGATCTGCAGCCAACTGACCCTCTCTGGTAGCTCTGGGCTACTGCCCAACCTCTGAGTCCCTTCTAATCGGAGGAGTGGGGTCAGGCAGATGTATTCTATGCAGCAAAGCTCAAGGAGAAAGCTGCTCGTGAGAGCCTTTGGGCCCCTCTGAATGGCTCTTTTCTGCAGGAAATGGCCTTGAGTCCTCCAGCAGGGCTTCCACAGCCCCTCGACTTGCTCATTTACCTTAAAGAATGAGATTAACCGGCTGGGCAGAGGAGGCCCAGCAGAGGGAAGGCAGTTCAGACACAGTCACGAGGTGGGGAGACGGGCGAAGAAGCCCCGCCTGGAGCCGGACAGCGTGATTCTGTCCTTGCGGATCTGGGTGCTGCACACGTGGCCTGGGATGGCCGGAGGGGACACGGGCTGCTCGGTTCAGAAAAGGCCCGTGTTCTGCGTTTGTCTGCCAGGGACGGGCTCACCCGGGTTCTCTCTGTATTGGTTTTTAGTGCTGGGATGGGTTCTGCAGTGGGGCGGCTGTAGTGTCGCCCTCTGGTTTGTTCTCTTTAAGTTAGGATGTGCTGGGAGGCCCCACGTGGAGTGAACACAGGTCCTGGGGGCCATCAGGAGGTGCATGCTACACCCTTTCTTCTAACTTGGTCCACATGACTGCCCAGTGAGGTCAGGCTGTTGGCCCTATTTATAGACGTGAAGACTGAGGCTCCAAGGGTATCTCCTGTCCTACCCCTTATCGGTGCACGACCTTAGCAAGTCACAGGACTTCTCTGGACCTCAGTCTCCTCCTCTGTAAGTTGGCCGCAGTAACCCCTGCCTCATAGGAGCTGCTGAGATGATTCGGTGGGAATTGGTCAGCACAGCGCCTGGCACGTGATGGGCACCTAGTTATCCGAACCATTGTCCTAAGGGTTCCCTCTGCAAGGAGGCGTGAGAACCCAGATTGGGGTCCCGGGCGTTGTGCTCCCTCTGGGGCTCTGGGTGCTGGTTTTAACCACTCTTTCTCTGTCTTCTCTCACTCAAGATATTTGAGATGATGGATGCCAAGGCCAGGCAGGACTGTGTCAAGGAGATCGGCCTCCTGAAGGTGAGTGCCCTGGGCCGAGCAGGAGCCTCACGCTTCCTTGGGCCAGGCTGGGCCATGTCGTGACCATCACAGCCCCTTAGCCCTTTAAATTCAGAAACAACGTATTTTGGAGGAGGGCAGTGGCTGGTTTGTCCTCCTGTGGCTGAGTGGGGACCCCACCTCACCTCTGCCCAGTCCGCGGCGCCCCCAGACTGGCTGTCCGTGCCCCTTGCGGATCTGGATGTGGCGGCCGTGGACCAGGCTGTTGGGGAAGGAGCGGAGGTGGGCCTTGGGTCCAACTGCGGTCTGTCTGTCTGTCTCCCTGTCGGTCTCATCACATCTTTGCTCTCAGCCTTGTGCCCTTGTTTTTCTACGCAGAGGCACACACATCTGAATATTCAGCCAGGTGTGTTCTCTTCTTCTCTCCCATTCTTGTGCATCCAGGAGATGCTCTATGCCAGGGAGACAGAGCCGAGCCAGTCTGGGGCACTGGGCAGAATTAACAGCCAAGCACAGGGCCCCAGGTTCTGGGAGCTAGAGGGGCTTGGGGCCCCTGAGTTGCCCACCTTTTGGACTCTAGCCAGGCCTCCAACAGAGAGGAGGCAGGATGCACAGCTGGGGATGGGTCCCCCGGGAGTAGCTGGTGTGCCTGCCCCTCTGTGGGCAGAAGTCCTCGGTTCCACCAGAGCTGGACAGGGTTGTGTGAAGGACAGACCTGCGGGGCCTGTCCAGGGCAAGGGATGGTGGTGGTGGATGGTGTCTATGGTCATCCTTTCCACCTTCCTGCTGGCTTCCCCTCCGGTCTCCTGAGAGTCAGAGATAACAGAACTTTCTGGACTAGACCTATTTCCCTGGTCTAGGGGTGGCTCTCCCTGGGGCTCTGCCCTCCTCCCCAGGTTCAGGATTCCACCTGAGAATTAGGAGGTGATGGAGGAGAAAAAAAGGGATGGGCTTTGGAGGCCCAGGATCCTGGATTCAAATGCTGATGTCTTTGTTTACAAGCTGTGTGACCTTAAGCATATGACTTAACCTCCCTGAGCCTCAGTTTGCCCATCAGCTCAATGGAGAGAATGCCGGCCTCACAGGATATGGGCAGATAGAGAGAATTAAATAAAATAGTATCGGGGGAGTTCCCTGCTGGCCTAGTGGTTAGGATTCCAGGACTTCCTTTCCGTGAACTGGATTCAGTCTCTGGCTGAGGAACTGAGATCCTGCAAGCAGTGTGGCATGGCCAAAAAATAAACCAATGAAAAAATTTTTAAAATAAAATAGTGTCTGAAGAGGGCCTGGCACAGGAGAGCACACAGTCAGCACTGAGTTGGTGTCCTGTCTCCCCACATAGAGAGCAAGCTTGCTTGGCAGCTTCCTGTAAAGTGGGGCTACTGGTACCGTCAACCATGGCACCCGCCACCCCACCGCCCCACCGCCCAGGGATTCCCAGGCAGGAGGGAGAACAGACAGGCGGCAGATGGTGACCATCGGGTGACGCTGGCAGACGCAAGGGCCCCGGGGAAGTCGTGCAGCGCCCAGGGCCTGCTCTCAGAATCTGGAAGGCTGAGACGGGCCTGCTGCAGGAGCCATGGCAGCATGGATGGGCGTGCAGGTCACGGTGGACTCGAATGCCACATTCAGGATGTGAGACTTGAATGTGGGGACAAGAGTGGGGCCCCGCAGTGGCTGAGCGTGAGGTGTCGTGGCCATATGGGAGTTGTGGATGCTCGCTGGGGTGGCCCTTGGCTGTGATGGGTCCCAAGGGGGAGCCTAGAGGCTTGTAGGGAGGTATCCTTAACTCCAGCCATCACAGATCCTAAAATACTCTTCAGATAACATTTTGAAAGTTTTACTAAACGGTTAATTTTGGACCCAGTTGTGATCCCTGAAACTCTGATTCCCCAGCCCTGGGGAGTAGCTGTCTGGATCACACACCCCTGTCTCCCTACTCGTGGCCAAGAACACACGTGTGTTGCTCACGTGAGTAAGGGATTGTACACGTGTGCACACCGAGCCAGCCTGTTTGGTTCTTGGGCTCAGAACTGAGTGACCACAGCCTCTTTGGTGAGGCAGGTGGCGTGACCCGGGCCTGCCTGGTGCGGGGTCTCTGACCCGCCCCCAGGCTGCAGTGCCACTGAGCGTGGTCAGCTGTGGGCTTCGCAGGCAGATACACCCCTTGCTCACTAGCTCTGGGGCCGTGGGTAAGCTGCTGACTACCTGGGGCCTTGGTTTTCTCATCTGTCTAAGGGGTTGATGACGAGAGTGCTGTCTTCAGAGGTGTGGTCGTGGAATTAGTGAGAAGATGCATTGGAAGGACTCAGTGTAGCATCTGGTCAGAAGCAGCCCCCATTGCCATGGTTATAACTTCTGCCACCAGGCCAGACCCTTTGCAGAACGTGACCCACCTCTCCAGCCTGCCTGTGGGAAGTCAACAGGATGTGCCAAGGCACGGGGTGTTTCCTACAAAACAGAAAGAAGCACGGTCCTTAGAGGGGCCACTGGGCGGCATCATTCATGCTGTTCATGCCACGACCAGTGAGAGGCCGCCAGGAGGGGCGGAACAGTGGCGCAGCATAAATACATGCCCCTCACATAGCACCTTCTGGGCCTTTGGAAAAACGTGCTTTCAAGTGGCCTCTGGGTGGGACCCCCGCTGGGCAGGCTGACCATGCTGTGGCAGAATATTTGAGTCCCTCTGCCTTCCCTAGATCCTGGGGTCATTTCAGTATAGTTTCAGTTATAAGGAACGCCAGGGTCTCCTGTCAGCCGAGCAGGGGCTGACTTCCGGCCAGTGGGGCGCAGTCCTATCCGACAATCACACGGGCCACGGTGGTCAGGCCAGAATCAGGGCTTCATTACTGAGCACCGTGCTCAGGGCAGCTCTCACACCAGGAATGATGTTTTCTCAAGATTTCACAAAGGGTGGGTCAGAAATTGAGAAAGTGGGAAGGAAGAAGGAAGGAGGTGGACACTTCCAAGTATTCCAGGACCACTGAGTACGGAGGTGGAGTGGTGGGGGCCTGGCCCTACCCTGGAGGGGCCTGGGTGGTGCTGATGATGAAGAGGAGGAGGGAGAAAAGGGTCATTTCCACAGTGTCTGTTGAGTCTTAGCTGCAAGTGGTCACCATGTAGATATTTCAGGGGTATCAGCCCATGTAATCTTCACAGCTTCTCTGCAAAAGATTATGCCCATTTTACAGAGGGGGACACTGAGGCTCAGGGATGCAAAATGGCTTTCCCAGTGTCACCCAGGTCTGCAGGCCATTGCCCCCAGGTACTCGCCTCTCCAACTGTATCATCTCTCACTGGCTCCATTTCCCTCTTTTTCTCTCTTTGGGCAGCAACTGAACCATCCAAACATCATCAAGTATTTGGACTCATTCATTGAGGACAATGAGCTGAACATTGTGCTGGAGCTGGCGGATGCGGGAGACCTATCACAGATGATCAAGGTGAGGGTGCCTGGCGGGAGAGCTGGGTCTCGGGGGACTGCCCAGGTCAGGTTTCCCCCCACCTCAGCCCAGATCCCCCAGTGCTCTGGCCTCAGGCAGAGGCAGCCACTCATCAAGCCCTTGCTGATGCCCAGAGGCCTCAGTTATGGTCCCATCCACATTTGCTGGGAGAGGGTCAGCCACGGGCAGAAAAGACCCATCTGTGGTCCCTCACCACCCCAGCCCACCCATGGGCTCATGCCACTTTTGCCTCGCAGAAGGGATGAGGTATAACCCCCTGAAGGTCAGACCCCGGGTCTCAGACTCTGGTAAAGTGTCTTCTGCCTCATTTTATAGACGGGAAAACTAAGCCCAGAGAGGCTGGAAGAGTTACCTGAGGATCCCCAGCAACATGGGGACAGGCCCGTGCCTGTGGCCCAGGTCTCTGCTTCCAGTGGCCCTCTGATGGCATCATCCCCAGGGGACCTTCCTGCGCCCCTCACCCCTTGAGAGACATCTTCCTTCCCATATAATGGGCGAGGTCAGGGATCTCAGAGATTCTAAGCAACCTGCCAAGTCCCACAGCAGCCCCCAGACTGCCCGTTCACACTCCTGCCTTGAGCCCAGGACTGGGTCCACCTGAGCCTGGACACGGGGACCATCACAGCCCCACCGATGGGGCACCCACTGCAGGCCACAGCCGTGCTGAGCATCTGCCTCACTCACTGAGTCCATACTATCCTTAAATAGCGAGGCTCAGAGAGGTTTTGTCACCTGCCTGCGGTAGCACAGTGTCTAAGTGGGATCCCTGGGCCAGCGTGCTCAGCTGCACTCACCCCTCCTCCCTCAAGGTCCTCACTCCCTGGCTGTCTGGACCCTCATCCACAGACCGTGTTGGTGGGCCTGCATCGCTCCTCCCCTGAGCCCAGTCTGTCCCTGAGCCGGGCTGGGCCATGCTCGAGCCCCCACTCTGCTCCCAGCCATACTTGCAGACGGTCATAGACGCTGCGTTTTTCCCACCAGGCACTAGGGATTGAATGATTGCTCGGTACCTGCTCTTCTGAAATTTGGCTCCTAGGAATACGGGCGTCTCTGGGAAGCAGCATTACTTGAGCTGTTATCACCTGCTTTTATACTTTCGTTGACATATTAATGCGTTTGCAGGGATGTTAATCTCCACGCAGATCCCTGGTGGGAACAGATGTGCTGTATCACATCTCACTTCTCCCCCACTCCCCCCACTTTTTTCTCCTTCCTGTGTCATTCTCTCACTGAACACCATGCATCCAGACCCACTCTGTGCCCACCCCCATGCTGCTGGCCTAGGCACGGCCCTCAGGGAGCGCGCCTTCTGATGGGAGAGCAGAGCCATGAACGAGCAGTCACGCACAGCCATGAACAAGCCAAGTTCAGGGTCTGTGGGAACCATGGAAGGCTTCCTGGAGGAGGTAACACGTTAGCAGGGAAGGCTTCCTGGAGGAAGTGACACATTAGCAGAGACCTGAGGGGAGACCTGCAAGCCTAGAGGCAGAACAGCTTGTGCCAGAGCCCAGAGGGATGGAAGCCCAGGGTCCACAAAGCACTTTGTCTGGTCAGGGTGCTGCACCCTGTCAGCCCCCATGGTCCTCAAACCCCCTCCCTCACAGCCTCTCAGCTCATGGAGGGGGCTGGAGTCAGACAGTGGGGAGTTGGGGGTGCTGGGCAAATTATAGATCCCTCCCCTACCTGAACCTCAGTTTCCACTGCAGTTGTGGGGGCCTCATCAGGGAGGGCCGCTCGGGAGCTGCAGGGCCTGGATGCAAGCTCCTTCCATCCAGGAGAGACAGGAGGGAGGTGTGGTGGCATCCAGCATCCTTTGCACCTGGCCTGGGGTGGTGCCTCCCCTCACCCCAACTTCCCCTGGGCCAACCTTGACCCAGGGTTCAAGTCGGTTACTCACACCCTTGGTTTCTAGGGCGGTGGCCCAGCTTCCAGGTGCTTCAGGCCCTCCTGTCTCAGGAGCCCTCCTCCTTACACGGCCTGGCACCTCCCTCCCTCTGTCAAGGGCCCCTCACCCTCCCCTTCCCCTGCTGAGTCTGTGGCCCTGCAGGCAGAGCAGCTCAGACAGGCAAGGCAAGGGAGTAGGAAGACCCTGGGCCCAGGGTCAGACACACCTGCGGGATGACCTGGGCAGCTCCCTGTACCTCAGTTTCCCATCTGTAATGCACCCAGCACAGTGCTCGGGGCCTGGGAGCAGCTGTTCTCTGGCCTTTCCTGCTCCCTAGCTGCCTCCGGCTTTTGGAGGGAATGGGGCCCTAGGCAGGGCTCAGCCTGGGGCCACACTGAGTCCTGGCCTGACAGGGAGGTGGCTGGCCTGCAGACCCTCTGTCCCAAGGGCCCCCAGCCTCCAGAACCAAGCAGCACCGCCAGGGCCGTGTGCTGGCGTTATTTACGATGGATGGTGAAGCCGGAGCTGCTGCCACCCCAGAACCCACCAGAGACTCCGCGCCTTCCTGCTAAATGTCACCCACACCAATAGGACGTGACATTTAGAAAATCACCACGCACAGCCGCGCACATCCCCATTTAAATGCTATAATGAGGATTAGCTAACATTAGGGCACAAATAACACTGTAGCACGGCCCACTACGGAGGCCTGAGGTGGTCCTGGGGGAGCTCTGTGCTGGGAGCCAGGGGCAGCTGACGCGTGAGGTCCCCTCCCAGAATGGAGCCTTAGGAGAGCCTCCTGGGGCTTTAGAGCCAGTCCAGGGGCTTCCCACTATGACTGTACCAAGGTTGGAGGTGTCCACATCCGGTCCCAGCTCTGCCGCCCCTGCTGGATGACCCTGGGCAAGTTCCTGAACCTCTCTGACCTTGGGCCTTCATCAGGTGGTTACTGGTACCATTAGAAGTGGGTTAAGAGCTTGGGCTTCCCAGGTTGAGCTGTTGTAACTCTGCCCCTTACTGCTCCTGTGTGGCCCTCAGTTTCCCCATCTGTGAGATGGGTGCAGCCATCACTGTGGAGCCCAGCACAGAGGCTGCACATGGCAGGTGCTTAGCAGAGGTTAGCTCAGGTCCCGCCTCCTGCCTCAGGCTGCGAGTGTGTCCTGGGTCTTCCCTGTGCTGGTGTGGCTGCCCTGACATGTGTACCAAGTCTTCACCTCTAGCTGCTTTGGAAAAAGATGGTTGCTTTAAGTGAACAAAAACTAAGTTCCACATGACGGGTGGGTGAATTACGTCCCCGACCCCTACGGGCCTGGCCCATAGGAGCTCCCCCTGGAGGGATGCTGATTGAACAGTGGATGAGGGCATGTTCCTGGCTGATTGAGCTTTCAGGACCTTTGGTTACTTACAGATCACTCAGTGCAGCCTGGGTAGGTTTTGGGTTTTAGGCTTTTGTTTTTTTTACTTTTTTTTTCTGGAGTGTTAAGTATGATTTTCCAGGCAACAAAATAGGTTGTGCCTGTTGAAACTGGAAGGTCCATTCCAGACTGTCAAGCCCGCTTCCTGGAGGTCATTGCCACGCTTGTTCATGGTTACATGTGCTGGCTCCCAGGAAGGGAGCTGAGATTTAACCACCAAGCAGGTCTTGGGTGCCCCCATCCTGGGCTGGGCCAGGCCCAGGGCAGAGAGCCCACACCAGTCACTCCTGCAAGGAACTAATCCCTGTCGGGCAGTGTGGGAGGAAATGGACTTGTGTCCAGGAGACTCTAGGTAAAGGGTCATAGAGAGCAGCCTTCAAGATGTGATCCCAGCATCGCTTCAGAGAAGCCGTCAGGACATCCCCTCTGGCCAGGCCGGCCCCGCCTTCAGGGAGCCTGGTGCTGAGGGTGGACACGTGACCCCTGGAGCTGGGACCCTACAGCGGCCCTCCCAGGCCCGTCACCCGAGCCTGTCCGTGTGTCTGTCTCCCCCTCCGCAGTACTTCAAGAAGCAGAAGCGGCTTATCCCGGAGAGGACCGTGTGGAAGTACTTCGTGCAGCTCTGCAGCGCCGTGGAGCACATGCACTCCCGCCGGGTCATGCACCGCGGTACGTGCCAGGGGCCACGGGACACAGCCTTCCCCTAGGCTGCTCGGAACAGCCTGAGGAGGGCGCCCGCCTTGTATCCCCAGCCGGTGGGTGGCCAGCTTCTCGCCTGTCCTTACAGCGTCAGAGAATGGGAGTGGGCGACCTCAGACTTGACGGCACCCTGGACCTTGTGCCCTTGTCAGGGGCCTCCACAAGGTGAGAGCGGCAAGTGCCATGTAGTTGCAGGAACCTCAGAAACAGGGGCCATGCTCAACACATAATCTCCAGTCCCCGAAACCAGCCCGGAGCCAGCAAGAGGGGCTGCAGCGAGGGTAGGTTGGGTGGAGAGCCTGGCAGGGAAGTCATGGCTAGTTCCGGTACTGCCGCCAGCTCTGCCTGGGAGGGCAGGAAATCATCCCGGAAAAGGGAACCTTTCATCTGGGCTTTGAAGTCTTAGTAGGAGTTGGCTGGACAGAGGAGATGAGTGTTTCGAAGAGCTGACATCATCCTAGACTGTGAGCAAAGGGCCTGCTGGTGCCTGGCAGAGCGCTGTGTGCTTTAGCTAGATGCCTTTACTCCTTCCTCCGTTTGCTCATTTTGCCCGCGTTGATCAGTGTCTGCTGTGTGTGAGGCACTGCCTGGTGACTGGGGAACAGCACAGGTTACCTCCCTGAGTGCCTCCTTCATCTGTTATACAGACCTGCATAGCGTACCCACTCTGCTGAAAAAGAAGAAACAAGAGAACAAAAATCCCTGCACTCCTAGACCTCACAGCAGCCCTGAGCTGTAGTGAAGTTAGATCCATCTTACAGATGAGGAAACTGAGGTTACGTTTCTCAAAGTCCCGCAGCTGGGCAGAGACAGGGCCAGGGCCTTGCCCTGAGAGAGCAGGACTGGGGATTAAACCCATCACCTGAAGGGCCCCACTCTCTGCCCACCCCCAGGCCTCCTCCTCCCTTCTTCCCCTCACCACCAGGCAGCCTCACCACAGACCCCACACCAACCCCCCTCTCCTTCCCCTGCAGACATCAAGCCTGCCAACGTGTTCATCACGGCCACGGGCATCGTGAAGCTGGGCGACCTCGGCCTGGGCCGCTTCTTCAGCTCAGAGACCACCGCGGCCCACTCCCTAGGTAAGGACAGGCCATTCACACCCCAGCAACCCCCAAAGTCCTGGATGACGTGGAGAGGTGCGAACCCTGTCCCCGGGGTGCCTTTGGTTAGAACCTCAGACATTCTTCTTCAGAATGGTGGCCAGAGGGGAGTAAACCCAAGGACTGGAGGAGCCCAGGATGCGACCACCCGTGTCCTCACAAGCTCATGTTTTAGGGATAGGGAGGTGTGGCTCCACGGTCGCAGAGACCACCATGTCGTTTTTCTCATTCCTGCATGGTGTCCCATTGTGTGTGGGTGTGGTGGTTTTGAAGCTCTCATCCCCATCTGACCCTGGAGGACCCCTGGCCCGGTCTCCCTAGCAGCTGGTGCACCATGGCTCTTCTGTTAGGTCAGAACAAAAGGATATTCAAGGACCCGCCAACACGTAAGATCGTGACACTTCATTCATTCATGTACATTCAGCCCGTTCCTCCTGCTGGGGATGTTTGGGCTGTTTACAGCTTTTGGCTTTTAACCCAGCCGTTTCAAAGCTACAGGAGCCCAGTGCTTTCATGGTGAAGGTGACTTTGTAGCTGAAGTGTGGGGAGTGACTAGGAGCCGGTGAGGTATGGAGGAAACGATGGCATGGGGAGGGTCGAGGGCCCTTGGGTGGCAAGGAAGGCAAGTGGGGCCTCGAAGGCTGAGCTCAGTGGGAACACCATCCCAGGAGTGCGGGTGCACTGGGGGCCCGACACCGGAGGAGACTTGGAGGTCACATGTGTGTTTCGGGTCATGTTAAGCACTGTCCAGCTTCAGAATCCAGATATGAGTGAGTGAGTGAAGTCGCTCAGTCGTGTCTGACTCTTTGCGACCCCATGGACTATAGCCTACCAGGCTCCTCTGTCCATGGGATTTTCCAGGCAAGCGTACTGGAGTGGGTTGCCATTTCCTTCTCCAGATATGTGAGCAAATGTGAAACTTGGACCACTGGAGAATTTTACATTTGATTAGAAACCAGTGAAGTCCCCAGTGTGTGTGGAACACAGAAGTAGGGTCCCTTGGGTGCTGTGACCAGGGCTGCGTGGGAACATTTCAGGCCAGGGCAGGGTGCAGGGGCATTTCCCCGACCCCCAGCAGTTCCTGGCTCTTTGTCGTGGCATCTGCAGGGGACGGCGCCTGAGACTCACCTCCCCCATTTGGTGCCGCATCCACAGGAGGGAGCTGGTTCTGTGCACAGGCCGAGCCCCTTGAACACCACTCTGTTGTCTACTCGTGTCCCCCACACTCCGTGACCCAGCCAGTGCATCTCTGGTCTTCCTGTGTGCTACACCCCTGAGAGCCTGTGGCGTGCCAAGAGACACACAGCAGCCTTCTGGAAGACACGCTTTCCTGGTGGAAACTGTCACTATTCATACAGGTCCCTGTGGCTCGAGGCTCTCAGGGTATAGCACACAGTCTGGAGAAACAGGCTAACTCAGAGATCAACAGCTCCCAGCTGGGAACTGGAGAGACTGTGAGTGTGTGTGACTGTGTAAGTGCGTGTGTGTATGTGGTTGTTTTGAAACCGTCATCCTCATCTGACCTCAGAGAACCTCTGGCCCGGCCTCCTTAGCAGCTGGTGCACTGTTGCTCTTCTGTTAGGTCAGAACGAAAGGATGTTTAAGGACCCGCCAACCCTTGAGTTGGCGATGCTTCGGTCATGCCTCAAGCAGATGTCAGGGTCCATAGGCTCCTTCCTCTGCGCTGATGAGGAATCTGAGACCCAGGGAGCTTGAGGGACTCTTCTGAGTTCTGTAATGGCAGAGCCGGGCCCTGATGCGGCCCTCCCGGTGCAGCGCCCGGGGTTCTTCCAGGAGCCCAGGGTCGGGGGCCCTGGAAGGATCTGCCTCCGGAGCTCGGGCACTGACTCCCCGTACCTGGGAGGAAGCGGTCTCTTTCTCACTTCCCCATATCCTTCTCTTTGGGAAAATCATTGTGTCTTGTCAGCTTGGGACTGTTTACCTCTCTGGTGCAAGGGCTTCAGAAAGGCCAGAAATTCAAGGGAAACCGTCAAAGAGCAGAGTTAAAGCCACTGCCTCCTGTCCCCTGTCAGTCAGGTCCCAACCCTCCTCTGTCCCGCCGGGGAAAAACTGCGGCACAAGTCAGAGCTGGTTAAGATCACGTCGTTAGGAGCGGGCAGAAATGCGGGCTCGTCCGACAGTGTGAGTTTATCAACTTGGACTGGTGCACTTATTATATTAATGAGAAGGAATTGGAACTTGGGAAAAGGCTGCCCGGGTAAGCCAGGCTCTTCCCACAGCCTCTGAGTGGTTGTCGGGTCTCGTGGTAGGTGGAAGGAGCCCTCCTGGGGCCATGTGCCCATTGAGTTGAGAGGCCCGCACGGGCTCAGCAAGGCCCTGCGGCCAGAACCAAGGGCCAGGCCCCACGAAGGTGACAGTGCCAAGCCAGAGCCCAGGTCTGAAGTCTCGGAAACCAGGAGAAAAGACCCCCTTCCATAGCGAGGTTCCACAAACAGCTGTCTCGTACACACATTCGGTGGGGGCAGAAGGCTGTACTAATTGCAGGTGCTTTGTGACTCAGGAAGGACTTGGGGGGCAGAGCCTCCCTCATACCTCGTGCGTGGGTATGAATTATTCATCCGTTGCCTCTCTGTGCACCTACTATGTGGGGAATGTTCCAAGGCAGCCATGTTGCCCCAGCAACCACCCTGTCTCCAGAGGCTGCTGACCCAGGGTAGGGCTTATGCAAATCCCATCTCCTCCTGCTGCCTCCTCCCCCAGCCCCCTCCCCACCTCCATATTTGCTAACACGAGGCTGGCATGAAAGGGCATTAGTCATGCCATGGCTGGGCTGACAGGTGCGGTACCCAGCGGTGGCAGAGCGGCTGCCTCAGTGTCAGGAATAGGAGCCGTAATTAGAGCGCGGAACAGAATGAGCGTCAGACGAATTACCAGGCAGCAGATCATATTTGTCAGGAAGGATTGCATACATAAAAATTAAGTGACAGTACACGCCGGTATAATGAAAGAAAAATGAAAGATTTGCCTACACACAGCTCACAAGCTACAAGCAAGTGTCTCGCTCCGAGCAACGGCAGCAGCTGCAAGACAAATTGTAGGGCTGGGAGAGCAGGCCCTGCCCGCTCTGCCGCGAGACCCGACGGCCTCGGGCTGGGATCGGGTGGGAGGTGAGGCAGGCTCACATCCAGGCCAGTACCGTGCCCCACCCTGCCTTTCAGGGGGGCTGGAGAAGACAGGTCTGGTTGGGGGCGACCCTTGTCAGGTACCCACAGTCAGGCTGTTTTCCATGTCACCGACCCCTGGCCTGGCTGTGGGGCATACATAAATCCTTCCTTCTCCGTTCCCCAGGCCAAGTGCCCTGGTCGTGGGCTGGGTGGGAGATGTGAGGTTATGGGAACATGAGGTGATACCACCTTTCCTGCTCTCAGGGGGTTCCCGGACAGACCCAGGGTGGCACTGTGTGGGGGGCAAGCAGAATGGTACGTGGCAGGCCCACTGTGTGCACAGTGCTGGGCTGTCTGATTCAGCTGTGCCGGAGGAGCAAGGGTCCACTGGGGACCTGGAGCTGCCTTGGCCCCTCCCAGGGGCTTTATTTCCTTTTTATGAAGTCGCTAAACTGACCAAGGAGGTGTCTTAACAAAGAAGACAAGCTTTAAAGGATGCTTGAAAAACATGTTGCATCTTAAAAATGTGGACCAGTGAGGCTTAAAATCTTTTGACAGATGAGGAAACGGGGGCAGAGAGCAGCGCTGCCATATCCCTGTGGTCCCCGGGCAGGCAGGGGCTGGGGAGGCCTTTCGGGGCTGGAAAGTGTGTTTAGCATCTTCCCCACCAGCCACAGCATCTTCCTGTCCCAGGTGGTACCTTGCTTAGTGCTCTAGCCGCCCAGGGAGGTGGGAATCCTCAGAACTCGTTAATAGGGGAGGAAGCACAGGCGCAGTGAGGCGAGCACCTTCGCGTTGCCAGGTGGCACTTCAACCAGAACCACGTGGCAGGTGAGGGCGTGGCCACGTGGTGGGCGGGGCGGTGCCACGTGGCGGCTGAGGCGCGGCCACGCGAGCGTTTCCACCCAAGGCTTCCTGCGCCATGTTGGGATGAGCCCCTGATACCTGGGAATGTGGGGTGCGGCGTAACTGGGCAGCGTCGGGCTCCCTCACTCTTAAATCTGTTAGCGATCCTCCATGGGGGAACTACCAGTAGGCAGATATTTAGGGATGTAGACAATATGGAATCAAGTCGATGCTGGTAGAAGTACAGTGTTTCATGAACATGGCTGCTTCTTGGGAGGGCTGAGTGTGGCCTGACCTCGGGTCGGCTGGTGACTTAGGAGGATTTAGTGACAAACGGTGGCACACGGACAGGGTGTTCGTATGTTGCGGTGCCAGTGTTGGGTGGAGCCGGGAGAATCTGGAGAGGCCCCGGAAGCTGAGGACCTGGCTTTTCTCTCTTGGGGGATGAGAAGCCCTCGGCCCGAGGCAGAGACATGGCGCCTGCCTTGGGGTGCAGGATGCGGGGCGGGGGGCAGTGAGAATGGGCAGGGCAGGGGGGCTAAGCCAAACCTTTGTCCAGGTGAGGTGCAGCAGCTAGGACAGTGGCCTGGGGGCCAGGGAGGAGGGGGCCCCCCTCAGCAAGTAAGGCCTGGTGTTGGGGGGCCAGGAAGGGAGTTTCATGGGTCAGGGCCTCATGCAGCACAGAGGAGTCTGGTCCTCACCGGCTCCCCTGCCCTCCTGGGCACCCCGAGCCCTCCTTTCCTCGGACCACCCCGCTCCATTGCCCAGCCCTTGGGGTCTGTGGGGAGCAGAGCCTTCCTAGAGCTGTTGCTTCCTCCTGTCCGTGTGCCAGGAGTTCAAACTATCCCCATTTTTCTGAGACAGATACCAGGGCTCCAGAATGTGGCGGCGAGGACCCCACGGACCATTGAGTTCACCCCGTGTTCCACTGGAGGCAGAGAGAGAGGGTCCGGCTCTCTGCTCGCCAGCGGCTGCAACGGGTCCAGGCCTGGCTGGGGTGCCGCTTGAGATGTGTGTCAGCGCCCCACCCCCTTTCCCAGCTGTTTTCAAAACCACCATCCGGGGAAAAAGTGCAGCCCACAGATGCCAGCCTCCCCTTCATGTGAAATCTTTGCCTTTTTCATATCTAATGAACATGTTTCAAACACCGTGAGCATTTCAAAACACGGCAAAGTTTGTTTTGACAGGAGTGGCGCATCTCGGGAAGCGGGGCCCTTTAATCAGCCTCCGCTTTGAGGTTCCGAGTTCTCCTCTGATATCTGCCGGGTTTGAAATCTGGGAGTTCTAGGTGAAGACGCCGGGAAGGTCAGGGTTTGTTGGGCTCCTCTTTCATATGCAGAGCTCTGTCCCTGGAGGGGAGGGTTGGGGCAGGGCTGGGGGCTGAGAGGCTGATGGGGAGATTGTTGGCAGGGGATTTGACACCCTGGCTGTGCACTTCCTGCATCTGAGCATCTCTGCGAAGGCTGTGTCGCTGCTCTGCCGCTGGAAGTGCCCACGGAGGTCCCCGCCTGGCCTGGCGTTTAGGGCCACTGTCTGCAGAGGCTCCTCCCCCTGCCAGCTTCTCCCTCTCTCCCCTAGAACCCCTGGGGGTCGGGGTCACTTCTCCAGGGCCTGCTGCAAGCTTGGAACTTCTTTGAAGTCTCTCATTTTATCTTTACTAAAACTCATGCAAGTTGTGCATTATCTTTCATAATGTCTGGGCATTTACTGTGGGCATAAAAGTAGAGTTTTATAGACTTCATTCCCTGGAAAAGCTGGCAAAACGGGAAGAGGTGCTGTTCACCCCCTGCAGCTTTGTAGTTTGAAGAGCCCTCCAGTGAGACAGAGCACCCCAACTTTAAGATGCAGAGGCCCCACCCCTGAATCAGGGAACAGGCCACACTTCCCTCTGTTAGCACTTGGTGGATTCATGGCTCCACATTCCTGAGCAGCTGAAAGGAGGGCCTGTGTGGGAGGCTGCAGAGTTCCTCTCAGTTGTATGATATGCTCCAGGAGGTTGTGGGAGATGCAGGGGCCCAAGTTCCAGCCCTGGAGCTTCTGGTCCCACAGGCCTGGAGTGGGGCCAGGCGTCCAGATTTTTAACAGCCTCTTTCAGGTGATCTCGTTACAGCCATTGGTCAGTTGACTCTTCCCTTGTTCAGCTGCCTCCTCCTGGACACTTGCTGGGACAGGCAACTCACTACCTCCTGATAGATCCACACCTTGGAGGATCCGGCAGAGTGTCAGGGATCAGTTAACATTGGGATGCTGATGGATGGGTGGACGGACAGACAGAGGGATGATGCATGACTGGAAAGACGGATGAATGGATGGAGTATGTAGCCCTGGCATTTTAGAAGAAAGTACAAATCTTATTAGGATATATTTGCCTTTTCCACCTCATATCCGGTGGAAACGAGTAAAAGCTGAAGGAGCAATAAAAAAGTAGAAGGTTGAGAGGAGAGCAGAAGGTGATGCCCCCAGCTTTCTCTCTCCAGTGCCTCCAGGCTTTCACCCCAAGCAGGGCCGAGGCAGGCATCTGAAACCTCAGCAGAGGGACAGGGAGAAAAAGGAAAGGCCCCGACTCCACTGAGCAGCTGGCCCTCCCTGCCAGGGGAGGGGGCGCTTTAACTGACCTTGAGAAGCTCACCAGGAAGCAGAGGCACAGACTGAACTGGAGGGCAGGCCGGGGTGGCCAGCAGGGGAACTCAAGCAGGGGGACCAGCTACTCAGTCTTCACTTTCAGATGGGCCTGGCAAGGCAGCCCCACCCAGGCCAAAGCCTGACCACTCAGCAGGTCTTCTCTCCCCCAAGTCCCTCCTGTGGGGCCCAGGAGGATCTAGAATAAGCGAAGGGTGAGACAGGGTGGGAAGAGGTGTCAGGGCCAGCCGACACTTCTGGCTAGGGGGTGGCGTTGGGGGTGGTTGGCCAGGGGTCTTGGTGCAGCGCAGCCAGACAGTGGACCTGCTGCCCCTCACTGAGGACAGGGCCTGTGACCTGCGCCATCTCTGTGTGCACCCCATCAGCCCCGTGTGGTGGTTCTGTGTGGGAGACGGTCCTCACCTGGTAACCATGTCCACCCACAGCACCCCAAGTGCTGGATCGCTTGCCATTTGGTCTGAGGTTCCCACTGTTAGGTGAGAACTGTTTGGATTTCATCCTGTGGTTTGGATATGACAAGTCATCCATTTCACACTTGCCCATTCATTTTCATTTTGCTCCCTTGTGACCGAAATATACAAGGGGTTGCTACTAGAAGTACAGTTTGCTTATAGAATCCCACATGGGTTCATTTGCTAACTGACAGCTCTTTCTGCTAAGTAGCAATTAGCCCCCTGATTTCAGCCATAAAGTATGCATGTAGGATGACACAGTTCTTAAAACTATTTAAGTGATGGCTGCTGTCCTGGTTTAAAGATTATTGCCATCAAACAATGCTTGGTAACCCAGGAAAGCAATAATCAGCTAGTCCCTAGGACAGACATAAGTAAATAGTGTGTTAGGCTGCATTTAAAAGTGTTTATCCTGATACATACTATCTGATACCATGCAGATGGGTTCATTGACTTGGTGACTAGATGCTTAGAGGGCACCTGCTGTGCCCTGGTCCTGGGGAGGGCACTGGGACACTTTGGTAACAAGATCCTGCTCCCGGGGTGCTCAGGCCAGGAGCAGGAGTTTCCAAAACTGTTCATGGCCCCTACAAGATGGGCACAACAGAATTTCTCACCCATCTCCAAAGAGAGGAGAAAAGCAAGAAGATCAGTTTCAAACAGCTAAACTTTCTCAATGTAAGACACTGTCCTTGAGCTTGAGTTTTCTTCTTGTTTTAGTGTTAAACTGAGAAGTAGGGACATGAAGTGGTAGTTGGGATTTTGTGTTTGAACACCTTTACTTGGCAAAAATAAGTTGCCTTGAAACGCCTTTGGCCCATGACAGCCGGAAGTCTAGGCCCCTGCCTTGAGGCAGCCGTCACTTTCCCAGTCCAGCTCATCAACAGGCCTCTTTTCCCCCAGGGTCCCCTGTGTTCCCACATCCCTCCTTCCTAGGGTCATCAGTCCACATCTCAGTCTCAGCCTCTGCCACACTGGACTGTGGCTGCCTTCATAGTCCCTGAGCAGAACAGCCCCAGCCACCGTCACATTCATATGGCCAGTATAAATGTCCTCCATGTAACAGTCTTTAAAACCTGGCCTCCTGAACAGCTGTCCTTCAGATGGACTGATATAAGAATTTCAGATTATAAATCTGTGGTTGCAAATCCAGGTTCCTATGCCCCCTTGCTCAGCCCTGCCAAATCAGCCGCTCTGCTGCAACTTGCATGCCTCTGGTGATGGGGAGCTCACTACCCACCAGGAAATCCTTCCATGCTTGCCCAGCTCCAGTCTTTAAGTGTGCTGCCTCTGCTTTTTAACTGAGACATGATATGCACACAGCAAAGCTCTCTCAAGCCCTTTCCTGATCATAAAGTAATTTTTCCTGTTTTGGATAAAAATGAAATCAAACAGTGGTATTCTTTTGTTCCTGGATTCTTTCCCTCAACATTGAGTCTGTGAAAACGGTCCCTTTTGTGGTACGTACCTGAGATTTGCTCTTGTTTGTTGCTGTTCAGTGTTCACTTATGTGAAAAGACCACATTATCAATCTATCCTTTCTGCTGTGGATTACCACTTGTTTCCAGTTTGGGGCTATTACAAATAAAGACATTCTGCAAATTCTTGATCACGTCTCTTGATGAACAGAGTACTCTTCTCTTGGGCATATACCTAGGAGAAGAATTGCTGGATTTTAATGTTGGCAGTGTGCAACTGTAGTACAGTAGATACTGCCAAATGGTTTCCCAGGGTGATGGTGTTGTTTTATGGCCCCGTGAGCAATGCATAAGGGTTCCAGTTGCTCTGCACACCGCCACCTTAGTTATCTAAATCTTTTAGCTTAAACCATTCAGGTGGTAGGTGGTACCTCATTGTACTTTTAATTTGCATTGCCCTAATCAGTAATGAGAAATATAGCTTCATTTCACATGTTTATTGGTGACTTGGATAGTCTCCTCTTGAAATGACCCTTCAAATATTTTGCTAATTTGAGAGAGGGTGGGTGTTTGTCTTTTATATGTTGATTTATAGAAGTTTAAAAATACATTCTGTCTATGAGATCACTGTTGGGACAATTTTCTTTCTGTCTATGGCTTGCCTTTTAACTCTCAGTGGTCTTTCATGAACTGAAGTTCCTAATTTTAATGAAGCCCAGTTAATCAGTCTTTTCTTTTATAGTTAGTATCTTTTCTGTCCTGGTTAAGAAATCTCAGGCAGGACATGTTGATTGGTGCTAGTAGCCAAGGGTGGTGGCTAAGAGTTCAGTTTCTAGAGCCTGAGGATCTGGGTTTGAACCTCAGTCCTGTCATTTTTCTGAGCCTCGGTTTCTCTGTCTGTTAAATGGGCTCACATGCCATGGTTGGTCAGCAGTCACCGTGGTGGTTTTCACTGCTGAGAACCTTATCTGAACTCTTCTGGGATTTAAGCAGTCACTTTTAGATGACACTTGGTCAGATGCTTCCCAGAGCCTGGCCTCTGTGTCCCCCTACCCTGGGCAATTAGAAAGAACGCCAGTCATCCGCCACCGAACCCCAAGATGGATTCTCAGGTCTGGGTGAGTCCCTGTTTCCAGGGACCCAGCCCTCTCACTTGTCAGAGGAGGGGGCAGGAAGAGAGGGCAAGGGGGCTGCCCAGGATCCCAGTGAGGCTGAGGTCAGGCCCCTCCCCTCCCCACCCCACCCCCGCCCCAACCCCACTGCCCAGAGCATGAGCGCCTGCCTATCCCTTTGCTATGTTTCAGTGGGGACGCCGTACTACATGTCACCAGAGAGGATCCATGAGAACGGCTATAACTTCAAGTCTGACATCTGGTCTCTGGGCTGTTTGCTGTATGAGGTGAGTGTATGGCCCATGGCCCAGCGGCATTTAGAGGGGTGAGCGTGATGGGCACCCAGCTGGGGCAGGGCTCACCTCACCAGCTCGGTGGAAATCCGGGATGCACGTCTGCCTGTGGCATTGGTACCATCTGGGTCTGGTCCTTCACCAGTCCACTCTGCCCAACGTCAGCCTGATTAGCACTGCCAGGCAGGAAGGGGTTAGAGGGATGGCCAGTGGGAGGCTGGGTGCCATCTCGCCCCTGGGCTGCTCAGATCTGGGAAGGGAGACAGACTGGAACCAGACAGAGTGTCCAGTGTCTGCTTGTTGATGGAAGGAGCACAGGCAGGGGGATCTGGTTGCCCCGGTTTCCCTGGTAACCAGGGTGATTCTGTTCAGTGTCTGTCCTTTACCCATGGGCCAGACCCCACGCAGGGCCCCTGTCAGCTCAGGCCCATGCCTCTGAAATGCTCCCCACCAAGAGGGGGCCACGAGCTTCTAGGTTCAGACCATGGGTCACCCTAGAGACCACCAGCCTCTCTTCCTGAGCTGTGAGATGGAGCTACCAGATGGCCATTTCCAGATCTGGTGGCCAGCCTGGATAAAGGGACAGGAATGTTTCTGAGTCTTGTTAGGCTTAGACATGAGACAACATGAACTTTTGCTGCTGCTGGGGAGGCGGAGTACTTTAGTATCTCCAAGTTGGCAGCCACACCCTCCTGCTGCCATGGCCCACCCCCTGCTGGGCAGGTCTCCTGTCTGTAAAATGGCAGTAGTAGCATCCTGCGTTGTCACAGGCCAGGTAAATGAAATAACATTTCATTTTATTTCAGGCTTTGAAGGGCTTTGAAGACCCTCCAGGGCTGAGAGACACCAAACATGCTTTGGGTTTAGAATTGGAATCTTGATTATTTTTCTGCTTTCCTGGGGTGGATTTGAGCATCCCTGAAATCTGGCTTAGAACCAATAAGCTGAAGAATCTCCCAGGGCAGCAACATGTTGGGGTAGCGTCAAGGGGCCACCAGGAGTGTTTTGGAGTTGCAGAGACTTCTTTGTTTCCTTGGGAGTTCTGGCCCTGGGAATTGACCTCGTGGCCCGTGGGTATAGACTTCAGGAGTCAGCTGCCCGCTGCTGAAGTGCCAGGACTGGGGTGGCTATGCCGTCAGAGTCTCTTGGCGCTGAGATACCTGCTCACTGCATTACAGATTAAGGCTATGAGATCCAAATGCTGATCCGTTTACAAGGTTTAAACTTCACAGCGTCTTTCTTTTTAAGCCAGTGGCCTGCTGTTAGTAGCAGACATTTCATTTTAAAGAGTGGTCTTGTGGTTGAAGATGAGGCCACGTGGAAATGTGGCCCTGGTGGCGTTTGTGCCTGAGTCCCCTTCTCCTGGAGGTGTGCTGTGTGGGTGTCCCACTGAACCCTCCTGACGGTCTCTCGGTGCACCAGGCCCTGGTAATCAGAGGTGGGGAGCAGACTGTTTCCTGGGCCTCACAGGGGCGTCTGTTGTAGGTGGAATTTTTTATAAGCACCAAACAGGAGTAGCCCATGGAGGTGGTGCCCCCTGGGAGCTGCGGTGCATCAGGGCACAGGGGCTTCCCCCGCCGCAGGGATGAAGCGGGCTGAGCTGGACTACTTCCCACGTGGGGAGCTGTGGTGGTGACTGGGTGAGAGAGATGCGGGGCCTGGTGTGGGCCCCGACCTCAGTCTTTGCCCGTGAGGGCCCAGGAGCTGCAGGTGCAGGTATAACGGGCTCACACCTGGCTCATGAGGTGTGGACAGCACCCGGCTCAGAAGGCCCTGGGCGGTCCGGGGGCAGGTCAGGGCATCGCTCTTCCTGCCCCCCTTGTGCCTCTGAGCCCCTGAGCCAGGGCACGTGAGCAGCTGGCCACATTTCCCTTCTCGCTTTGGCCAGCGGGGAGCCAAAGTCCAACTGTCACCCGTCCCCACAGAGACATGGACACTCACCTAGTCCAGGTGGCTCTCTACTTCTCTGTGCTGTGTTCGGGATTTCTGTAAGTCACTTCCTGCCTCTGAACCACGTGAGTCTCCAGATGGAAACAAACAGGCGCGCAGGTGGCTGGGATATAACGGCCCTGCTGCTGTCCTCAGGGCTCCAGAGCTGGTGCCAAGCCGTCCGCACCGGTGCCCTCTCCCTAGAGGCAGACGCTGTCCTCGAGTCCCTGCCATGGGCGCCTGAACACACGTATAAAGAGGGAGCATCCATAGGGGCTCCCCAGCCTGGAGGGGCGGGTTTATCTCAGTATTGATTTGCTGGCACTGTGTGGAGCTATGTGACTCGCAGCCAGGTATGGGAAGTCAATGAAATCAGACGAGTCCTGCATGTGAGGGGACAGCTGACCTAAACCCAGTGGCTCCGGGTCTCCGACAGAAGAGGACTGGTGTGGTTGACGTGCTGGCCCCTCTGAGGGCAGAAGGCAGCTTGGGGCTCTTCCCCAGGCTACCACCCCCAAGCCCTGTGGGAAAACAGAACTGGATATTTTCCCAGCAGACGGGGAGGGAGATGCACCTGAGCCCAGGGCCGTGGTAATTGGAAGGAAGCACCCCCCAGACACGGCTGGAGCCCCCACTGCACAGCCTGGGGGGTGCCCTGAGGGCGCCAGCCTGTAGAGCTGTGACAGGCTCTCCCACCCCCATCCCCCCACCACCCACAGATCACTTCCAAGGCTTCTGAGCGGACCCAGTGGAGCACCCCTGGGCCAGGGCGGCGGGCGGCAGCACGGAGCCAGAGGAAACCTGCGCACAACAGAGACAGGCTCACCCTTCCCTCCGAGCCCCAGTGTGGACTGGGAGTATCAGGAGTCCCCGTGACAGATTACCAGTTGGCCTGATACAACATAAAATTATAATCTTCCCCCTTGGAAGCCAGAAGTCCACAATCAGTGTCCCTGGACTCAAGGCAAGAAAAGGAAAAGGCCACCTACATTCCTTGGCTTGTGATCTCTTCATCATATCACTTAAGTCAACGGACCTCTTCTGTACTCCAGTCTCTCTGCTCCTTCTCACAAAAATACTGTGTTTATATGTAGTAGGGCCCACCTGGATCACGCAGGACTCTCCCCCTATCTAGGATCCTTAATTTCATAACATCTGCCAAATTTATTTTGCTATATAGGCAACACATTTGCTGACTCCCAGGATTAGGATGTGAATATCTTTGGGGACCTTTATTCAGCCCACCACATCACCTTCCACCTGGGCATCCAGATGTCCACTGAAAATCTCCTGAGGTCACCTTAAGATGCTGCTGTCGCCCCATGGCTAGTGAGGAGCTGCCACAAAGCAGTACACCTGGCCTGCACCCCTCTGGTGGGTGCCGAGTGGGATCTGTCCTGAAGAGGTCAGCATGGGACAAACAGGCCTAACATCTCAGCAGCGGGGAACCGCACTGCCCTGGACATTGGAGTGGATCCCAAGAATGACACCAGGCCAGTCCCAGCTTTGCTGTAAGGGAGGAAGCTGGCTGAGAGGGGTGGAGAGACCTTCCAGGGTCACACAGCAAGAAGTGGCCTACATGGGCAGTGGTACCCGGGCATAGATACCCACCCTTCTGTGAACAGGAGCCGGGGAGGTGGTCCTTGTGGAGCCAGGGCCTCATCCCTTCTCCCCAGCCAGCAGGGGAGGTGTGACAGTGGAGAAAGAGATGCGGTGCCTCGGCTCAGAGCCCCTTTTGGGGGGAAGGACTGGTTGTGAGGAGCCCCCAGCAACTGCAGTGGCCCCTCCAGGAGCTCCCAGCAGGGATGCCTGAGTTTGGCCTGTTGGAAGGCCTGGTGCTTTGTTTTCATTACCTGGCACACCCGTGGAGGCGCTCAGCAGGCCGCCTGGGCTCTGCAGAATTTACTTATTTACATGGGAGCTCAGCTCTGAGCGTGGAGCTGAAGGAATCAGGGTCCTCAGTAGGGGGCCTTCTCACAGCAGCCTCGAGGCTGAGAACAGCAGAAAAGTGGGCCGGAGGGGGAGCGAGGGAAGACCAGGGTGGAGCTGTGCCTTGTGTGGAATCCTGCTTTATTCTGGCTTGAGCCAGAGAAGGGTCTCGGGAAGCAGGGCGGCTGACTGCTTGGCAGCTAGCCCCTGGGGTCAGCCTTCACTCCTGGACAAGATTGGGAGAAACTGGTGATGAGACGGATGTCTGAGGCCTTGACAGGGCCAGAGTCAAAGGCAGTTGCTGTCCCCTCCGAGTCAGAGACCGCTTCTCCTTCTGACATCTCAAATCACACACCAGTTTCCCTGAGCCCTCCCGGCGGGGGCAAGTGCCCACACTCGCCCATCTCTCTGGCCATGTGTCATCCCAATGACGCCAGGGAGGAAAAGTTCTGCATCTGAGGAGCAGCGCTGAGAGCCGTAGCATTGGCAGTCCTAACGAGGCAACCAGTGTCAGCCCCAAACAGCCATTCCTCCTCTGCTTCGACCAGAGGTGGGTGGTTGCTGGTACAAGGAGATCTCGACATCCGGGCTAATCGTTCTAATCCCAGTGTCTCCAGCAACCCCAGAGGTTCCTTCACAGCGTGACGCTCTGATCCGGGTGGAAGGCCTGTGGCCAGCAGCTGGAGGGGGAGCGGCCTGGGGAGGGGGGCAGGGGGATGCCGCTTCCACTAGAATCTGCATGTACGGATGTAGAAGCCGCTGTGAGCCAGGGAGGCTGAGGGCGCTCCTCTGGCAGAGCTCACTGCTGGCCCTGTTCAGAAAGCGTTTCTGAAACTGGGGAAGGCGCTGGAGGGAATGGAGAGGTTATCTGCAGGGAACGGCATGTACAGGGCTCAGGCCTCGCCATTCAAGGGCCCTTTTGTGCAAATCAGATCAGGCTGGCTGGTTGAAAGGGTCACCCAGTCCCTCTCCCAGGTCAGGCACATGGGAAACCAGAGCACATGTTAGTGGGGCCAGCATTTAAACATCCTTTCTACTGTGGACAGAAACACTTTCCAGGAAAATCCGCCTTAATCCACCTGCCTTGACTTGAAGGGCACCAGATCACCCTGAGCGACCGCCCTGGAGCCTCAGATGCTCTCTGCCGGGGCAACAGATGTCCCTTTGAAACTGCCCAATTAACCCTTTGCACCTGAGGTTCTCGTTTTAATTATTGGAAATACATCACCCAAGCGATGCCATTTTGCACGCTAGTTGGTAAAGACAGTTCCCCGTTTCTGCACACCCCTCCTGGTTTGCCAAGTGCCACGGCCACTCCCTGCAGCCTTCCCATGGGAGATTTCACAGTCCAGGTGGTCTGCAGCCCTCCTCAGAGGGGCCCAAGCCCCTGGTCAGGCGGAAGAGAGCGGTAAGGCTCAGCACCCCTCTGAAATCACTCAGCCAGGGCCCTGGGCCCACAGGTGCTGCTCTGGGGAGACTCCTGACCTGGGCCAGAGGAAACCCCAGGTCTCCAGGCCACACCGCCTCTTCAAAGGCCATTTGGAAGCCCAAGGACACTGTGGGGTCTGAAGCCCCCTGTGCCTCCTGAAGGAGGCAGGCTATACTCTCAGGGTCAGCTGACCTATTCACAGGCTGAACAGAACACGGGGGCAGGCCAGGAAACTAAAGCTGCCAGGCTACCTACCACGTTCTGCCCTGAGACCGGGTTCACTGGCCCGCCCTCTGGGGCCTGACGGGGAGCAAGGATTCCTCAGGTGTCGCAGAGACCCTGGCTGCAGCCCACGTACAGAGCGGCCCTGGCACCGGCTCCTCGAGGGGAACCAGGGCCGAATGTCCAGGCGGGCACAGGTACCTGACGGTGCTTGAGTAGCAGGAGGAGTTGGGCCGTCATCTGGAAGTAGGAGTGACAGGAGGCACTTTAACCTCATTACGGCTTCATCAGCAGATGGGGCCAGTGGGCACCTCACTGGGCCGCCTAACACGGCCACCCCTCAGTTCCTGTGTCCCCTTTGAAGACACCCCCAAGGGTGCTGAGTGGTGGGGTAGGAAACTCAGCTAGTTCCCTGATGGGCCAAGAACCCACCAGGGCCTCCACAGCCCCCAGGAGAGGGCTTGCTTCCAGAGTGGAGCCGGAGGATGACAGCTCAGGTTGGGACCCTCCTCCGTGCTGGCCAAGGCTCACTGCCACCCTGCAGGGGGAGCCGTGTCCATCTCAGATGAGGAAATGGGGGGCCGGGCCCGCAGTGAGTGAGTGTGGAGATGGGTGGGACTCAGGAAGCTTCTGTCTGGAGTGTCTGTGAAGCCCAGGGTCCCCGGCCCTGCCTTCATGGGCAGCCAAACAGCCCTGCGCCCCCTGCTAATGTCTGGACATGCAGCTTTCAGTCAGCAGCAGCCACTGCCCTGAACCCTGGGCTTCCACAGCAGCTCTGTGACAGGCTGGGGCACAGCCAGAATGAAAGCCAAAAATGCCTCCCCACCCCCTCCACCCCACACATCAAATGTTAGTCCTTAGATAGGTTCAGTTCAGTCGCTCATTTGTGTCTGACTCTGCGACCCCATGAACCGCCACACGCCAGGCCTCCCTGTCCATCACCAACTCCCACAGTTTACCCAAACTCGTGCATTGAGTCGGTGATGCCATCCAACCATCTCATCCTGTCATCCCCTTCTCCTCCTGCCCTCAATCTTTCCCAGCATCAGGGTCTTTTCAAATGAGTCAGCTCTTTGCATCAGGCGGCCAGAGTATTGGAGTTTCAGCTTCAACATCAGTCCTTCCAATGAACACCTAGGACTCATCTCCTTTAGGACGGACTGGTTGGATCTCCTTGCAGTTCAAGGGACTCTCAAGAGTCTTCTCCAACACCACAGTTCAAAAGCATCAATTCTTAGGTGCTCAGCTTTCTTTATAGTCCAACTCTCACATCCATACATGACCGCTGGAAAAACCATAGCCTTGACTAGACGGACCTTTGTTGGCAAAGTAATGTCTCTGTTTTTTAATATGCTGTCTAGGTTGGTCCAAGGAGTAAGCGCCTTTTAATTTCATGGCTGCAGTCACCATCTGCAGTGATTTGGGAGCCCCCCAAAATAAAGTCAGCCACTGTTTCCATAGTTTCCCCATCTATCTGCCATAAAGTGATGGGACCAGGTGCCATGATCTTAGTTTTCTGAATGTTGAGCTTTAAGCCAACTTTTCCACTCTCTTTCACTTTCATCAAAAGGGTCTTTAGTTCTTCACTTTCTGACATAAGGGTGGTGTCATCTGCATATCTAGGTAGGCAGTTTCCTAAATTTACTTCTCAAATAGACATCCTCCCACCAGTGTCTTCAGAATTGCTCTTTAGAAATATAAGACCATGTGACAAGAGGAACCCACTAATCCCAAGCACAGCTCCTCCTGAGCAGGGCCTGTCTCCCCATGCCCTGTGTACTTACGACCAAAATCAGCACCTGGGAGCTGAGCTGTGGGCAGGCAGGCGCCTGCACACAGCTGGTCCTCAGGACACAGATGCGCCTTCTTCGTTGCCCTTCGTTTTGTCCCTGAAACCTTTGTCCCATTCGATGTGCTTATGTTGCAAGGATCGTGTTAAAACTGCCTCTTGCTCTTGCACCCCAGCTTCCTCAGGATGGGGGGTGGGGAGCCTCGCGGGACAGCTGCTGCAGTGAGGACGTGGAAGCACACACTCCCGCCCGCCCCCCCTCCCCGCACCGGCAGGAGCAGCCCCTTCTCCCCTGGACCTCAGGGCCAAAAACTCCTCTCTCATCCCTCTCCTTGCAGATGGCAGCTCTTCAGAGCCCCTTCTATGGAGACAAAATGAATCTCTTCTCTCTCTGCCAGAAGATCGAGCAGTGTGACTACCCACCTCTCCCCGGGGAACATTACTCTGAGAAGGTGGGTCTGCTGCCGCCAGGGCTGGGCCTGGTGAGCTCCGACGACCAGCGAGGCTCCAGGAGGGGCTGAGCCTGGGTTCACTTAACAGGGTGCAGAAGGAAGTGACTTCTCCACTTCCTGCTGTGAGGGACTCAGGGTTGGGGACAACAGGAGGCACACAAGGGGTGGCAGGGCCTCGCTGGCCCCACGCTACCATTGGCAGCCACTTTGCTTCCAAGAGAGGAAACCACAGCAGGCAGACCAGTCTCCTTGCTGTCACAGACCTGCGTCAGACCCTTTGGTGGTCTTATTTTCAACATTCTACACTGAGGGTAGGGGCTCTGAATACAGACTCTTGACAAGTCTGGCAGTCAGGCTGTGATGGATAAGGCTGTGGGAGAGTGTCTTCTGCCTCAGGTCCCTCTTCTTAAAAGCAGGGCTGATGTTTTGCCTTCATGGATAAAAGGTGAGGAGGAGAGGACAGGTTTACAGCCCAGAGTGGTTAAGAGTGTAACATACTCACCCTCACTCTTCTTGGGCGAATCTCTGAACTGAGTCTGTTTCCTCATCTGTAAAATAGCGGTAATCTTGGAATCTCCCACAGAGGATTAAGGTAAGGCAGGGGGGATGTGCTCAGTCCAGCACCAGGCTAACATTTACCACCATCATCAGCCAGAGTAGCCATTGCTGTAGCAGAGCCTGGGTCAAAGGAAACGCTCCATGGGTTGTGTTCAGGGTCAGGACTAGGGGGTGTGACAGGGAGTCTGAGTCTCCCTGGGCCCACCCTGCAGGACCACAGGCCATCGCCTCACAATAACAACAGCTCACATTAAGGACTGATGAGTCCCCCTGCCCCTAATGCCATTTTACCAGGAAGGTTCAATGACTCAGAGGGGTTAAGTAACTTGCTTGTGATGAAAGCAGTGTTTGACCCAGATGACCCTGCACCTAGCTGTCATGCCATCCTGTTTCCTGAGGGTGTAGCCCTCTTCCATAGCCAGTCGTCCAGCCAAAGCAAGGCAGCGTCCAGACTGCTCACTTCACCATTGTCAAGGTTCTGGAAGGAGCAGTCCTTGCCCACCAGGCTATAGCGACCAGGTGTCCCAGTGTGTGCTAACCCTGCATCCAAGCAAGCTGACTAGAAGCGGCCTCGGCCACCCTTCTCCTGGCAGCCTCTGTTCCCATGCCTGCTGGCTCTGCAGACTCCCGGCGGCAGCCAGAGGGCGGGCAGGAGTGCATGTCCCTAGAGTTGCTCACTGCACTCTCTTGTGGCTGTTGCTTCGTGGCTTGCAGAGTTCTCCTGTGACCTTTGGAGGAAGTACTTATGCTCTGGGGTGGAAGCTGGTAGGAAAGGAGAAACTAGTTGAGTTGTTCACCAGCGTAACAGTTGCATTGGTTTTTCTCCCCCTTGTTTTGGGTTTTTTTAATCTGTAGGTATTCTTGGTTGTGCCGGGTCTTTGTTCCTGAGGGCTTTTCTCTGTTGTGCTGAGTGGGAGCGGCTCTCTAGCCGTGGTCCACGGGCTTTCACTGCAGTGGCTTCTCTCGTTGCCAAGCACAGGCTCTAGGGCACACAGGACATGGACACTCAGTAGTTGCGGCTCAGTACTTGAGGTGCAGGGGCTTAATTGTTCTACAGCATGTGGAATCTTCCTAGATCAGGGATCGAACCCGTGTCTTCTGTGTTGTCAGGTGGATTCTTTTCCCCTGAGCCACCAGGGACGCCTTGAATTAGGAGTTTTGTTGGAAATTGTTAAGAAGGTTGGAGTCATACCACCTGGAACAAATGACTTCTCTGGGCCTCAATTTGCCAGTTTGTCAGTGGGAACTGTCAGCTCTGTCTCATGGTTATAAAGCTAGAATGAAGGAATTCTCATAAAGCCTTTGGCCCTCTTCCCTCCCAAGTCAGTCCTTCCACCATCCAGAGTGCCTCCACCCCAGAGCACCTGGCTTTCACCAGCTGTGTGCAGCTCCTGGAGGTGTTAATTCTTAGCACTGGAGCCCTTCTGCACACCTCACTTTTGAAGTTTTATCTCCTTTTAGGAATAAGACACTATTTCTCTTTTGAAAATTTTCAGGCACACACTTGTTGCCAACTGTGTGGTCTACTCACAGACTACCTTAATGTGGTTTTCTTGGGCACTTTCACAGCCACTGCCCCCAAACACTACGGTTCTGGAGTTTGGTCTTGCAAGCTCGGCTGCATCTGGCCAGGAGCTTCCCAGTGTTTATAAAGCAGTGAAATCTCCAGTAAGGCACATAGGCTGAAACCTCTCCCAGGAGGAGGAACCCCAGATCCCTCAGCCTGGAACAGCTCAGGAGTGAAGCAGGAAGTGCGCACCACCAGACCCACTGGGCTGATCCCAGAGTCCATGTGAGCCCCCTTAAGTCAGGATCTCCCTTCTCCCTGCTGCGCCTGGCCAGCCCTTCCAGCAGCAGGTATTTAAATGAAAAAGAAAAAACTGCAGTGAGCCCAGTGATGCAAGTTAAGATGTAGGCTTTCTAAGGTCATTATTTTAATTACCATTAAAATAATTGGCACTCTGGCTATCAGAAGAATGGAGGTGATCAGAGGCTCAAGGTACCCCTCCCCCACCCGGAGGCAGGCGCAGCCTTCAGTGACTGTATAATTAAAAGCTCCGTCTTTCATGAGCACAATAAAGAGGCCAGGGGGTGGGCAGACTGCAGCTCTGCTGCATGTTAATGCATTTATTATGATCAATAAGCCCTTGCCTTGAGTTTTGCCCTCTGCTTTGGGCATCTGCATGACTGACAGCAGACACACACAGAGTACACAGATTTACCCAGGAGTGGAGACGGCAGAAGTTCACAATTCTTTGGAGGCAGCACTCTCAGGGTCTCCAAGACCTGGCCTTGGGACCAGACAGGCCAAACACTGGCCCTGCGCGCCCACCACTCACCCGTCTTGAATGTCTCTGCTCATCGTGTAGGAACGGTGAGGGTTAATGAGTTAATACAGAACCTCAACAAAGCTGCTTGGGAGTAATAGGCATCATCTGTCTTTTGCAGTTACGAGAACTGGTCAGCATGTGTATCCACCCTGACCCCAACCAGAGACCCGACATCACCTATGTGCACCAGATTGCCAAACAGATGCACGTGTGGACCTCAAGCACCTGAGCGTGGATGCAGCGTGCCTTCTCGGAAGCCACACCTTACCTGCCTTACCTGAGTCTTCTCCAAAGTGGCCACCTGGTAGCTGGGACCAGCTAAGACTAGAGGGTTCAGCAGGTTCCCCAAAGAGGGGCCCAGGCTTCATAGCAGATGCTGAACACAGGGCTGCTGGGGGGAGGGGCACTGGTCACGTGCTACTGGTGGTCACATTTGGAACTCCTTTCTTTAAACTGTTGTGAACACTCTCAGCTGGGTTGCAAGGGGTGGATGGTCCAGTGAGCCACTGACACACCCCTTATATCTGGACTGTAATGTGAATCTTTTGGATAATTCCTTCAGTGGCCTGTTAAGGTCTGTACTAACAGGAGAATACAGGAGACTCTGATTTGTAGTGAGCCTTTTAAAATGGATAGTGGCAAGTTTAGCTCTTAGAATCTTTTCAAACAATCAAGCTGTGTGCTTAATTTACTCTGTTGTAAGGGAAAAAAGTGGAAATATTTTTTTTTTAAGTAGAGTGGAGATTTTCCTAATATTTTTCTCTATGTTTATAACTTGATAAATGACGACGAGGTGAACCCAGCATCTGACATAGAGGCAAAGAGTATTTGAAAGCCATGAGTGTTCTCTGTGCAGTCGGCTCAGCCCTCTTCTGAACACCCGCCAGCACCGGGCCCTCATCACTGGCCTGAATGCTGGGGGTTCATTTAATGATCAGTGTGAAGTGTTTTCCTCGCTGAGAAGCATAGGAAATAAAACTATATGGGCTTTGTGCTGGTCCGGCACCTTCCTGGCATGACCCTGGGCAAGCTTCTTAACCTCTGAGACCGTTGCCGCATCTATAAAATGGACTTAATAACATCTGTCTTCAGGGTTGCTGACAGAATTTGAGATAAAATATGTAAATTATCTAGCTCATGGCAAATGATCCAAAAATGGTAGCTACTCACCCCTTCACAAAGCTGAAATCCACGGACCATGCAAGTCAAGAGTTAACGTACAGCTGTATTATTTGTAGAAAACCAGAAGTGTGTTCACTTATTTCTTGCTCCCAAATAGGATTAACTGTGAAGATTAATTTATAAATGTGAACTTAAGGAAAACTGAAGCTCTGAAGGAAGTAGTCTGAATTTTGTTTTTACACTCAAGTTAATCCTCAAATGGTCTACATAGTCGCCCACTGACTTGATGACAGTTCAGCCCTCCAGACAGACAGTGCATGTGTCCGCCCCACTGGTGTCCTGGTCAGGCCTTCCTGGGGACAAAGGATTTGGGTCGGGCCAGTGTGCCGATTTCTTGTGTGAACTCTGTTCTACTGTAATACTGTCGCGTTTGAGAGATTTTCTTCAGATGCAGCCTCTGCTTTGTACTCATCCTCCATGGTTGAAATAAAATGGGTAAGAGGGGTCCTTCTGTGAATGCGTATGATTCGTGAGTTCTTTTAAAACAGCTTCACACTGCAGCACAATCTCTAAAGCTGCTTTTAAAAACACAATTTCTCAGGCCCCAGACACTGAGTAATCTGGGAATTTTTTTAAGCTCCCCAGATAATTTTGATAAATCGTCAGCCAAGTTGCTATCCTAAATAATCGCATTGTTCTCCCCACCCCACTCCTGGCAGTTTAACCGGGGCAGCTTGCCCAAGACTGGGTTCACTCTGGGAGACCATGGCACCGGGCCTTTCTCATGTCCCCAAGATGAGCATGCCCTGGAGGACAGTCAGACTCTGTCTGTCTGGCACTTAGCACTGACAGTTTTTCTGATTCCAGGCAGACTTTTTGCAAATATTCTGCTTATGGCTCTCAGAATCCCTACTGTGTCTGTCTCCCTTGGCAGTATCGTCTTTGGACACAGATGAACTAGCTTTCTGCATGCCATCAACTTTCAACCCCTTGAGAACAATTCTGCTTAGTACAAGGACCCTCTGGAGGTACACAATTTCAGCCATTCAGCAGGCCTGAGTATTGGAAAAACAGTCATTTCCTAACAGAGAGTAAGTCCCAAGCATTCTTGGGACATCTGTGAAACTGGGCAAAGCAGAGTACACCCAGGGTCACGCAGCTAGAGCAAAGCAACACTGTCCACCTACCTGCTTGTTCTCGGTACTGAGAACCGATGAGTGGTTCTTTCCTACTTGGCTGTGCTGCACTCATCCTAGGTGGCAAAGAAAAGAAGAAACCTGGGACTACCCTGAACAAAGAGAAAAGTAAGTTAGCAAAGGGGTGGGAAACCACTAGCTCTGACTTCAGCCACTTAATTTTGTTCTCATTTTTTATTGGGTTCATTCAGCAAACACTGGCCGAATGTCTTACAGGGGGAGCCTCCATTGCCCCCAGTCTTCCAGAGCGGGAGCCAGCCAGCCACTGACACCATTCAGGACGTGTCCATTGTTTGGACTGTTTCTTCCAGCACCTCAATTTCCAGGGTTGTGACTTTTTCAGTGAGGACAGCAGTGGTCCCTTTCTCACACCTGTACCGGCCAAACCTAGTGAGAGAAAGACAAAAGCAGAGAGTTAGGATCCCCTAGGGGCCTGACAGAGGGCTAGAGAGAGGGACAAGTATTTAGGGGGCAAGCCGGCTTAGACTGGAGTCCTGGCTCTCCTGACTCCCAGTTCTTCGAAGCAGGGGGGATTCCACTCCCCAAAAGGTCACTTTCCTCGGCTCTCAAGTGCTACAAAATGGGACTACAGGAAGACAGGATGCATGTGGAAAGAGGTAAGATCGAGCACCTGGCACTGAGTGGACCCTCGGATTTCCTTCCCCACCTCCGCATCCCCAGGAGAAGCATTTGTTCCTCTGCCTTCAAGCTTAAACCTCCCTAAAGCATTAATAACCATTAATACTGAAGCTACCTTCAGTAACCAGCAGGAAGTCAATCCTTTCATTAAGGTGCCACTGCCCCGGATGACATAACTGTAACCTTAAACATGGTAAAAATATCTGGAAGCATTAACAGTACAAAAATGACCCACAGCCAGACTCTGGGCTTGTCACTGTTGACCACACTCGAGACTCAAGAAGGGAGAGTTAACTGTCCCTAAAGGGACACGGCAGATCACCACTAACGCTCACCCAGCACCACTTTGCCTAGGTGAATCTGAAAGGTTTCTCTGAGCTTGGCAGCCTCTAATCTCACAGTGGGACCAGGGAGACAACACTGTCGAAGCAGCACAGGTCCGCCTGTTCCTCTCGCCTGTCTGCAGCTGAGACACTTTCTGTCCGCGGACGCTGCTGGCTGTGCCATGACCAGGTGCTCCTTGAAAAGCCATCCTCTCACCTGGCAGCTTGTGCTCAAAGAGGGCAGGAGACAGAAAAAAGGGTGGCATAACAGCTCTGTACAAAACCAGGAGTTTGTACAGCCACGAACAGTGGGCCTTTAAGTTCTGTGAAACACCCCCCCACAGTCCCCACCCTGCTCTTAAAGGGCCCGAGCAGCAGCACCTCCTTCAGGTGTGCCTGCCCCCGGCTCCGGTGTGGAGATGGTGCTCCTTCCCCGACTGGACGGACCCTTGGAGGCTTGTGGCCTTGGAGCCAGGGCCCCACGGGACTCCTGTGTGCTGGACTCCTGAACCACAAAGTCTGTGGGAGGAGTGGAGTCTCCTCCCATCCTGGGTTCTGGCACCTGGTTTCAGCAGCACAAAGGGAGCACTTCTACCTGAAGCAACAGGGGACCGCAATACCACGCTGCAGAGGAGCCAGTGCGAACATGCAAGGCCAGGTCCAACACAGCCCAGGCCCGAAAGGTTGCTTCCCTTCCCACCCAGGGCCCGAGGAGTCCCATGGGCTCAGCAGAGATCACCTTGTCCAGGCCCGAGGTGATCCAAGACAGGTGCCCAGAGTCCCCACCCCAAGCCAGAGCTCTCCTCTGCCGTGCTGTCCTACCTGTCTCAAGCACTCCGCGGGTCCACGATGCTCAGCACACACTGCACTGAACACCTGCTACTTCTCAATGCTCTTTCCTTTCCTTGTGAATTACCCGACTTGGAGTTGAGTACATGTGGTGGGAGCTGAAGCAGCACTGAGGAAGGGGGTGTGCTTGCTCTCCTCTAGCCAAACTTGGGGCTGAGTTTCTAACTGCTCCTGCATACATTCAGATGAAGGCCGCTGGAGCAGAGCTCAGGAGACACGTTTTGAGTGGCTCAGCCTCCAGGAAGAGGTTAGGCAGCTGCACAGCTGTTCGAGACTGCTGCTGAGCGGCTCACCTGCAACCAGGGCTGGCCACTTTCCAGTTACATAAGCAAACTGATGCGCACCTCGCCCCCTCGCCCATTCTGAGGTGGGCTGCAGCGCCAGCTCAGCACATGCCACAGGCTAAGGAAGTGGCATGGCTCCCTCCACAATAGGAAGAAGCACCAGTTAGCTCTCAAAGGCTAACTTCTGGAGACTTTTTAACCAACGGCTGATAACCATTTCAGACTCTTGAACCACTCTGAGAAAATGCTATGGGCTGGCTGCCCCGGAAAATGTACCTTCTCACAGAACTTCATACAGATTTCAGAGGCATCTTTAAGGAAGCAGAGAAAGGCCAGCACATGCTGAATTCAAACCTCTCCCCATAATCCACAGTCTAGGAATCTGTCCACTCAACATCTGCCATCAACATTTTACAGATTACATCACTTTCCTATACTTGACAGCAGTTCCCAGTCAAAAACTGATTCAAAGGTCTGTTAAGTAAAGCTGGCCTGGGTACACTGGCTTAAAGGAAGTCCTGTTCAGATGCCATGAATATAGGGTGGCCACAAGAAGCCTTCACTTACCTGGTCCCCTTCTTATTGGGCACTGAGTACGGACGGAGAAAATCCAGCTTGCTCTTGCTAATGACACACAGGTCAACGTTACTTCCAGACCCCAGGTCATTGAAGATCCCGGCTGCTATGGCTTCACTCACCAGCTTCTTAGCTTCCTCCTCCTGAGAAAGAAAATAGCAACAAGAGTGTTCCCAGTCGAATGGAGGGCCTGCTCTGATGTCCAGAGTGCTGTCAGAAGCAGGAAGAGAAAAGGGGGATGGGAAAAGGCCAACCTGTGAGGTAAGCATCATTTTTAGTGCCCATTAATGAAGGAAAGGTCTCAAAAGTACTTCAATGATCTGCCCAAGGTTCTGCAGCCGGTAAGCAAGAGAACCAGGCCTTTCAAACCCTTTATGCACACATGCCCTCTTCAACAAACTTTCACGTCAGACACCTGCCACGTAATAGGACTGTGGGCTGATAGCCCCTTTTTCATCTAAAACGGGGGTTGGTGAACTTGTCTAACAAAGGCCGAGGTAGTAAATGTTCTGGGTTTGTGGACAGTCGCCATCATAACTACTCAGTCACGGCAGCACAAAACAGCCACAGAATACGTAAACAAGTGGGTGTGGCTGTGCGCCAACACACCTTCACCAAACAAAAACGGGTGCTGGGCCAGATTTGGCCCATGTGCTGTAGTTTGCCGACCCTTGATCAAAAATGTCCAAAATGGTTGGAATCTGCTTCCTGGTAACATAAGAAAGAAAGTCAATATCACGGTGAAAAAAATGAACACCAAAACACAATTCTGGGGAAATGCTAGCAGAGCCAAGGCCGAGACCTCCTGCACTAGAGAACCTGTCCCCTCCCACTAGTAAGCCTGCATGCTCGCTGAAGTGATTCCTTTCTGGGAGTCACTCTTACCTTTCCTTTAAGAGCAAGTCTTAAGTCTCCAACAATTACTGGTAAAAAAAATGTAGATTAATTTATTTCTTACTCAAGAAGCACCAGATTCAAGTAACTACAACACAAAATATTAAGGGCTAATGGATAACTGAGAAGGAGCTGTGAGAACACTGGCTGGGTCAGCAAAACTTCAGGGAGGGCCCGCACACCAAGCACTCAGAAAGCAGAAGGCAGGCGCCACAGGCAGCAGGGCAGGACCTGGGGAACAGCAGGCTCAATCTCTTCACACAAGGACAAAAAAAATAAACCAGTCTTGCAAAGAAGAGACTTTAACTTGGGCTTCAGCCCCCTTCCCCACACATGAGGGCATGGAGTCCAACTGGCAAGCTGAAATACAGTGCTCATCCAAGCAACATCCTTGGAGAAACTTGGATGCCTGGCCCAAATTCCAGCCTGAGATCAAAGAGAGCAAGTTCACTGTCTACAAGTACTGAGAAGGGCTCCTGCTCCTCAACCTGCCCAAAGCCAGTAAGTAGGATTCCAGTGACATGAGCGCCCTCTACAGACTCAGAGAAGGCCCTGCTGGAAGTGGGATCCTCAGCAACCCAGCAGCAGGGGCTGGGGGTTATTCTTATCTTTATCCCACCAGGTTTTCCCACTTCCTGAGTGGCACCTATGTGGCCTCAATAAAACGAGTTATTCTCTTGTGTGTATTCAGCCCCACAGAATTCATTCAAACAGGATCCTCTCATTAGAAGTTCTCTCCTGGGATTCCCAAGTCTATGGAGGTCAAAAGCCTTACCAGAAATCAGTGAAGGTTGGAGCAAAGAAAGCATCTTAGAGGGGGAGGTGGCTGCTGCTACCATTCAGTTCAGTTCAGTCACTCAGTCGTGTTGGACTCTTTGCGACCCCATGAACCACAGCAAACCAGGCCTCCCTGTCCATCACCAACTCCCAGAGTTCACTCAAACTCACGTCCATTGAGTCGGTGATGCCATCCAGCCATCTCATCCTCTGTCGTTCCCTTCTCCTCCTGCCCCCAATCCCTCCCAGCATCAGGGTGTTTTCCAATGAGTCAACTCTTCACATGAGGTGGTCAAAGTATTGGAGTTTCAGCTTTAGCATCAGTCCTTCCAATGAACACCCAGGGCTGATCTCCTTCAGAATGGACTGGTTGGATCTCCTTGCAGTCCAAGGAACTCTCAAGAGTCTCCTCCAACACCACAGTTCAAAAGCATCAATTCTTCAGTGCTCAGCCTTCTTCACAGTCCAACTCTCACATCCATACATGACTACAGGAAAAACCATAGCCTTGACTAGACGGACCTTTGTTGGCAAAGTAATGTCTCTGCTTTTTAATATGCTATCTAGGTTGGTCATAACTTTCCTTCCAAGGAGTAAGCGTCTTTTAATTTCATGGCTGCAGTCACCATCTGCAGTGAATTTGGAGCCCAAAAAAATAGTCTGACACTGTTTCCACTGTTTCCCCATCTATTTGCCATGAAGTGATGGGACTAGATGCCATGATCTTCGTTTTCTGAATGTTGAGCTTTAAGCCAACTTTTTCGCTCTCTTCTTTCACTTTCATCAAGAGGCTTTTTAGTTCTTCTTCACTTTCTGCCATTAAGGGTGGTGTCATCTGCATATCTGAGGTGATTGATATTTCTCCCGGCAATCTTGATTCCAGCTTGTGCTTCCTCCAGCCCAGCGTTTCTCATGATGTACTCTGCGTAGAAGTTAAATCAGCAGGGTGACGATATACAGCCTTGACGTACTCCTTTTCCTATTTGGAATCAGTCTGTTGTTCCATGTCCAGTTCTAACTGTTGCTTCCTGACCTGCATACAGATTTCTCAAGAGGCAGGTTAGCTGGTCTGGTAGTCCCACCTCTCTCAGAATTTTCCACAGTTTATTGTGATCCACACAGTCAAAGGCTTTGGCATAGTCAATAAAGCAGAAATAGATGTTTTTCTGGAACTCTCTTGCTTTTTCCATGATCCAGCGAATGTTGGCAATTTGATCTCTGCTTCCTCTGCCTTTTCTAAAACCAGCTTAAACATCTAGAATGTTCAAGCTGCTACCACAGAAACAGCAAAAACCAACCACTAAGTTAACAAATGCAAAATCATTCCAACTTGCTTCGGGGGACCTGGGGGGGGGGGGTGGGGTCTGTGTATCAAAGCACCTTGCTTATACCTCTGCTCCTGAGCTCCCACCTCCTCTCCTCCCCTGCTTCATTTCACTGCTCTTCTCTTCACTGATGCCGGTGCCCTGAGCCAGCCAACAGTACTCAGTGGTTGTCACAAACACTGCTGGTAGCACTCAGGCCTGCAGATTTAAATTTCCCAAATTCTTTAATACTTGAGGATGGGGATGAGGAAGACTTACAGAACCTGAAATATACACAATATGAGACATGCTCATCTAACATCAATCCATTACAATCCGCTGATGCCAAGGTGCCAACAGTGCTGAGATTGCAGGTGAGACTTCCTCTAGTTTACAGATATTCTTTAATGTGAGTAGATGAATGTACAAAACTTAAAAAAAAATTTTTTTAACTTAAAAATTAATGCAAAATATATTACATACAACCTGAATTACTCATAAAATGCTTTTAAAAATTGGGGAAATAAACCTTCTAAATTCCTCCCATTACCACCCCTTCAAATTCTAGGAAAGACAATTCATTAAAAAGGGAAATATCTCAAGTCTCTGATTTTTTTTTTTCTTTCTGTAGTCCTACCCACCTCTCATACACACAGGACCGAAAATGTTAAAGCACCTACTATAGTGTGTCAAGTACTGAGGTAGACTTTGATGATCATCGTCATTTCTACCCCTACCCTTAACTAGCTTCTGAGGTTGGTGTTGTCAGAAACCAAGGCAGAGAGAGAGTCAATGACCTGCCCAAGGTCACACAAATAATTAAAACAGGACCCTGGGCTCTAGGGCCAGAAGGCCATACCACCACACCAGCTCATGGGTAACCTGTCTCAGCTGTGAGCTGGGGGCTCCTGACCAAGTTGGGAAGACAGCAGCCCCTTGATTCAGGGTGTCAGTCCTCATCAGCAAAAATCTTCAGAACCTGAACAAGTATAAGAGAAAGATGAAAAGTAAAAGTCGCTCAGTTGTGTCCGACTTTTCGCAACCCCATGGACTATATAATCCATGGAATTCTCTAAGCCAGAATACTGGAGTGGGTAGCCGTTCCCTTCTCCAGGGGACCTTCCCAACCCAGGAATCAAACCGGGGTCTCCTGCATTGCTGGTGGATTCTTTACCAGCTGAGCTACCAGGGAAGCTCAAGAGAAAGATGGTGGTTGCCAATTTCCCGTTGAGCCAACTCACAGACCCTCTGATGGTCACTTCCATGGTGGGGAAGGCACTGCCCACAGACCACCACCTAAACATTTCTACAAGGTGATATGGCAGAGATGAACATTAAGATCCCAAGTCTTATTTCACATATTCCTCACCTCCACCAAAAACCCTCAAAAGACAAATAGGGTGAAAATTACCAAGGCTTTTCTGTCTGCCCATTATTTACATAGCTAATGCCTTCAACAAATATTTGCAGACACCTACTATGTTCCAGGAACTGTATCTTATGACAAATATGGTCCTTTACCGTAGTATCTCCATACCCAGAATTCTAGACATATATGTAAATATGCTACTGGGCATATTCATACTGTGTTTTCTTTATAGTGGATTTTCACAATTAAACAAGCCTTGTCTTTAACACGTGCTACGAAATATTTCGGGAAGCTATTGAGAAAAACCACAGACTAAAAGCAAGAGGTAGGGAAAACACATTTTTATCTGTCTCTGGGTCACAGTAAGTGCAGAAGCATTGTTTCTTCCCTTAGGATTCATTCTTCATGGGGAAACCACCTCACTTTTCTGGAAGCAGCAAAGGGACCAGAGTTCTAGGGAGAATCCACTTGGGGACAGCTGCTACACACGGGCTGTGACCCCAGCTGTTAAGGCCCAGTGTGAGGCGCTCTCCCACTGCCGCGCCACCAGCCTCCCCTGGCCAGCTGCTTGTGGATTTACACTGCTAGTCACAGGGGAACGTGGATTTACACTGCTAGTCACAGGGGAACTTGGATTCACTGTGTACGCAGAGCAGCCGGACTCATCCAGGCTACCTCCCCCCACCCACCCTCCCCCACAAAAAAAGCTATGTAGGCCAATGGCAGCTTCCTTTTACTTTGAGCTGCTCGGCGAAAAGATCACCATCACGATCCCGGTGCTCAAAAGTTAGTTGAGCAACCCAGGTTCAAGGTCATCAAGCGGGGTTGGAGGCAGACAGAATGTATTTCAGTCTCCAGCCTCCTACTTCCTCATTGCTGTGCACCCTTGAGCAAGTCATTCCACCTCTCTGAGTTCACTCTCCTCTGTAATATAGTGATGATAACTTAAAATTTATCACACGATTACTGAATGGGTCTGGCACATGGCTATTGCTTAAAAACTGGTAACTTATTTAATCCAGCAAGCCAGAGGGCTCCAAGGGACATAATTTATCTCCGAAGAGTGACTGACTGTACCAAACATCAGGCCAGGAGAAGGAGGTCCAAACAAACCTGCTGGCAAACCTTTACACAGTGCAGTGGAGAAGTTCCTATAATAATTAATCCAAGCAAAAAGCACACTCCCTAAAAGTTCAGAGAATATAAAAGGAGCACTTCCTGCTTTATGGCTACAAAGACCAAACTAACTGGGAATATCAGTCCCCCGGGCCACCCCTGCTTCTTAAATGAGATTACAATAAGAGTGATGTACTGTACTACAAGTCGGCTGTGACAAGCAGCACTTTATAGAGCTATCTGTTTGTCTCCATCACTGCATCGCACAATGTGTCCCTGGACTCCAATGTGCAGCTCCATTTACCGCTACATGACAAATGGGCAGCACTTGTAAAAGGCACAAAGAGGTCCGCACCGGCCATGTAATGGTCACCACAGCTGTACCCGAGTGCTTGAGGGGACAAAACAGACCCCCAAGTTCATTAAACTGACCAGTAATGCATCTTTCAAAAAGTGCCTTAGGAATCGTACAGAAAAGGCTAAAATAAATAACTCAGCATGGAAGGCTAATCTGAAATGGTGTTTGATAAATTATTTATAACACAGGCGATTGTCTGCATTTAATATTGGAGCTACTAGTAGCATCTTTAAAAGATGATTTATGGGTTGTAATGCTATTAAACTTTATATTGGCCCACTGCTAGCTATAAAGTCTGCTGAGATTTAGAGAATGAGTTTTAAACTGTCACTGCAACATCAGAGGAGATGGAGACTGTATTAAATCTTTACTTTAAACCTGTTATCTAGAGAGTTGCATTTTGTAGACACTCACAAACTGATAGATTACCTCGGCATCCACAGTGGTACAGGCCCAAACCAGTCCTGCAAAGAAAACTTTTCTACATTACTCTTGTCTGCAGCAACAGTCAGACCTCTCTTCTCACTTAAGTGATCTTTAGACTGGGAGTGTCACCAGAGTAAAATGTAGGGGAGCTAGCCAATGGGCACCCTGGACAGCTCAGCATCAAATTAATCCTCTTTAAATAAACCCTCGGCATGCTACTGCTGTGCATTATGAACAGTGTTTTATGGTGGGGCAGGCAAGGTACTAAATATGCATCTGACTGAAAACGCAACCTACTGTTTTATATACAGCTGCAGAATCTGAAAACACACATATATGGCAAGTCATTTGAAACAACAGATTTGTAACTAAAATTTTTAAAGAAGTTAAAACAAAACTGCTTATTTCCTGAAAAATACATTCCATTTATGTGGCTGAGGTGCAAGTGTTAAGCAGGCTAAAGAAAAGAGAAACACTCAGCCTTTTTCATAACAAATGGCACTCCCTGGCGCTCTTGTTTTCCAGGGCATTTCAGAGGTGCCCCTTGCTTTCTGTGCCCCTGTCACACCAAGAGCCGGGGGCAGCGGCTCTCCTGCCTTTGCCTGAGGGGAACAAGGATGTGGGTGGCATCACAGCTGAACTCTCCCACAATTTTCATCCGTTTTCCTATTTGCTATTAAATCTACAAGGACCATTTAGTTCATAACAGTTTGCTCCTTTACTAAAAACTAACGATTTTACTCAGTAAGAACTGAAGCAGTCCAAACTCCATTTTGGAAAATCTCCATAATCTTTTGTAGCTTTGACTTGAAACAGTAAAAAAATGCTATTTCTCTGATGATCACAGCAGAATAGATAAAACTCTGGGTGTGACTAGAGTCTGGACTCTAAAGAGGACCAAAATCATGCCGTTTCAATCCCAGCAGCTAGCACAACGCTTGGTGTGAATATCAACAAATGAAAAAATGAAACACTGACTTCAAATGCTTTCACAGCTCTGCCAAAACTAAAACATGAAATTGATTATGAAACAAAGATCAAAAAACAAAAAATCAATACAAAATGGGGGAATTCCCTAACTGCGTTAAGTCCAAACTGGGGACCAGGGAGCAAGAGCATTCAAAGACAGTCAAACAAACAAGAGGAAGAGGTTTGGGCAGGATATTCTGCAGTGGCCTACTGAGAAGTTGAGGTTCTGACTATGCCACTGATGTGGCCTGAAGGAGTCATTCATGGCTGACGGTTGAATAAAATTTAAAGAGCTCAAAAAAGTGTTTAAAACTGGTCCCCCAAAAGCAGTATGCTTCCCGTACCTCTAACAGGCCTGATGTATCCCCCTGTATAGCAACATACTTTATAGTGGAAAAGGTTAATTTTTTTCAGACTGGACTGTGTGATAAAAGCAAAAATGTCTTGAGTTTTTGTTTTCAGCTTGAGCTGTTTGGGTAAACACGGTCTGCCTGTGTAAACATCTGAACTGTCTGGTGTAACTGAGTTGCACCTGGTGCTGAGGGTGCCCAGAGTGGGGACTAATTTAGTGACCGTGTCTTTAAGGTCTAGATGGTGCTGCCATTTCTTTCCTTGTGGCATCCAAGAACTGTGTGACGCAAATAATGAAGGGCAAGCCTGCTGGGGATTCACGAGTGATTAAAAAGGATTTTGTCTGAGATGGGAAGGGGAGTTCATATTCAAGGAACTGCCAGCCAAGTCCCTGCCAACTTGGTCTGTCCCAGATCACTGAATGGCGCAGAAGTCTGAGCAGGGCTCAGGCTAGGAGAGATGTGCAAGGCTGCACAACTACAATGGGCCAAAAAAAGACGAGAGAAGCCTGGGAGAACTGGGTTACTAATGAAGAGAGTGCTCAACTCTCTCTGAGCCACAAGGGCCGTCGGAAGAATAGGGACAATGCCTCTGCCCAAGGCCTGCTGGGAGGAATAAACGGACGGGAATGCCCTGACACACAGACTTTAGAAACAGAACTAGTGCCAAGCTCAAGGGCATAAGGAAAAAGACGAGGTTGTAAGAGAACTAACATGGGCACCCACCATATCCCTGGGTCTTAGCCAAACTTTTATGTTACCTTATTTAATCCTCATCATTTCCGCCTGTACTGCAGATGAAACGGAGGCACAAGGAAGGGTAAATGGTGCATTCAAAGCACACAGGCATGCTTAGTCGTGTCCAACTCTCTTAGACCCCATGGACTACAGCCCAGCAGGCTCTTCTGTCCATGGGATTTCTCCAGGCAAGAATGCTGGAGTGGGTTGCCATTGCCTTCTCTAGGGGATCTTACCAACTCAGGGATCAGCCCAGGTCTCCTGCCTCTCCTGCACTGCAGGTAGATTCTTTGTTACTGAGCCACCTGGATGGCCGCTGAAGGCACACACCTCTGCATAAGTGGGATTCAGGGATCCATGCCAAGTTAGTGTCTGGCATCACCAAAGCCTATGTCTTCCTATCCCACCACAGGGAAAAAGATGGTGGGCAAGAGGCTCTGCTGGATTCTGAGACAAGTGAATGGAAGGAAAAACACCTAGGCTTCCAGAGGGAAAAGGACCAAGAGAGATGGGAACATACTGCTTTTCACAAGGAGAGGAAATCAGCATTCACAGCATGTGTGTATACAAATATATATTTCCAAGGCTGCACTGAATCAAATATAATCAGAGGGGTGGGGGGAAGACTAGGTTTAAAGAAAGAGTGAGAAATATGTTCAACAATCCTTCGAATGAAAACCAAGTTGCCCCAGGTAGTATTAAGATCTTAGTAATACTTCTCTCTCTCTCCGTAAAACAATGCGGTCAGTGATAACTCTGCCAATAAATTCCTGCAGATACTGCAAGGGCTATCACCAGAACAGAGGGGAGGCGGAGAACGGAGTGGGTTTGTTCCTTGGGTCTCAACAAAGGTACAAAGGAGCCATGTTCACATCGAGCCTATCTACCTCCAAAGTCTGGAGGGTGGGAAACCAGTGCAGAATGTAAAGTGCGTGGGACGGCTATGGGCACTGTTACACTGCCAGGTGCTGCTTCTGCAGCCTCACAGGGATTAGGAAAGACTACAAGGAGGTCCAAGCAAGCTCAGGGCACTCTTGTTGAGGGCATTTAAAGATGACCACAAATGAAGCAGATTTCAAATGATGCAAAACCCCTCAAAGAAAGGTACAGGTTAGCTTAGTTCAGCACACATTTACTAATGCTCTGCTCTGATACTAATACAGTCCAGGGACAGTGTGCCAAACACTGGGTATAAGGCCTGAACAGATCAGACCCTGCCCACGAAGACTATAGAGTCCAGAGAGGAAACAAGTACAACATGAAGAGTTTTTAAGAGACAAGGCTGACAATGCAACTATGAGAAGGGTACAGAGGTCTCACAGGGCGCAGGTGATAAAGACTGGGTTGAGGCTTGACACACATGTAAATGGCAGCCAAGCCGAGGTGCAGAAGTGATGGCAGGGGTAAAGCCATGAAAATGGGAAGGACACAGGTGTAGGCAGGTAGCTAATTCCACGTGGCTGAATCCCAGAGAGCCTCATGGGCCACAGAGAGAGCTGACCCTTCATTCTAGTGGGAAGGCGAGGAAACTTTGAAGCTGGCAAATGATGTAGTTAGATTTGTGCTTTTTGAAAGTGCAGCCTGGAAGCAGTGGGGGAGGAGAGGCCAAAGGCAGGCAACAGGAAAGCAAGTGATTGGGGGGCCTGAGCAGACACCAGGGAGGACCAACAGCAGAAGTGGGAGGCAGATGAAGGGGAGGAAGAAGGAGCACAGGAGAGGGAGAAGCAGAGAGTGCCGCCTGGACTTTCAGCATCAGTTACGGACACTGACCAAACTCTAAACAAACTCAGTCTTCACAGAAAGGCCTCTGTAACTTCCTGGCAGCTATTTTTCTGAAGGGTTGATGAGAGACAATGGTTAAGTTAATTACATATCCTGTGGCAGGTATTCTAAAGGGTGTCACCATAAAGGGACAAGATAAAGCCAGAGCCAGTGAAAGTATACTGAGGTTGTTCTGGAAAAAAAATGGCCTGGGCTGGAACCAACCTGTAAATACCACTTCACTGGTGGTACTGAAGTGAAGTCGCTCAGTCGTGTCCAACTCTTTGCGATCCCATGGACTGTAGCCTACAAGGCTCCTCGGTCCATGGGAGTTTCCAGGCATGAATACTGGAGTGGGTTGCCATTTCCTTCTCCAGTGGATCTTGGTGGTAGGGGCTCCTGAAATACTCCTGTCTGGCCCCTGGAATGTAGTAGAAAGAGTAGAAGGGATTGGTTGACAATCAGGGCAAGAGCAGAAAGACTGTAAAGAAGGAAGCTCTAAGGGAGATGTATGGTCACAAGGGTTTGGCTATGTTCAGAACAGCTCTGACGAAGCAGAAACGGACAGGCAGAGAGCAGACAGGGCAGGTGAGTCCGATCAAGGCCCCTGCCCATCACCTTTTCCTGGGACCCCAGGCACACACAGTCTGCAGATAGACTGCAGTTACTTACGGATCTTGAGGTAGGGAAGCCTTCCAAAAGGGCATAAGGAAACTTCTGGAGCCACTGCATGTATCTGCTATATTGATCATGGTGATGGGAGATGAGAGGAGGGGGAGGGACAAGGCAGAAGCAAAGAATTTGAGAATGAAGATTCAGGAGATTCAGCTATGAATCTAGTCTTCTTACTTACAAGCTACATAAAGTCACTCAACACTTTTAAAGTCCCAATTTCCTCATCTGCAAAAGAGGCCTAAAACCACCAGCAGCAGAGTGGCTGTGAGGATTCAAAGACTCCATGCACAGAAGCTGAGAGCACGGTGTCTGGTATGCAGGAAACCCATGATGATAGCTAACTTGGTTTGATTCTACCCCTCTCTCTTAATACACACGAGCGGTTATCAAAAGCTTAACCCTGACCCTTTCAGAACTACCAATGCAGTGGGCAACCAAAAATAACTTAGTACCAAAAATAACTCAGTAACAATACTTTTATAACTTCTAGTTCAAAGCAAATCAATTATGAAAGAAGCAATTATACCACAAATGAAATTCAAAATGATCCCATAAGACTGCTCACATGCGCATCTTCCACACAGACTTACTGCCATGTCAATAAAAAGTGTACTAAACAGCACATTTTCACTTGTTATATGCCACTAGAAATTCTATTCTAAAAGGAGAACTTTACATTCACTACTTGCAGGCACTGTGCCAAGTACGTTCTTCCACTTATTCTTCCAAATAACCCTTTAAGATACGTACTACCCTTTCGCCATTTTACAAATCCAGGAAACCGAGGCTCAGGGAAGGAAAATGACGAACCCAAAAACATACAGCCAACAACTGGAAGGTCTGAGATTCAACATAGTTTTGTCTGACTTCAGAGCCCATGGATTTTTGACTCAAGACAGTAGAACCTCCAACAACTAGCATCCAAAAACAGCAATGATGCTCGTTTCGTCCTTAGATATAACTGATTACTCACTCATGGGTTTATCTTTTTAAAGTACTTTACCTCTGAAATTCTTCAAAGTTGCAAACATATTGCTTAAATAATGCTACTCTATCATTCCATTATTCATCTGGCTTGTTAAGAACATCCTGATGAGTTTTTCTAAAAAATTCATACATTCATCAAATTCTAAAGCAAAAGCCTATCAAATTCACTGCATTCAGCACTACATTTAAAGGTTGATATCTCCCTAAAATACACGTATAAAAACTTCTCAGCAAACAGAATGAGTCAAACTGCTCTTTAAACCACCTTGTATGTCAATTAAAAAAGATAACCATTTAAGTTCATTTTCCCATGAGGCCATTTGTTGACTGTAAATCTTAATTAAAACAGGGACTTCCCTGGTGGTCTAGTGGTTAAGACCTCACCCTCCAATGCAGGGGTGCAAGTTTGATCCCTGGTCAAAGAACTAAGATCCCACATGCCTCATGGTCAAAAAAACCAAAAAACATAAAACAGAAGCAATACTGTAACAAATTCAATAAAGACTTTAAAATGGTCCACATTTAAAAAAAAATCTTTAAAATAAAAACAGAGTAGGCATGTCAATTATACCTCAACCTTAACTAAAACAGACTGAGAAAAGGCACTTTAATTTTCTTTTAACATTCTGGGACATGAAGGAGTCAGAGGATGAGAGAGCAAACTTTTGTTAAGCCTGACTGTAATTTACAAATATGATCCTAATAATCCCGTCAGGTCCTGACTTAAGCCCTTTTATCTTTTACAAACTGGGGGTACAGGGGTTACAGAAGAGGCAAAAAACAACCTTAAACCTAGAACTCTTCAAAGTTCACACACACACTTTCCATCATGCCCTATTCTTACTCCTGTCTCTCTAATTTAATTTATCTTCATTAAGAGACACCAACCTATTTGTCAAGGAATCAAAGTTAATGATTCCTTAAGTCTTTTCAGCATTCCAGTATCACCACAGTTCTGATTTTTAGGAAAAAACTACATTCCAACATTTATGGCAGGATGACAACAACTGTGAGTGTGATTGTGGTCTACAGAAAACAATGTTCATTGCAAATAAATTCAAAAACCTGGACTACTAGGTGGAATTTTAAAATATCTATTTAGCACAATTTCGCATTTTTAAAATTTTTTGTTTCTGCACAATTTCAGGGTTAGGGGAGAGTGGTATAAATTACCTCACAGAAACCCACAAGTAACATTATCTGCTAAGGTTAAAACTTTAACTACCTTCCTGAGGTATGCTGCTGGGGTCTCATTACAGCAGGTAATCTCACATTCTGCCATGCACAACACACTAAGTACCAGCATCTCCCAATTACACTGCAACGTAAATCTCAAAGGACATTTGAAAAGTCTACACAGCTCCTGCACCCACTGCCGAAACACAGCCACCCCTAATGGAACGTGGCAGCTTTCTAAACTAAATATTCACACGCAGGGACAGGGCTGCTTAAGCTCGGCCCTCTCCCACACTGAAAAACGGATGCTAATTAAAAGGCCACACTGACTCGGGAAATGACCGCTCAGACAACTTGAGACACTGTCTGGAGTTTTGTTTTCCTATTTCCAAACACGTTCAGCTGTCTAAACTTCCAGGGTTACACCACCAAGAGAAAGTTAGAGCAGGAGTCCGCACACCTCTGTACATGGTGATGGCCCTCTCCTGGAATAGCTTCCTCTCCTCTTCAGACTCCCCTCCCCACCCCACCCCTTCCCTAATCCCCAAGACAAAAACAATTTCAAGTGAGGAAACACATGCTCTTTGAGGCCACCTTAAAGCCCCGAGACAGACCTCACCAATCCCTCTTCTGCATCAATCCTATGCTCCCCTTATAAGCACCATTCTTGTACTTTCAGTACTGTTTGTGGGCCTGTTCACCCCAGTAGGCTGTAAATGTCTCTAAGAAAGGGACTCTGCCTCAGAAGCAGGCACAGAACTTGGCGCCTGGTTGGAGAGAAGTAAGACTCAGATGAAGGCAACTCAAGTCCACCCTTCACATCTCAGAATGACCATCACCCTCAAGAGTTTACAGAAGCCTAACGGCAACTCTAATGGGGACACAGATGTGCTGGTGGTGTAGGTACCAAGAAACTTCTGGTTTCTTTGCCCACTCCTCTTCTGCCTTTGCCAACTTTTATGTGTTTGAGAAGTTTTTGAGAAAGCACTTTAAAAAAAAAGCCTTCATAACAGCAGAGGTATCCAAGGTACATTTGTTCTTAGCGTAATCATTTGGCTATTTTTGGAACTGTCTTTACTTCAGCTAGCAAAATCTAGACTTGATCTAGGCTGTGATGCAAGAAAAATAACTGTCATAGGAGTAGTAATGGCTTTGAAATATCTCATCTAAGCCAACTTTCTCATGCCTCTTAAGAACTGCCAATCCCTTCAAATATTGGCAGTTCCATTTATTCAGATCTTCCGATACATAAAATTTGCTGACTTTTCCCCCCTTAAGTTGATGCAGATATACGAAAACCATAAAGCTTTTCTCTTTTTTGGCTAGAAATGAAACTCTGCCTGTGCAAATTATAGGGGCATTTTAAAATTACCATGTTTTAGATCAGAAGGTAAAACCAGTACAGCAGCCCATGAAAACTTTCCAGCCCATGAAAGCTTACAATTAACTCATTAAAATACAGCTCAGGCCCTCAAGTTCCGTTACTCTTGTAGGTAGTGGTCCCATTTAACATTTAAATATCCTGTGTCAGTAAGTACACCATTTTTGTGTTCATTTATGTGTACAATGTAAACACACATCGGTACCACATTTAAATATTTAGCTCCAAATGTTATTTTAAACTTAATTTTTCCACAGAGCTATTTGATTTTTTAAAAGCAAGAAGATGAAACTTCCCCCAAATTCTTAATCACACTTCAGTGTACATTAATGAACGTGTAATGTGTGGCTGCTTTGCACGCCCACATGCCCACCACCTCCCCCTGTCTGGTACCGCACACCACACAAGTATAATAAACCATGTTAATATTTCATACCACCGTGAAATATGCTGGAGTATCAATTCAACATCTGCTGTCTTTAGGGTCCAGGAGTCCCGCAGAGACACTTTCAATTTGTAATTGAGTTCTATGCTGAATTAATCAGCAGTTTATCTTTTTTACTAAAATAACATCTTCACCACTAACCCAGATTTACATTAACAATTTATGCCAAATTACCTGCCAAGGCAAAACTTATAAGATTCTCAGCTACCATCTAGTAACACTCAGTCCTATATTTCATTTCTTATATTTCTCTAACCTGTACACAAGAAAAGTAGAAATCCATTGTTCAAAGGCTTGTAAGCCTCCACCACAGATGACCTCTTGGATTTGTGACACAGAGCTTCACTTCTGACAGTGAAATACAACCAGAAGTGGAAGGTGTGCGTTCGCTTCTCCTTTATGATTCAAAATTTTTACAAAGTAAGATTTCCAGAATGGAATGAAATCAGTAAAAAATAAAAGAACTTCTTTCATGTCTTTTCCCAAGGAGCTGTGACATTCCAAATCCTGGCTTGGCTTAAGTAACAGAAAGAGACAGCCCCCATAAAGGGAGCACTTTTAGTACCGTAAATTATATCCCTGAGACCCAAGTCAGCAAAGGCAATTCAATTTGATAAAGAGATGGATTAAGAAGTCAAGTTTCTCTTTGATACGATGATACCAAATATACAAGCAATAACATCTTCCTTTTAATTCCACCTGTGTAGTTGAAAGTCACCAAACATTAATTTCTATTCAACATTCCCTTAGTTCTTGCCTATCTGATTCAAGAGACTGGTCACAGAGAAATTACATTCTGTCTGCTGGATCTTTGCCACAGGTGTAGCAAGCAACACTTTGTGAAATATTTCTCCTATATACTATATTTTCCCCCACCTTTCACAGTTACAGGAAATATGTAAAGTGAAAACATCTCAAATGGAACACCTGTTCCAAAGAAATGCATCACAAATAATTACCGATCTACTACCAAGTAAACTAATCCCTTGTTTTCAATCTACTTTGCCAATAGCTGTTTAAAGAATTCCCACCACCATACAGAACGGCCTCTTTCAATACAACCTCTGGATTATACCACCAAGTGTATGCATTCAGCTGGTACCCAATTAGCACCTGCTGATTGATTACATATTATTGATTATTTAAGAAAGTGAAATTCAGTGTATATACAGCAGAGCAGAAGACATGGAAAAATTTTTACACAGAAATATTTTTGGTGGAAAAATCAACAATGAATTCTGAAAGTCACTAACTATGGAAGTACACTATATGCAGTGTTTTCATTACTCTTCAAAGAATCAGAAATGGAGACCTTCAAATTTTACACAGAGTCACTTCCCTAAGACTTGTTGATTCTTGAATTCCCAAGGCCTGGCCCCAAGTGGCCATTTCTCTAATTTTCTGTTTTACTGCATCCTATTCTCATTTCAAGAATTTTATGAATCTACATATTATTTTAAGAAAGAGATTAAACTGAAAGGACTGAAAGAATTTTAGACTTTACTGATGCTTTATTAAGCAGGACTCACAGCCAAGTGGTAATTTCTAAATCAAGGAAGACTGGGAATCCTAGAGAATCAAAGGGAAAGAAGCCATATGCACCAGCAACACTCTGCATGTGTGCGCGTATGAAAGTCGCTCAGTCGTGTCCGACTGTTTTGCGACCCCATGGACTAGCCTGCCAGATTTCTCTGTCCATGGAATTCTCCAGGCAAGAATACTGCATGGGTTGCCACTCCCTTCTCCCAAACTCTCGCATGGTGAGAAGCAAAGCCCTGCTCTTGAATCATCATGTGAAAGACCAAAGAAAATCCCCACGTGCCTTCCAAAACAGCACAGAATGCAAATGTGAGCAGGAAGACTCGAGGAGTAGCCTCAGCTCAAGGAGCCCTCTTTTGCCTCTCCAAAGCTGGCCCACCAGTGGGCTCAAATTCAGGAAAACAAACTCACTTTTCAGAAAGGGATCAACTCAAAATACCTGATTCTGGTGAGAAGCTTAAACCATCAACAGTGCCTCCTCATTATTTATTCCAAAGGTTTGAACAGTAATTCTCCAAATCACTCACTGAACCGTAAGGCTTACTTTAAATCTATTCATTTCTAAAATTAAGTCCTTAACTCTACTACAAATAATTCTATACAGGGCCCCAGGGACTGTATCTTCAGGTTGTAACATCTCTTAAAACTTTTTTTCTTTCACATTAAATACAATGAGAAAACTACTGGGGAAAATTAATATATTTTTGATCTAACAACAAAGACACAATTTACTATGTCTAATGCTTCAGGTCTTAAGGAAAGCCAATAAGCAGGAATTATGACCAAAAGCAAATGACAGAAACAGTCTCAGGGAAAGAAAGCCTCTAAAACGGAACTTTCAATAGTTAAACAAATATACAACCATCCGAATTACCGGCCAAATCCAGTGCATAAAGAAGTGTGTCAAGTGTTTCAATAGTTACATTTCAACATTTCCATAGCTGCATTAGTTGTTAACCAATAAGGAATCCATCAAAACAATGAGACACCAACTCACACCCACCGGGATGGCTGTAATCAAAAAGCCAAATAATAAATGTTGGCAAGGATGTCCAGAAACTAAAATCTTTACACGCTGCTAACCCAGCCACAGTGTAAACCAGTCTGGCTCAAAAGGTTAAACACAGAGTTACCATATGACTCAGCAATTCTACTCTTAGGCATACAGCCAAGAGAAATGACAATATATGTCTACACAAGAACTTGAACACAAATGTTCATACCAGCACTACTCTTAATGGCCAGAAAGTGAAAACAATCCAAATATCCATTAACTAATGAATGGGTAAATAAAATGTGATATATCCATATAATGGAATACTATTCAACCACAAAAAAGAATGAAGTATCAATCCATGCTACAAAGATGAAATACTACAAAAATACTTTAAGTTAAAGAAGCCAGTCACAAGACATACTGAATGATTCCTATCATAGAAAATGTCCAGAATATGCATGTCTGTAGAGACAGACGGTAGGTTAGCTGTTCCTAGGGCTGGGAAGGCTGAAGGGAAATGGGGAGTGGCTGCTAATGAATACGGCATTTCTTTTGAGGGTGATGAAATTGTTCTAAAATTGATTATGCTGATAGCTGTACAACTCTGTGAACATAAACACCACTAAATTGTACACTTACGGTAGGTGAATTGTATGCATGTAAATATGATCTCAATTAAGCGGTTATTAAAATAATAAGGCATCCAACATGTTTAGAGAACCTAAAAACAAAAAGTCAAAACTCTAGTGGCACGTCAACCATCAATCAAATAACTCACATTCTGATAGTAATTTCTTTTTACAGACAGAGGTCACAAGAGACAAAAATGTCAGCATAGATTCTTAGGAACATCTTGTAAGAAAGAATTCTGGCTTTAAGTATTTTTTTTCCCCCAGATACAGAAAACACCTAAACAGATATTGTAGTAAACAAACAAAAACTTAAAATCTAAAAACCTGGAAAAGTGAGTCAAGTACAGCTTATCAAGCTGACATCTATTAAACTGCTAAAAGCAAAACAGTCTTAAACATGATCAATATCAATATAGACCCCTTCCCCCAAAATCATTGTTTATGATAGCTATCAAGAGTCAGTGTATTTTTTTAAAATTCTGCATTTACTTAAAACTCCGTTTGATGCTAGCAGGGTTCAAGTCACACAGGAAGGTGCTTCAGCTAAACACTGATCGTCTTCCTTGATCTCCATTGTCTGCTGTGTGGGTTCCGCCAGCAAACCTCCCAGTGAGTGGTCACCTTCCTATGGAGTCATTAAACCTCTGACTGTCAGCTGGTGGGATTAGCCAGCAGCTTCCACACCTGAGCCCCTGTGGCAGGGACAGAGGCATTTGGATCAAGATCACTAATGAATACAGAATTCATATGCCGCTTGTCAGAGCTCCTGAGCTCAGAGTCGCACAGATGCAACCTAAATAAGACGGAGGACAGAACAATTGTTGACGAAGATTAAAAAGTTTTGGCAGTTGGGGTAAAAAGAACACCTCATTATTCAAATATGATAGTCTTGCTTATTTTTTATATTTTTGGTTCAAGCTACTCGTGATTTGCCTCAAATGGACAAATGCCATTCACCAATATTCAAAGGCTTTTTGGTCTCATTACTAAATCTGAAGAAGGCTAAGCCATCTGAACATTAGCTATATAGAGAAAAACAGCTCCTCCGTAAATACTTGAAAACTTTGGGGAAAAAACAATCTCAGGATATTTCCAGGAGAGGACAATTAAAAGGTGAAAATAAATTCTGATAAAGTCAAAGAGGAAAAAACCTTCCATAGCCAAATGACTTCTATTTCCCAATAGCTCTATATTTCTAACTTTGTCTCTCTCCCTGGGGTCCTTCCACTTGCTGGGCTCACCAAAGAGGTTAATACAGCTCCTCTAACACTCATCTGGCTTCCTGCCGTCTTCACAAGACCTCATCAGGGAAAAGGAATAGCCCGAGTGGCCCACACCTCTGCTCACCTAGAATAAGATGTCTCCACCACTCTGTTGTCAAAGAATTACAGGCCTACAAAGAGGCAGAGAGCATGGTGACCGATTGCATCGGGGCCAGACTGACCAGGGTTCAAACCATGATACTGTCCTGCCCTGCTGTGGGACTTCAGGTGAGATATTTCACCTTGCTACACCCTATTTTTCTTCTCAACGAAACAGGGATAACAAAGTACAGACCCTACCCAATTGCTGAAAAGTAAATGAGACAATGCAGAGAAAGCTGTTAGAAAGAGCATGGCACAGCATAAGCACTCAAAAAGCATCAGCTATTATGACTGCTGTGTTTTCAATACCTTCTCCCTATAGTAAAAAGGTGAACACTTCCACAGCCTGTGTTATGTGTTAAAGAGGCTTCTTCTACTGCCATTACGACCACTAGCTAGGCCTGGCTCTGATTTTAAGCTTTCAGATGAAAAAGAAGAATCAAATCTATCTACACCATGTTGTAAATCATCAAGCCTGACTCGAGTACAATCATGTCAGTCGTTGCTATGTGATGTTTGTATCCTACTACTGAATTACTGAAAAAAGAAAAAAACAGAAGCAGCTGCCATATTTTAGAGCCAATTTTGTGTGAGCCATCATCTGAAGTGTTTTACAGACCACACCTAATCTCGACAGCAACCCACAGACAGGTCTCTGGGTCCCCAACGTCTGGATAAAGTGTGCCGGCTGTGGCTTGCCCAGAGTCATGCGGTGAGTACAGTGGAAACACTCACAGCCCAATTCTCCAGCTCCTAAGCTCCCGTGACCCCTTCCACGTGACCACACTGAACTCATGCTCTGTGTTTCCCTTTGGGACCAGTCTATGTGTCAAACTGAACAGATTTTTTTTTTTTTAATCAAAATAATGCAGCTCTCTTATATCACTGTCCATCTGCAAAATACAAATAAATCCGAAACTTCGGTGTCTTTCTACTATTAGACTTAAACACACAAAAAAAGCATTTACTTCTACAATCTGCTATCAGAATACCATATTGGTATCAACTCTTTCATTAAAGTGGATCTATAGCTGCCTGCGATGACAGATTAATTCTGTTTCCTCCGTAGCTAGGTGTCTGGCATCACGTTTGTGAGGTAACCACAAGCCTTTAGGGCGATAGCAGCTCACATCTTTAGCAATCCATAAGGGCTTCTCCAGAGGCCAGCGCTTGCTGAGTGATGAAATACGACTCCATAAATCAGACGGCTGAAGTGGCACTTGTATACGTCACCATCTATCTTCGCAGCTTCCCTCTGAAGGGTACAGGGTAAGAGCTTATCCCTCGGTATTGCGACCAGAGAAAGCACCATCACAGTTGGCACTGACTAAGCATGTGCTACTTAAAACTGAAGACACACTAAGACTGGAGGAAAAAAAAAAGATCCTGCTGGTGTTAGCACGCCTCAGGCAGTGGTAGAAGCTTCAGCAACTCATCTTCAAAAGGCAGAGAGCCAGAGCTCTAGAAACCTGCAAAAATTGGCTAAGCCTGCAGTCTTCATTTCTTTAAGTTGAGCATCTTCAAAGTCTAGAATTCTAACTGTAGGGCACAGCAGCTGCCACTGCAGATCTGATCCTCTCAGCTTTTGGCAGCTCTCAACTTGAGATTCTAGCAAAAGAATTTTTCAAGTTGCTATTATTGCCTGTCACGGATTTATAAATATTGTGCACTATCTGCTGTGGCACGGCTCTCATGGGACGCCGGAGCATGCCAAATGCATAACAGAATGAAAAACAGTTTCTATTCTTCAAATAAATGCTAATTTTTTTTAACTGTGCTCACATGATGTGTTTGGTGACCAACTTCAATAGTACAGAATATGTATCAGAGAGGGGGAAAAAAGCTGATTGTCTTTTCCAGCAGCATTCAGCTGCTACTTTCATTAAGCTTGTTTAATTAGATTCCAGATGCTAATTTGCAAGTCGATACCAGAGGGTGCAGGACAGTTTGCCTTTGAATCATCTCCCTGTGATGTGAGGGTCCTGCCGCACCACCACTACCCTTCAGCGGCCCTCGCTCGCTTTCTGACAATTAGCACAAAGAGGGGACAGTATTGATCTTGACAGACTAAATATTCATCTTCTACCCATTTTAATGAATTATAATCTTCAAGAGTTTAAATTTCTCACTGGGCCAAATGAAAACATCCCTTCTTACAAAGAAACAGGATGGAAGGAAAATGAACCTAAGTTATCAGATTCATTTCCTTAATTCTTTCCCCACCCTAAAATAAAATTTTTAATTTTAGCAATTTTCAAGATACAGATTCACAAGAAGCCAACCTCATATTTCCAGGTACAATGATCAAATTCCTTACACTTAACTGGCAAGTGGACTGAGAAGGCCAGTGTTCATCCCTAACTTCCTGTCTAGCCAGCCTGTGGATAATAACCAGGATAAGGGGCTCAGTTCTTATGCCAGCCTTAACAATACAGAAAAAAAAAAAAAATCCTATGGCAATGGCTCCATGGAATGCATCATCACCTAAAAAAACAAACACTCTAATACAACTGACCCACTTCTCTGCTAATAGATAGTTACAATGTCTGAATAAGCACCTCTGCTGGTAAAAACAAAGCATGAGATTTACCAGCAGTAATATAATTTTTTAATGCCTTCATTTTTCTCAGTCTGGTAACACTAAAGGTGAAGTTATCAAATTGTTTCAAAGGAAGGTAAATCTGGGACCACCTGAGTAAAGTTGCTTCTGATGCCTTTTTACCCACTCATTCGACAAATCCTGGCAGACTACCTACTACACATCAGTTACCATACTATGCGTGAGGGAACAGCCAACAGCAAGCACAGCTCCTGTCCTCAGAGAACTTCCAGGCTGACGGCAAGGAGAGAAAAAGACGACGAGCATCCCAAGACCAGGAAAGGCAGCGTCAGGGCCACGACTGGACAAGAATCTTAAAAGGTTTTTCATGGGCCTTAAATGCACACAGTTACCAGAAGTTTCTCTAAAACCTTGAGTCAGGGCTTTTGCCTGCAAAAAGTCATTGGTTCAGACTACATCAAACAGCAGAGGCCCATCCTAGGCGTTTATGAATCTCAGCTGGGTTTCACTGTTCTGGTTTTTGGCCTGTAATTTCCCAATGAGCATCTGCCCTTTGCCCCATCTTCACCTCACCTGTATACTTAACGGGGTGTCTGCTTTATTGACTCTGCCCTCAATACTATGTGTTACTTGAAAAATATACTAGTTATCTTCTTCTGTTATCTCAAAACACACACACACACACACACACACACACGTTCAGCACGCCCTCAATACTGTGTTACTTAAAAAATATACTAGTTATCTTCTTCTGTTATCTCAAAACACACACACACACACACACACATTCAGCACTTTCCAGATGGGAAGAAGAAAAAGTCCCCTCCGTTTTCCAGGTGGTTTCTGATGACTCAGACTTTGCCTTAGCTCCAGGTTATCCTGTCTCAACTCTACAAACGTGTACTGAACATTAGGAGCTGAAGAAGAGAGATGATTTAATGACCCTGCCCTCAAGAGTCTCCCTTTCTCAATCAGTAGGGGAGATGGCCCTGAAAACAGCCATACAACAATGGGACAGGCATGTACCACGCAGCCCAGGAACACAAACAAATGAGGAAACAGGTGAGAGCCCGGCTGGCAGACACCAGCAGCGAGAAGGATTCGTCCGCAAGCAAGTCCACGCTGTATTCAAAGACAAGCAAGCAGGCGAGAAGGGCTGAAGTGGAGCAGGAACGCAGACCTCTGTTTCCTAAAGTTTAATATTCATACCCTTGGGCTTACTCATGATGGTGATATGTGAATACATTTTTTATTTATATTAATAGTATGCACTCATTTTCATGTGTCTTGGGGGGAAAAATAACCAGCACATCAAACCAAGGATTTCATGGATATAAACTGTATTTTAAAAATAAATTTAAATTAAAAAGGTGAACTAGAGTGGCTGGAGGGAAGTGAGGAAAGGGAACTGACAGGAAAGGAGCACTTCTGCAGCGAAGGAAATGCTCTGTCTTGATCTGACTGATGGTTACTTGGGTAATTACAAATGCCAACATCTATCGTACTGCATACTTCATCTCTGTGCATTTTCTTATGTGTAAATGATAACTCAATTTATAGAACAGTGAGCTGATGTAAATGAAAATTTTCAAGAGAAGTTAACAGTACAGGTGGCACCCAGACATGGCAGAACTCTTAAATGCAACGTGCAAATGACAAGTTCAAGACCAGCCCTGTACAATGAAAATACGTGAATCATATATGTAGCTTAAAATTTTCTAGTAGCTACATTTAAAAAAGTAAAAATAGGTGAAAAAAATTGATATTTTTACTTAACTCAATATACTTAAAACAGTATTGTTTCAACATGTAACCATATTACTAACAAGATATATTTTAGAATTTTTTGTTCCAACCCTCTGAAATCTGGGATGTGTTTTCTACTTGCAGCACCTCTTAGTCCAGACAAGCTACCCTCCAGTGTTCAACAGACTCATGTGGTGGCTACCGTACAAGACCGTGCAGCTGAAGACAATGAGAAAATATTAAAAGTTGTTAAGGAAAGAGGAACTTCCAGTCCATAAATACTACAGTCTAGACCCCACACTGTCTAAGGCACAGGTCTGTAGTTTAAATTAAAAAAAAAAAAAAAGACTATGGGCTTTTTCTAATTTAACAATAAAGCCAAGAGTTTGTTTCATGAGTTTGGCCTAAAAATCACTGTTTGGCAAACAACTGGTAATTATGATAGCCTAAAACTGACCCCTCCCAATGCAATTCTCTGTGAAGTGAGCTGCAGTTACTGTCCTGGCAATCCATGCAAGACTTGAGAGGCAGAAACACTCTCCTGGGTTTCTGTTTGAGACACGTCCAGAATCCTTTCCCCTACTGAAGGGAAATAAGCAGACTTAGTCATCCAATCCTGCAGTCTCAAAATAGGCAAGAAAGAAAAGTTATGGAGGGCTTCTTGCCACAGAAAGCAAGCCTCCCTGGAAAGAAGGAAAATAAAAAGTTTGGAAATTTGAAACCAAACGTTTCCACGAGTTCTATGCAAATACAGAGCCAGGAATGACACCCTGGCTGAGCTCTCTTTCACAACCAAGTCACTAAAACAGGGTCCTCTCAACCTTTGTAAGCAGTCTCAGCTTCCACTGAAACCAGATCACTTCATCTTCACCAAAAGAAAGCAGAGTGACCAGAGTTAGTTGCCTGGTCTTCACAATAATTTCAGTTTCTATTAACATCCTTTTAGATTGGTAAACTACATTATTGTCTCTGCCTTCTATTTACTTTTAAATTCACTTCACTGGAGAAGCCAAGCATTACTACCTTCTCCTTAATAAAAGTGGTTTTTGTTGACTTTTGGTCTGTGTCAAGTTCCAACAACTTCACAGAATAAAAACCACTCACTTGAAATAGGAAATTTAATTAACAATATGAAATGGGAACTTGGTCAACCTGTTTCAAAGCCTCACAGCTAATACAGAAGTGGTCTGAACTACAGATAAAATTGATCTAAGAAACACTCTTCAGATTGATAATATCAGAAACTTTATTGAAGGGATGATTCACATTTCCCTTCACAGAAATATTATATTCATGGCCTTTGAATCACTTCAACTTTAAACTCTAAATAAATGATATAAAATTACTTTAGCAGAGTGTTAAAGTCACTTTTAATATACTTCATGCTTTCAACTTTTTCTGCAATTTTCATTTTTCTTTAACATATGGAAGTCCCAATCAACTGGAAAAAGACACAGCTTTCAAGAACATTTGAAAAGATTAATGTGGTTTAAAGGAGGGCTTGACATTACTGAGGTGACTTTCTAAATGAAAATCATCAGAGTCTTTCTCCCTGTACCTGCGCTAATTCTAACGGATTTGTGGAGACTTAGGAATTCCTCTCCTTTAGTTTGAAGCCTAGGAGATCATTTTTTCTTTTTAAGTGAACGAGTATACCTTATTTTTCCTCTGTACTTAAGAACCCCAAACAGAAAGTAATGCTGATACGGGAATACATGTTCACACTGAGAAATGAGAAAGGAATTCTAATCTCATTTAGAGTTGATACCTAGATTGGTTTACTATTCTTGACTGGAGCAAGACTATTGTTTCTAGAACAAAATACCTAGCTGAATTCTATCTTTAGTCACATGCTTTAATTCCTGCAGATATCCAAGGAAGGAAAGAAAACCAGCCGTTAGTGACCACGTCACTTGTGTGTGCTCTCCTCAACACACCAAGGGTTTGGTTAGTGGCTTCTGGCAGGAGAAACTGTCCTGGCTGGGCAGCATCCACGGCCCTACATCCTCCGCTCTCCTGGCACGTGGCCCAAACCTGAGAGGAGAGCTCCAAGAACACTCGACACTGATGACAATGAGCTAGAGAAGGACAAAATTTTTTAAACATCCAATCTTCTCCAAAGATGATTAGGCAAAAAGCAGTGTTTTGTCAAGAAGGCAAAAAGTAATTCCCAGAAACACCCTCTGGTGTCTACACAAAACACTACTGCAAAAGCAGGAACAGCAGAAACCTACACATCAAGAAACAGGGTAAACCACTCGTAAAACAGCCCAATAACTGTTGAAAACAAGTTGATACTCTCCATGAAAAAATCTAACAGCTATCAAAAAACCAAGGGCAGATAATGAGGGTTGCGTTCAGAATGTAACGTGGCTGCGAGCTGGCTCAGCAGCGAGGATAAAGCACTGCAGAGGAGTAATGTGGGACCACAAAGTAACCAAGCACATGGAACACTCCCTCAAAACTGACACTGAAAGACGGGTGGCGTGTTCCTGGAGATCTGGGGGGTCTGCTGAGTCGGGGGTGCATCTACCATTAAAGCAGGCACAGGTGGAATGTCATTCAGAAGACGCCACCCTCCCCATTACCCAAGAAAATAGAAAGATCTCTTTAGATGTGAGACATGAGACACACCACGCTCCGAGAATAGACCCTACATACAGGGGTAGGTATCCTCTGCCAAATGCAGAACACTCTAAGGGGTTTTTCAAACTGCCCCCATTTTCAGGCCAGGTGTGTGTGACAGGATGTACAGACATACATAGTTACTCTTAGTGAGAAAACCTGTTGTTTTGAGACATTGTGATAGTGCATAAGAAAACATCCTACACTGTCACACATTTACAACCAAGAAGACGCCCAGACAGCCCAAAGGCCAGCAGAAAAAACTCAACAGTGCAGCCTCCCCGAGGCTGAGGGAGGGCACGGCAGGGCCACTACAAACTGAAGCTTTCCCGAGTAACCAGTCTTCCGAGCAAACACAGTACCTGTGCCAAAGAGCATGCCAACTAACAGCAGCAGTGCTATTCACACTTTGGAGGAATCAGTGATCAATTCGTAAATGTCCCAACATATGAGAAAGATTATCTGAAACAGAACAGAACTGTAGGGACTTACACACCTCCATGTCTGGCCTAAATTTATCTTCAAACACGGCCATCGCTGCCAAGGAGCCCGAACCTATAGGAAAGAAAAGACGCATGTTTATTTAGCATATTTACCAACTCTCAGCTTCTCCCTCTCAAGTTTACTGTGGGGCAGCGAAAATGGCAAAACACACCCAATGTCACATTCAAGCACAGTATAAACATTAATATGACAGGGCCACAAAAATCAGGCAAACACTGCTCTTCAAAAGCCTGGGGTCTCACTTACCACTATCTCAGGTAAACCTGCAACTGGCCCCACTTCTAACCTACTCACAGGAGTAACTGCAAATTATTCACAGTAAAGTCCTGAAGCAAGAAAATGAGGTTATAGATAATTTCTATTTGTTCAAAAAAGTGAATGCCACTTAACTTCATATATCCTGTGCTGCGACTCTTGTGTTTCACAACTGTGCCTTGGCAGGCTGCTGGGTATAGTGCTAAATACCAAGCCAGTTAGAAAGAAGAGATTGTTTTAATGAGCTGGCCCTGGCAGAGTCACCCTGACACACGGGGAAGAAACCACAGCACCAGCAACGGTAATAGGACTGCACGTTGCAGCCACCAGGTTATTCCAGCTACAGCTGTAAAACACTTTATTATGTGGCATTTATTTAGAGCTATTATTTTTAGTTTGTACTTTGAAGAGTAACAGCTGAGTAGACAAAATGACAGACAAAGAAACAAAAATTTATTATCACAATAGCACATGGCTGAAAGGTTATGCTGCATAGACATTAACAGACAGCAAATTTCTCCCTACAAAAGCAGGATGTAAAGGCATTACAAATAAGGATGGGCTCCCTTTGAAGGGATGCAAAAGGCAGCTCAGCACCACTGGAAAATTTAAACTTGCTTTGTTCAGAAACCAGAGAATCTTTAGAAAACCATCATCTTGTCTTTACAGGGTTCTGGCAATATTTCAGGATACTCTACTTTTGGAGAGAGGATAGAGTTGCCCACAATTTTTTACTCCAATTAGAAGATTTTTTTGGCATTTATTACTTTTTAACTTGTTTTGCATAACACTATCTATTTAGCTGGGTCACAGAGAAAACCATATTTTCTATTTAAAATGATTTGTGTACACCGCTTGACCACCTCAATGGTTTAGCAAAGGAAAAAGGCAGCGATTAAACAGTTTCAAATGAGGTGTCCTGCTGATTTTATCAAGTCTGCTGAATGTATAATGAAAAAGGAGAAGCTGACAGCATTGCTGCATTGAGAAAATAGAGACTAGCTTATCTGAACCATTTAAGGAGGTCCAATTATAGATCAAATTTAAAGGGTAGAAACAGCAGATTTACAGACACAAATCAATGAACATGGTAATCCCGATGAATATGACAGATGCTCCTGTTAGGGAATATTGCTGCGGTTGAGGATCATTACCTTCACAGCGCCGGATACATCACATCTGAAGCAGTGGGAAGCGACGAGTGTAGACGGCATTACAGGCAATGACTATTCATTTAGGCTTTGGGAGCAAAAGGCAACCCCATTTCCCCTCTCACAATTTTTTTCTCCTCTTTTAAAGAAGAAAGAAAAAAGGAACCTGAAGAGATATTAAAAGCCCTTTGGAAAGGAAACAGGAATTAAACAGAAAACTAGTGCGCCCAAATAAAACTAGATACATCTACACAAATTTACCAAAATCCAGCTTTGGAATTTCATAGTATATGTGTCCTGGAAAACCTGGAAACAGAGTCAAAGTCCACCAGTGCTTTAAGACGTACACATTTACTCTGAGTTTCAAGGATCGGGGGGAAAAGTAACCTAAGTTTCTGTTTTAAGGCATGAGTGAGAACCAATCTCGAACTCCACAGTAAAAAACAAGCTGGTTTTGTGTGGAAAACAAAGGACAACTATCACAAAGAAACAAGAAAACTGCAAATAAAGAAACCACAGGGAAAAAAATACTTCTTTCCCAGCCTGGTCCAAGAATATCTCTGCAAAGAGCCCAAGGATACACACACCAGAGGGCAGAAACACACGTTGGAAAAAGACAGGGGAAAGATGGCTATTTACTAAGAACTAACACATTTGTGGAAAACTATAATCAGTTACTGTAAAAGGAAAAACTCAACTGACCTCAAAGCCATCTTTCCCTAAAGGCCACAAGCTCTGTATTTTCTCCTGGGCCATCGTCTCTTTGACAGTTTCACAGTAAATTAATTTTACTCTTACTTTTCCTGAGCACATATATTTCCTTCTGCTTAGCTTCATCTAAAATTTTAAGACATGAAAAAACATTTCCCTCCCAATACAGTAATTCTTTCTTTATCGAAAGCTTTTTTTTCATGAGAAACAGTACTGAAGACAAAATTTCTCTAAGTGGAAGTGCACACTAAACCTAAACTCATAGGAAAGAAAGTCTGTCAGTGCAGTGGATGTGTCTCATATAACCAGAGACCGTGATGTTTAGAGCTGGAAGGTGTAGGAGAGGCACATACAGAAGGGACACGGGGACCCTTACTGTGTGGTACCTCTGCTTCTCCACTGAGAGCACACTCCCCAACACACACCGGTGACACACACGTGCACAGAGCTGAAACAATTTCAGGAAAACAAGAGCTTGATAAACTGCCTGATGCTGTTTCCTCTGAGATCAAAGATAAGCAGACTCCAAATATATCTGAAAAGAAAGGGAAATTCAACACTAAAAACAATTTCTAAATCACTTGCAAACTAGCTCCTACTCCTAGCATTTTAGGAAAGGAGGACTTTGGCGCCCCCTTTTCAGAAACACACAGAAGTGTTAGAAAATGCAGTGCACTGACTTGGTCAACAGGTTTCTAGGAAACTCTGAATGTGCGTCTGCTATGCAGAAGAAAGAAGACAGAATTTCAAATATGACTGCAATCACCCAATATGGCAAGAGAACAACATGCAAATCCTCACATAAGCTCACGGCAACGCATCCAGGGGAAGGAACTGGAAGGAGCTGGCCATTAAAAAGAAAAAAGACGGTAAACTCAACGAGACTTGTCTTTTTAAATATAATTTCATTCCAGTTCTCTGGATTTTATTTCAACGCCACTTAAAACTATATACAATAAACCATCAAGACAAATTTCATGTTAATAAGGCAGCCATCTGACTCACAAAATGTTTAAATATTTTATCCCATTTTTCCTATAAACCATTATAACATCTGTAGACATTCCAATTATTTCATCATTAAACCTACTAACCTCTTACTCTCATACCCAAAATCAAGGCAAAAATTCCTCTGAAGGAAAAATCCTCTCATTTTCTTTTACTCCAAAAGCAAGGCCACCTTAGACAATTGGTCAGAACGGCCTGGTTTCCCATCAAGGAATAAACAAACGGAAAAGCCAGGGGGCAGTGGGCCAGGCACAGGGTCCGCTGCTTTAGACAGCAGGCATTGTCAGGCGAAGGAAACTGATGTCAGAGGGCCTATGCTGTCCACAAATGCAGGAAGGGTCTAGGAGAAAGGGACGAGAGGCCTGCCCTCAACTCCTCTAACAGGAGAGAGGAGGCAGCCAAGGACAGGAAACAAGAGCCTTCTGCTTGAGTGCCCACCATGGGCCACACATCCAATGCTATCACTTTGTCATCCTCATAATAAAGCTTCCTGTATAGGATTACGGGACTAACAGGCACAGGCCAGGATTTCTGTCTCAGGTGTGACCCTATGTCATTCTCTCAAACAGAAAGTTCTACAGGCCACAGTACAGTTCAAAGCAGACACACGTGACCTTCCATGACCAGGTCTCTGGCTCCCTCAGCCACCCCCACCTCCCCAATATCCACACACACTTGGCACCCCACCAACGCTAAGCTGACAGTAATTTCTTAAGTGCCAAGACCACTTCACGTCTACGTTTGACACATGCTTCTCCCTCTGCCCCTCATAATCCACAGAAGGCGGAGATACCCGTCCAACCTCAGCCGAGAGATGACTTTCCCAGAAGCCTTTCTTAAGCACCACACCACATCTAAAGTGATGAGAGTTGGCCACTTTCATCTCTGCCGACTTGTCCATCCCTTCACAGCTGCATCCCCCAGACCTAGCAGTCCCTGGCACACAGTGAGCACTAAAAAAAAAAAAATTACTGAATTAGGCTGGGCTGATTTCAGTACAACTGTTCAAATGGAGAAGCTGGGAAAACAGTGGGTCCAGAAAGAGTGACTACAGCAGTAAATGTCTTGATAAAGTGAAACAGAACATTTATTACCTAATTTACCATACTAAAATGAACATAAGACAAAATCAAATGTAAAGCAAGTCCATTTTCAAAAGGAAAAAAGTGCTTTAAACCCACAAAACCATGTCCTATTACAGGTCCTGGTCAGGTCTGAGCTCTGTGATACTCTCAGGAGAGAAACGCCCTCCCTGGATGTCTGCCTTCCCCCACCAGAGCTCTGTCTCCTCAGCAGTCTCCAGGTTGCTCCTTAGCAACCTCCACCAAGTCTGCCTTTGTCAGCCCACCCACAGGTACTGAGTGGTCAGTGTTGTTTCCAGAACAAAGCTCTTTAAAAAATCAGAAAAACCAGGTACAATTCAGGGACTGGCATTTAGAGAGGGTATGCACAATGCTGAGGTGGCCACCTAGTTACTGACTTACCCCTGCATCCACTGTCCTTTCCCAAGCTCTTCCACACCATCCACACACAACCACCCGCTCAACCACCACCTCCCAAACCACTCGGCAGCCAGCCGTAGGAAGAGACCGGGATGGAGGTCAGGGCACTCAACGCCACCCTACCGTCCACGGGGGATGAAGACGGCTCTGCACTGCCACATCCACTGTGGCCACCTGGGTGCACACTGCCTTACCCTGGCTGTCGGGTTTGGTGTTCATCAGAAGAATTCAAGAGACGCCCTGGAAACACAGTCTGCTCCCCACCTCTGCCAGGGCCTGACTCACCCACAGACATTCAAGATGACTCCATGGGGAACCCAAACGCAGACCTCCAGGAAAAGGGGGCTCAGGCACAAATGCCACAAAGGTCACATCTCCAGCCATTCTTTCAAAATGAAGTATCTGTCTTATTAATAACATTTAGGCCACTGGCTTTAAAAGAAAAAAAGACTAGCATCTGTAAACAATGTAAAATGTAAGTCCTGAAACTCAGAGATATGTGTGACACATAGGGCATTAAAAATTAAAGAGTTCACAGATAAATACTATCAATACACCAACAAAGAAAATGACACAGCAGTTTACAAAGAAAACAAGAAGTCTATACACATTTAGAGACACTGCTCAAGTTCACTAGTCATCAAAGAAATAAATACAAATAGAAACTAAATAGCCTTTTTTTTGACTTCTAGATTAGCAAACATTAGAAAGAAGAATACCCAGCTAGAAAGGGCAATCTAACATATTCTTGTAGAAGCACATATGGAACTTTTTTAACCCACAATTTAGAAGCATCAATCAGAAAGCACAGAGCTACAGGTACCCACCAAACCAGTAATTCTACTGCTAGAGACAGATCCAAAAGAAATAAACAGTAACAACCCAAATGACACTTTGATCAGTTTAGATGATAAAAAACAAAAAAAGTAACACCAAAGACTGGAGGTAAATGTAAAGGTCCAGCACCAACAATCACGAGACAGGGAAAACAAACAAATTCATACACATGGTGATTAAACACAACAATAATTTTTGGCAATGTCCACAATACAATCTTCAGTTCAGTTCAGTTGCTCAGTCATGTCCGACTCTTTGCGACCCATGTATCGCAGCACGCCAGGCCTCCCTGTCCATCACCATCTGCCGGAGTTCACTCAGACTCACATCCATCGAGTCAGTGATGCCGTCCAGCCATCTCATCCTCTGTCGTCCCCTTCTCCTCCTGTCCCCAATCCCTCCCAGCATCAGAGTCTTTTCCAACGAGTCAACTCTTCGCATGAGGTGGCCAAAGTACTAGAGTACTGAGGGAAAAACATGTTCTGAAGCAAAATTAACAGATATGCTTATACAATACATATTATACACACGTGGAAGAAAAGTTTTTAAAATTATGTTTATTTCTGTAATAAACTGTAATCTTTTTGCTTACTTGTGTTTTCTTATTTTCCTTCAATGACAATGTATTACTTAACAATTTTTTAAGATACACACTTGAAGAATTCGACATCATGAAGGGATGAGAAAAGATATCCCAGAAGACCAAGACCTTGCCAGCTGTCATAGTCCTGCTGTGTAGCAGCAGCAGGCAGCTTGGTCCTGAAATCTGCAGAGAAGGGCCTGCAGGTCAACCCATGCAGGAATCAACAATCCCAATGAACAACAGCAATCAACTGTCATAGATAGATAAATAAATGATGTCTCTCTACCAGTCCTTAGGAGGGCTTCCTTAGGACAGGCACCAACATCTTCTAAAAAGACGTAAAATCATCTTAACAATGAAGTCCTCTGAGCATACCAGCACCAAGCCAGATCTCACTTATCCAGAAGTCTGCCATGTAACAACCAACTTACTAAACAGACGCCAACAGACACAGTGGACCTGGTGTTTACTAAACTTCAAAGCACAGTCGCAGAGTTTTTATGCTCCTCAGACATGGCAGGTAAGTGCAGCCCCGTTTCGCAGAAAGGAAAACTGAATCCTGGAGACAAGGAACTTGCCCAGATCACACAGCAGACGATTAGCGAATCTGGGAGCATGAGCCCAATCGTCTGAATCTAAAGTGTCCAGAATGGCTTCTGTTCCCCATGCTGTCTCTCAGACGGCAAACCCAGATGCCTGAAATTGAGATTAGCAAGTAGGCATGAAAACAGCTCTAGTTTTCTTAACTCCCTTAGCCCCAAAATCATGCTTTCTAACTTTCTGCTTAGATTTCAGCAGAACAATTAACACACATCTGGATACAGTTAATTTGTGTTTTGCTTGGAAATTCAAATGAGACTGGGATTTTAGTTAAGTGTTTTAAATGATTAAACAGACGCCATTCACTATTTACCAATGCTACTCAAGTACCAAAGTATTTATTTTTAAATAGTCCCATTCAAAAAAATTAAATAAAACAGTGAAGTTACTCTCCATTTTGTAAACCCTCTGAGGGTGTTTCTGATCTTAGTGTATCAGCATTACTTTAGTGGCTCAATTTGAACCTGTTTCTAAGAGAACAATCCATCTCTGGACAAAACTCAAAATGCATCAAGAAAATTTTACTGAGATACTGCTTTTACCTGTTCTATATATTTTAAAAAAATCCACATTAATATGGCTTAAGGACAGTGGGATTAAAAAGAAACATGAAATTATACTTTTATACATGTCAGGGTTAACTAAAAGTATGAAATCAAACCCAGCAATTGTAAAATCTATTTTATTAGACGTGCTGAAGAAACTATAAATAAAAGACAAATAATTTTCTAAAACCCGGTAGGTACTCTCTCAAGTCAAACTCTCAAAAAGTCATCAGGTAGAAATCTGATGTCTAGGCTCATAAATCCTCACATTGGGGAAGGGAAAATAATTACCAAGGGTTTTTCTGTCCCTGACTCTAAACTCATGTGGTACAGGTAATTCCTCCATTTTATAGACAAGGAAACTGAGGCTCAGCTAATTTAAAGGCAGTAAGGGTAGCCGAGACTCAAACCTAGGTCTGGTGGCTCTCCCTTGTGGCTCAGCTGGTAAAGAATCCACCTGCAATGCAGGAGACCTGGGTTAGATCCCTGGATTGGGAAGATCCTCTGGAGAAGGGAAAGGCTACCCACTCCAGTATTCTGGCCTGGAGAGTTCCATGAACTGCATAGTCTATGGGGCTGCAAAGAGTCAGACACGACTGAGCAACTTTCACTGGTGGCTCTAGCCCATCCACTTTTCAGAAGGTGAAACTCCCCACTCATTGTTTCAAACCAACCATCCCAGGTGGCCACTGGGCAGCAGGCTCTGGGACACACAGATGCACAGGACATGCACAGCTCTGCGCTTCCTCCCTGCTTTCCCCCAGCACCTCACTGAGGCCCTCGGAGTCCTGTAGCGCTGCCAAACTGCTCCAGGAGGCACCACCTCATCAAGACACGGTGAATGATGCCCCAGAAGCGACAGGACAGCGGCCCTACTGCTCTGGCTGCCTCCCCAACACAAACGGGAGGATGACAGAATGTGTCTTCCTCACAGGTTGGCTGAGATCTGAACGAGATGGCACGTCTAAGACAGGACGCCTGGCACACAGTAAAAAGCTCAGTAAGAGCAAGCTATTACAGATGCTCTAGGACAAGCTTCCCGCTCTCTAGGGGTCTTTTAGACAATCATACTCAACAAGTCTCAGGGTTGGCAGCTTTAATAGAAATGAAGGTCCTTAAAATTTCTTTCCATGAAGTTCTGAGAGGAGCAGGAAATGGATTTCTACTGCTTTCCCCCCAAATCAATTTAACCAGATCTTTTCAGGAAGAAAGCTGCTCCTTTTGCTAAGAAGCAGTCCATTTTAAGCACCCAAGGACCTGTTTGCCACTGTGGACTGCCAGGGTGTAAGATGTATGCAGCGATAAAAGAGCAAGGCAGAGAACATTCTCATCCATCAGTGTCAGCTCTCCCTGACAGAGCGCTTACTCACACCTGCTCATCGTTACTCAGCTGGCCACTCATCCTGGAGAAAGTTGGTGCTTTCACAGACCCATGGACTGGGATCGTTTTTCACTCTGCTCTGGTCTACAAGGCCTGGTCTCCTGGCGCTGGTGCCTGCTCTGCAGGCCAACACCGACAACGTGTGAAGAGCTGACTTGTGAAAATGACACAATGATGGTGCTGGGGAAGCACATTCAGCCACTAGAGAGCAGCGGAACTCCTCTCAGCGCCTGGGAAAACTCAGACACTGACTGGAAATGGTTTAATTGTATGCATGCATTTCATTATAAGTCTTGGCCAAAAGCTTCTGAAGAGGCAGGCCAAGCAATCAGATAATCTTGCATGGGTTGCGGAAATCCACAATCGTCCTTTGTCAGCATAAACAGTTTAATTTGATGTTTTCACTCCTGAGTAAGCACTGAGTATTACATTTAAACCCCTTGTGAGGGGAAAGAATGCTTCCTTTTCATCAGCAAATGTACCTCAATGTCAGAGTCTATCTTTTATCTCCAATGAATAAAAAATATATATACTGCATTTAATATGCTAGGAAATAGATTTTAAAGCACCCAACAACATTTTCACTCAGAAAGTAATTTCTCAAGAAATGCAGTTCCTTTTCTAAATGTAATGTAGTAAAAAAAGGAGTTAAATTTTATTCTAAGTAAATCATTTTAAACACCACTTAAAGGGAACAGGGATTTTTCTTATAACTGCAACTGCCAATGTCTCATTGACCTGACAGACTGTAAACACTTATTCTTAAGGAAAGACTAACATTTGGGGACTTCAGGCCTAAAGAGTGAAGGCTGTGCTTTATTAATGTATTCCAATGAACTACCACAATGCATTAAGGCCAGAAAACTCAAACAGAGGAGTCAACTAACCCTATGTTGAAAGGATAAGATGGAGGATGAAAAGTGCCTTAAAATTACACTGCCTTTCCTAATCAGGCTCCCACCCTCGTCAGGCCCCGCCAAGAATCAAGCTGCCCCTCAGCACCGCCGACCGCAGGGCGTACACTTCCCTCTCCCACTACGGGAGCTTGAGGCAGTCGGAGCTGACAGGCTTTCAAAGGCACCTTTACGCCGGTCCACATTTCAAAACAGCTTCCCAAAGTGCAAGTTAATCCCTTTGCAGGCTTTTCCCAAGTCTCCCTGTTCTTCTCCCAAGAACCCTCAAGGACAAAGGACCACAGAGTTTACTAATTTATAAAACCACACTTAGTCTTAAATGTAAGTAAAGGTTTATCTTGTCCACAGAGCCTTGGGTGAATAATAAATCCTACATACTGAGAAAAATGCAAAAGCACTGTTGCGTATTTTTTCACTTTATTCACCTATATTATATCCATTTTATAGATGAAAAACAAACAAAAAATTAAGATCACAGAGGTAAAGGAACCTAACCAAAACCACACAGCTAGTAATGGTAGATCTGGTTGCCAGCAAATCCTTAGCTATATGACCTCCACATGAAAGGTCTTCTGATATATAAAATGACTTTCCTCTTGGTCTGTCCAATAAAGAAGTAAAGATGACGAAGCACTAGGTTATATTAGCAAGAATAAGAAAATACATTTTGTAGTAGGGCCAATTTTGAAACAAGAGCAGGTAAAGATGAACGAATTAATAATTAACCTCACTCTCTCTGAAATAGGGTTTAAAGCAAAGGACTCAAAACTGTGCGTACTGCATTTAACTTCTGAAATATACTCCTGGCAAGGGCTTTATTTTTGGCTGTAAACTAAGGACTAAATTCAAACTACAAAAGATTTAGTGGTAAAACATCAAGAGCAGAAAAAACAAGAGGAAGAGCACCCTAATATTAATTCAATACCTCACTACTTAACCTACAAAAAGAAACATTTAATATTTTTTACACAGAATCAAGAACAAAGTCCACACTAATTAGAACAGATGAAGAACCAGCAAAGACTGGCTCTGTTACACTCCCTGAAACAACATGATGAATTGTAGAAGTAAATATTTTCTCATTTCCTAACATAACGGCACCATCTATTGGCTTAGTACCACCTTTGCAACAACCAGGAAATCAAGATGCGTAATCCAACTTTCATGGGCTTTTGGTTCTCAGTTACTTAATTCCTGGCATCCCACAGTGGTATAAACTTTAAGACATAAAATCCATGCATCACACATTTTAAATCCTCTGAAATTCATCTTATTTAATCAAAGCAAGAAAAACTGCCAGGAAAATCTTAGTACACAGAACCGCACACAGAGAATGTGTTAGCACAAAAATTATCAAAATACCATGCACCAAACATCAATGATGTTCCACACACAAAGATTTTTACATGTGGTATCTTGCTTAATCCTCACACATTTCCCATGGAACAGACCTTAGAACCTCCATTTTCCTGAAGGAGAAATCAATGCTCAAATAGCTAACCAACGTTGCACTTGGATTTGAACCCAGTCTGACTACAAAGACCAGCTCTTTTCACAACCCCACCCTACCTTGAAAAATTAAAAATGATGCCGCAACACATGCAGGGGAAAGCATGTAGTGCTTTACAGAGCGTGTTCACATATGTGATACTGCAGCCTCCCAATGATCCAGTGATACCAAGTAAAAAAAAGTCAGTCAGCTTCTTTTTAGAAATGAGGGGTTTGTGGTTCAGAGAGGTTAGATGAGTAGCTCTGGTCAAGCATGTGCCCTCTGAGAAGGCCACTGAACTAAATACAGTGCTAAATCAGAGTTCACATCTGATTTCAGAGTTGAAAATTAATGTGGAAGAAATGTTTGCCATCTTGTAGTGCACTGGTCTAATATACATAGCACAGGAAAATTTTTTCAAATCAAGTCATGTGGAGGTAATAAAATGCCTGCACGAAGGTTGTACTTTAGAGTAAAAATAAGGAGAAAAATGGCAGGTCTGAATTCCCTACTGATGTTCCTAAGTTCCAACTTAATTCTAAGACTCTTCTTTGCCCACAAGGTGAGACATCTGGTATGTTTACTCTGTCCTGAATCTTTTTAATTGCTAGGGGGCTCTGTAAACTGGGACGTAAGAGGTACATTCCAGTAATTAGGAAATTGTATAGCCAGTTCATCTGGAGAGAGAATTTTACCTGGACGGCCCTGGCAGTGACCCAAAGCCTTCCCTAATGGTGCATATCAATGTTTATTCCTTAAGTTAGTATTCCTAAATTGTCCAAGGGCCTCATTTCCAGGAATGTCGGGCTTTAAATTTCATTCATATTAATTCTCTATGTGAATAAGTGGGCAAAATAAAAATTTTATATACGCTGCCAATGCAGCTACAAGGAGCACTGCCAAACTAATAGCAAAAGATGGTCCCCAAGCTTCTCCTGACACTACTTCAGTTTGTTTCATAAAGAAAAGCTGGCAAGTTAAAAGAATAAGCTAATTAATCTGAGAATTAAAAGAACCCACATTTTGTCTATTAAAAAAAAAGAACACCAAAACCCTTTTCCCTTTCTTAATAAAGTAAAAAAAATCTTGCCCAGCTTTCCACAATTCCACTAATCGATCACTTGCAGTCTCCTGCAAATTATGTTCGTAAAGTGGAAAATAATTAAATGAAACCTAAGGGGTGCATTCTTCTTGTTTTGAGAATGGATCAAATCACATTTGGCCTGAACCACTTGCCACACACCACTCAGTAACAACCAAGCCAAGGGGGAAAAGCCACAGAGACCCAGGGTTCTCAAGCCAGACCACGCACCTCCAGGCTGCGTGACCTCGGCACACCTCTCTAAGCCTCAATATTCTCATTCATAAGACAGGGATGATGGCAACCACCTCAGAGCAGTGCAAAGATCCTCTCAGTAAAAGGGCTCTCACAGTTGCCAGCACTGCAAGCGGACAAGCTACCGGAGGAACACAGCTATCATTACAGTCGGCATCCTCTTCACAAGATAGGTTTAGGATAGAAGCTGTCTGAGGGCCACACCATGAGGCGTTTGATGTCTTCTCCTCTTAAGCAAACCCTCAGGAAGGCAAGCCCTCAGCGAGGAGGTTCCTGGACCCGATGCTCAAGGAGCTGTGCCAGAAGGTTAAGAGACGCGCAAGACAAGACAGGTGTCTTCTGTTCCATGCAAATTAAGAGTAGCCTTCAGGCGCCTGGCTAGTCACCAATACAGGCCCATGGGTAGACAAAGTTTAGACGCCCCTGTCTTATGGGTAATTTGTAGCTTCCAGCTCTTACTGTCAGATAACTCAGGGAAAAAGAAAAGATCCATTAGAAAGCTATCTTTTTATTTTTCATAATAAAAAACTTGGTAATTTCACTAAAACATGAGAATTTACATGAAATACTCATTTTCTCACTTACAGCACGCTTTAGGAAAGCCTTAGTCGCACAGGGAATGTTAACGCTCAGTGGGCCCATTTCATTTAGGAGGGCCTTCTATTTCATCTGTAGCCGGAGGTTTGCTTTGTAGCTCACCCAAAGTAAGTCACATGAATTAAGACAAAAACCACTACATTTTGGCATTTCTGGGGTTCTCTCTCAATATCAAGCTCCTCGTCCCCTCAAAAAAAAAAAAAAAAAAAAAAAAAAGAGAAGAAAGGAAAACAACAAACACCTCCATGGGAAGCCAGAACAACTTCTTCAGGAAGAAAGGCAGCCCAGCACAGCTCCCACCACAGGGAAAGAGGCATCAAGCCCTGCTCAAAAGTGAACAATGGCTGAAAGAAACGAAGAGAATGACAAAGACAAAACCAGGACAGCACAAAAACTGTTATTTTATTTCACATTCTCTGATAAAAGGCTGCTCTTCACAATGGACTTGGATTAGAGAGAAACAAAATATAAAATTCATGTTGTCTTCGGGTGGTAGAATTGTGTATAATTTTGAAAAGTTTCCTTTGATACTATAAAGCTGTTTCAGTAAATACTGTTTTTAATATGCAGGATAGAAAGTCTTCACAAAGAACAGTCAAAAATATGCCAAACAAATAAATGCCCCTGGGAATTTGTGTAAATATTTTTAGTATTCAGAAGCAAGGCTTAATAGCTTAATGAAGTAACATCTTTAAGATGATAAAATCAAAGCAGCTGTGGTAAGCTCAGGCTTGCCTGGGCTGAAGGACAAGGGTTCAAATCTCAGCTTTGCTGCTCCCAGGCAGGGTGGTAACGGGCAGGTCAGTAAATCTAAGTTTCAGGTTTCTCTCAGTAAGAAGGCAATGACAGCACCCCTTGCAGGTAATTATAACTAAAAATAATGTGACAGCACCAGCAGACACTGGCACAAGGACACCTCCAAATTAGCTTTAAATTTAAAATAATACAAAACTAAAAAAAAGGACCTATCATATATGCAATGCTTTGTACTGTTCTCTTAACGGCCCAACTGGGGCCACACAAACGGAACACAATCTAAACCAACTCTCCCCAGGGGTTCTGTAACCTGTTCACAAATAATAAACAGCAGTTAAGGTTTCTAACACTAGGTTTCATACATACACAACCAAGTTAGAGAATCAGAAAATTAATTCAACATCTAACAGTCATTGAATCACACAGACTCTAGGAGTAAGACAGATTCTACTGACAGAGATCGCTGACTCTTGCAGGGGCAGGAAGGACAAGGGCTGGGACAGCAGAGGATGGACAAGGTTGAGTCCTGGAATCAAGTCTCACCCAAGTTCCTGGAGAGGGACTTGGTAACAGCCTGAGGCAGTTGCGAGGGAACATTCCCGGCAAAAAAGGCATTTCTGAAAGGAGGCAGCACGGCAGCAGTGGGAAGTGAGGGCAGCTCACGGAGGGCGAGGGGCCTGCTGCCACAAACCCCTGAAGTACGAGCAGAGGAGGAAGAGGAAATGAAACGGGAAAAAGGGTCCAGGGCCGGACTGGAAGGGAGGTGACCCCGGTGGAGGAGCACTGAGGTTGAGAGCTGGGAAGGAACTGGCATTGGAGGAGGGCAGGAGATGGTCAGAGGCTGCAATGGGGCCAAGTAGCTGGTTTCCGACCGTGGTCACCCCTGGACCCATCCATACTCTCAACATTTCCGGCCAGATGTTACCTCTCTCTCGGCCTCCAGACTTTCCCATGCCAATCCTCCTTCCCACGGCTGCTAGCCTGCTCCAACGACAAATCTTATCCTATCATCTCCTGCTTGAAACAGTAGATGGGAACATCCAGGACACAGACAACTCAGCCTGTACGATAGGACTCTCCGGACTAGCTCTCCAGCCTTGCCTCTCCTTCACCCTCCTCAAAGCCCAGACATCCTCATCCCTCCCTGTCTTTGCTCCTGCTGTGCCCCCTCCATGGAGCACTCCCCTCACCCACTGCACTCAATTCACCCATCCAGCTAAACTCTGGCCTTTGACCATACTGGTCCCTTGTGCACCGCAGGACCTGAAAAGTCTTTCTCTGGCAGGTAGGGAGCAGGGTGGCAAATTCCTAGCTAATTCCTACTTACCATTCAGGTCTCAGTTTAAGAGCCACTTTTTCCCATTTTTCACCTACCAGACTGGCAAGAATACCCAAAGTAGGAGAGCTTATAAGAGAAAGGCATTCTCACATTCTCCTGGTGGAATACAAATTAGTGCAATCGTTTTGGAAAGCAGTTTGGCAACAGCTCTCAAAAGGTAAGATGCACTGTACGGTCAGTCACCTGTCACTTTTAGAGGCTGCCCAGAAGCGGTACTTCCTGTGTCTGGGGAACCCCACCACTCTACGAACAGATGACTGAACTTTACCCACCATCAGCAATCTAGCACCCACCCTTTCCTGGAAGGAACTCTCTGACAGTGAGTGAGATGGCAGGAAGCCTCAGCTCTGGACGAGGCAGCTGGGGCAGCAGAGTGAGGAGTGAGCTGGGCCTGCACCAGCCAGGCCAGCGGGGCTGTCTGCAGATTCCACCCTTGCCTCCAATGGGGCCCATGCGGCAGCATGCTTTCCGATACTGTTCTCAGCCCCAAACCCAGCTCCTGCCCTCCCAGCTATTCTGTGAGTCATCTACTATCCTTAAAAAAAAAAAAAAAAAAAAAAAAATTCCTCCTTTCCTAGATCATCCAGTGATTCTAATGCTTTCAACAGAGAATTCTGAGCAATATGCACGCCCACCCTAATCCAGAAACTCCACTACCAGGAATTTATCAGATGCATTTACACAAGCTCACCAAGACACACACTCATCAACAGGACAAATGGTCACTTAAGTCCTGGTACAGACATACAGTACAATTCTAGGACAGTGTTATTATAGATCTGATATCGATCTATAGGCACTCATACAAAATTTCATACTTGGTTCAACTTGGTTCTTCGAAACAAGTTAATGGGAATGGAACAATATTTACAGCATAACTTCAGCAGTGTATTTTTAACAGGAATACACAGATAGATAACAGATAATAGGGATCTATAAAGGTGGATCATAAAATACCTCCTGAGAAAAAACACAGTAAACTCTTTAACGCTGGATACTATGAAATAGGGACTTATCTTTCACATATTTTTCCCGCACTTGAATGTTTTGTCATGTTCATAAACTGCTTTTCATTTGAAAATGTTTTCCTGTCACCTGTCCAATAAGGATAAGGACTTTCCAAACTCCCATTATCCACATACTCCTTCCTGTTAGAAATTCTCCCTTATAATTGTTCTTTTCCTTCAGGGCACTTAGCACAGAGCATTCTTTCAGATTAATGTGTATTTATTGTATTTATTAATGTGTATCAGATTAATTGTCTAATTCCTATCTCACACACAAAACTATAAGCCCTGAGGATAAGTGCTGTCCTGACCACTACATTCCCACTACCTAGCACATGCATGCTCAGTGGCTCAATCATATCCAACTCTCAGAGACCCCAAGGATTGTAGCCCGGCAGGCTCCTCTGCCCAGGAGATTTCCCAAGAAGAATACTGGAGCGGCTTGCCATTTCCCTCTCCAGGGGATCTTTCCGACCCAGGGAATGAACCCAAGTCTCCTGCATCTCCCGCAAGGGCAGACAGATTCTCAACCACTTCGCCACCTGGGAAACCCCCCAAGCACACAGTAGAGGCTAAATAAATTTCTAATAAATGAGTGAAAGTAACTTACCCTTCTTTTAAGATTCAGCTCAAGTGAAGTGAAGCTCTCCCTGAAATCTTCCAGTTTAGAAGTGACCATCTCTCCCCTGGGCCTCCACTGACCTTTGTACCTACTGCCCTTGTCTTTATACATCTATCTCCACCATTACACTGAGAGTATGTTGAGGGCAAGATCCAGACAGTCACTGCTCTGTGAAGCCTGCTACAGTGCTATTACACAGAAGGCACTCAAGAAACAGTTGATAAATAAATGAACAGATGGGAACAAGCGAACTAAACCTTAAAAGTCACATCTTACTTGTGTATCTAAAATCGGACGTTACTGGTATCTTGCTCTTCTTAATCTCCTATGAAAGCAAAGCCAGACTGTGGAGAGTAACGATTTCTAAGCCGGGCATGGAGCCGTCACCATGGACGCACACTGGACTTGGAGGGAAGCAGGTCACTGCTGGCCAGGACGGAGCACAAAGCGGACTTGCAGGAACGGAATGAGCAGACACAAATCTGCTTTACTCACTTCCAACAACCTTTCCTAAGTTTGGGATGATGCTCATAAGACAAATTACTACAGTTCAAAAGCAACAGAAACCAACTCAATTTTCCCATTGTAAAAATGAAAAGGCCTTGTATCAATGTTAAATTTTCTGATTTTGATGATGTCATCAGGGTGATATAAGGGAACGTTCTAAAGGATTTTGAGGTAGAGGGTTATAGTGTCCACAATTTACTCTTGAATGGTCACACACACACACACACACACACACACACAAATAGCAAAAATGCACCAGAGAGCGAGCAAGAATGTGGTAAAATGTTAGGTGACAAAAATGAGTCAAGGGTATATATGACTATTCATTGTACATTCTTGTTACCTTCTTGCAAGTGTGAAAATTCTTTTAATTAAAAAAAGAAGAAATGAAACTACTTAATAGAAAAGACTATTGCACCTTTACTACCATTTAAAGGCACCAGATGGGGAGAAATAAAAACAGTATCTTGATGGAGATAACAAACAAAATGGAACAAAGAATTCAAAACATTTCTAAAATTAGTCTATCTTCATTTTAAAATAATTATTCCATATGGTATCTGGGGGCAAATCATTCTTCTCACAAACAGGGAACATCTGTCATATACAAACCTCATAAGAGGCTTGAGTATTAAACATAATGAAATAGCAAAGTCTCACACTAACAATTTTCAGACTATTCAAGGCAGCAGTTATCCCTGGCTCTGCAGAGCCAAGATACCAAGACAAAAAATGTGAAAGTTAAACAACATCTAGAAAAACGCTGGTTACACATGGCCTGTTCAAATTTCTGGATATATGCAAAAATTTCACTCAGAAACTGAGCATGAGAGTTAAATTCAAAAATCCCAACTCTTCTAATGTAATTTTATCACTTTTTTTTTTAGTTATTAAAAAAAAATATTCATCTAGCATTTAGAGCTAAAATACAAATGTACAAAGCTGACATAAAAAGTGTAGCTACTATTTACAGAACAGGCACTGGGTCAGATGATTTACATACATCATTTTTAATCATCATAGCCTGCATGCATGGTGGGCACTACTGACACCATTTCAGAGTGAGGAAATCAAGGTTGAGAGAGGAACCTTCAATGTCCAGGATCCCTCAGCGACTAAACGGCAGAGACTCTGCCACTTAAAAACTCTTTGCACGTACCAGGCCTGTTCCCCAAGGCAGGCCTCCAGTCTTCCTTCTGCCTAGGAGCCCCTTTCACTCAAACCTCACCTTCTTCACGAACCTACTGTAACCTTCCTGTTTAACAGTATTATCTGGCTTCCACCCCAACGTTCTCAAGTCCCCTTACACTGCATTAATTTTCTTTTAACTTTCTGTTTTGAGATAATTGTCAATTCACAGGCAGATGTAAGAAATAATAAACCAAGTTTTCGTACACTGTTAACTCAGTTTCCCCCAAAGGTAGTATCTTGCATAACTGTGGTATAATATCACTTACATTATGCTTTTTTCTCCTAGTATTTATCACTTTCTAACATAAAGCTGTTGTTATTGTCTGTCCACTCCCATTAAAATATAAACTCCTTGTAGGCAAGACACTTAGTCTAAATTTTGTTCACTGCTATATCCCAAGCAGACAAAACAGGCCTAATCCCCAGAAGGAAATCAACAGATATTTGTAGAAGGAACCAAAGCACATTGTGCTGCCTCCTCTATCAGGAAAGAAACCAGCTCCTTTAGAGACTACTTTGGTAAATAAGAGGATTCTGAAACATCAGGGAAACATTACACTCACCCATGGTGACATAAGGCAACTTATCAGTTGATCCATGAGGATAGATGCTGTAGAGGTGAGGTCCAGTAACATCTACTCCCCCCAAAACTAGGGCTGCACCAATGTAACCTTGATACCTGGTGATCAGAGCATGCATAAGAAAAAAAAAAATGAGTCTACATTGCATCACTATAACTTATTCAAAAGTTGCATGGTAAGTCAGACAACAGAAAGTTTTTCTTTCACTACTATTGCTTCATTAAATAGCTACTGTTCTGATGGGGAAAAAAATAAGGAATGGAGCAAACATATTTGAACATCTATCAGTCAAAAAAAACTGTAAATTGTATGAAGCATCCATGTGCCTTACATCATCTCTGCCTCACAACTCCCTTCAAAAGAAGACACTACAGTTCTTATTGTAGAGAAGGAAAAACCAACCCAAAGTCATTAGAAAGTCTCAGAGCCAAGCGTGGCTTACTCCAAAGATCATGAATACCCCTCCCATCAGACCTCTCTGTGATTCGCAAATAAGGTCCCTTCCAAGTCAATGGTGAATTGTCGTTAAACTAAAACTGTTCAAATTATCAACCTCACCACAGGAAAATCACTTTTGTCAAAATACCTTTCCCTTGAATAAATCCACAAAATTATGGCAGATAAGAGCTCATACTGAGTAAAAGAAAAAAGTATTTCATTATGCAGGGAAGTGAACCATGAAATAACTCCATGACAGTTTATAAACCCATTGCTACTGTCCACGGTTTAAAGCCATCTCTCTCAGGAACATGGGAGAGACATTTTTCACCTGACCCCATCTGTTTAATTCTGCACATATTTGCTCCTTTGGACCCTCTACTTGGTTGGTTTTACACTTCTACAGATTTCTTTCCCTATATATGGATCAATTTTTTTAGAACTGCTATACTGGATAAACCTGCTGGCTTTGAAGTTCTCCAGTGTAAGCCTTTGGCTCTTTGGGAAGAAAAATGAAACTAAAACATGCTGAATTTGCCTGATGATACAATCATTAAAATTGATACAAATAAATTAACACAAAAACCAAAGTCCTAATTTTAGATTGCCTGAGACAGTTACCCATCAGGAAGTGCTCTAGGTCAAGTCCAATACTTCCTGCATCCCTTGATTACCAATTCATTACTTCAAATCTTCCATTTATAAGTGAAAAAATAAAGAGCAGGGAAGGATTTTAGAAGCAGTCTCAAGAGGGAAGAGAGGCCCAGACAGGGGAAGAAATTGGTCCTAAGCCACATGAGCTGGCAGCAGGTTCAAGAGTAGATCTTGGAACTCTGGGGTGAGAAGCCAGAGAATCACCAGACCCACCACTCCCACCCTAGCCCAGTGCTTGATCCACTATATATATATATATATATATATCTCCTGCCAAATAGACTGTTCAGTTAAAGTCAATAATAACCAGCTAGTTTCCTTCCAAGCTAAAACATAATCTGCTTGATGCCTTTAAAAGAGTCTAAGCTATTTTGGCAAGTCAATGAAATCCTTAAAAATTGATCCAGAAATTCTATTTCCAGGAATCTAATTCTAAAAATATAAAAGGATAAATATGCAGAAATGAATTCATAAGAATATTTACTGCAGTAACTGTTTATGATGCTAGAAAAGTGGAAACAGAATTACCTAAACTAATACACCTAGCTATACAGCAGAACACTACGCAATCATTAAAAATCAGGCCACGTGTTTCATACACAACTGATGGTAGGACAGCTTAGAACAATCTTTCTCAGCTACAATCCTGGCAATATGTATTAAAACGTTAAATGCTCCTATCTTTGACCCAGCAATTCCACTTCTAGGAATTTATTTTAGAATATAGCCTAAAGAATTAATAACACAAGCACCTAAAGATTCTACACTCCAAAGGATCCACAGAATACCATATAATTAAACATCTTAAAACAGCCAATATTGTTCCTCTTTAAAAATTGGTTAATAATATAGATTATTGTGATCCAACAAAAATTAAGATGTTGCTCAATGGCTCTTAAATTTTAATGGGGCATAGACCCCTCTAAAAGAGTGATTAAAACTGTGGAATCTTCACCCATAACAAGTGTACACACATGTTTTTCACTCTTTCAGCAGTTACAGGTCTACAGAACTCCTCCACAGGCTCAAGGTTAAAATCCCTCGATGCTGAGCTAGCTCATCTACTGATGGGAACAATACCAGGATGCACTAATATGTGAACAAGGTCAGTTACAAAACAACACAACAGTACTCCACCCCCTGCAAACACATATATGAGGATGTACACATGCAGAGTATAAAAGTCTCAAAAAAACAGATCTCAAAGCTTCATAGTACATGTGCTTCAGTGGCAGAATGTCAGTTGAAATCTACTTCCTTCCTGTCACATTTCTGTAGTGTCTGAATATTTTACAATGATCATACATTACTTTTATAGTAACTTATAAAAGAAGATTATTTTCTTTTTGAAATATTCCAACATGGAAACTACTCAAGATGCACTGGTAGGTGAAAAGATAGATATAGATAGAAAGCACAACTAGGATCCCATTCTTGTAGAACAAAACATGTACTATTAAACACAGGGAAAACCCTGAAGAATGTACATTAACCTGTTAGCATCAACTGCTTATGCGTGGTAGAAATTCAGATAATTTCTGTATTTTTTTTATCTATCTAAACATATATTCACTTTTTTACTGTGAACATGCACTTATGCAAAGAAAGGCAGAAGGAATGATCAAATTAATGGACAAACAAACAAAAAGATTAGAAGTATTAATGTATATACAAAGCCAAAATGTGACTCTCCCTAAATGGCAAAGTTTTAATTTTTTTCTTTGGGCTTTTCAGTATTTTCAAAATTTTCTACAATGAATATGCATATCTTTTGTTAAGGGGGGGAATACAATACAATAAGTTTTTAAAGCCTCTGCATATTCAAATAGTTTCCAGAATATAGACTAGTATATCTAACATCTCTGACAGACTCAATAAGAAGGTTCCATGTTCAGAAGGAACAAGTATCATTTACATCTTCTACATCTAGTCAAAGAAGAAAAATAAAAGTCCTGTTTAAGTAAAGAAAAAGATGCTCACTTCTGTTTATCAAACCCTCTTTTCTCACTGATTCACATACAAGAAAATGGATTATTTAGGAGGAAAAAAATAGCAATAAGAGCACACCCTGTACTCTATTTCAGCCTCTGAATGAGGATCTAACTGTGTAGCAGGCCCTGTACAAGGCACTGCATAAGCTTGGTTCTTTATTCATTTCCTCCCCCAAAAGTTAGAGAAACAGAACTATTATCCACATTTTATTGAGGTAAAACTGAGGCTAAGAAGAGTGAAGTGAACAGGCTAATGTCACACAATGTAAGCACTGTAGACAAGATTTGAAGCAACACTCTAAAGTCAAAATCTACGCTTTTTTCCCCCTTATACTAGTGACTCACTTTATGTAACTAACAAAAATGTCAAAAGACAGAACCATAATGATCCTGCCATAAATTTTAAGTTTTCTTCTCAAAACTTTGATAAAATTCAACTTTTACACAGTATGTTAACCAAAAGATAAAACACTGAAACAAGAGATTTTAGAATTTCTGAAACATTCTAAAGAGATCAACAGAAACATCTGCTAGATTTAGCTAAATGCTTTAAATGACATTGCAAGCAATCTTGAAATAGGCTATTTACTGCAATTTTACAAGCTTAAAAATTGTTTTAAATGTAATGCACCACACAAACCACGAGAGGGAGCTTTGCATTTAAAATCAAAATCACAAGTGTCCAGTTATCCTGACAACAGATGTACTTTAACAAGTTCTCACACTGTCCTGGAAGAATCTGATAGGTGATAATTCTCTAGTATTAGGATGATGATTACATACATAAATAATGGAAATTGCTGACATAAAGACTCAGTACAGTCAGGGTAGGAACTGGATAAGTATGACTAGGCTTCCTGCCATATGACTCATAAACCCTGGTATCTTCCACTGTATAAAGGGGGAATTATTCCACTGGCCTTGCTGCACAGCTACATTAAACCTCATATCCACTTACTGAGGGGCCAGGATCATGAAGATGAAGACCTGCAAATTCACAGGAAGGCACAGGCAGACAGGAAATAGGGAAGTGAACCACAAGGACTGACATACCAGAACACTCACTCTCACTTCTAAAGGCAACAACAGCCACTCAGTCCCAGATTACAGCCCACTTTATATTTTTATCAAAAAATTTTCTAAAAAGCTGGAAATCCATATTTTAAATTCAAAGCTCCAATTTATAATTATTTGCCACTACTTTTTAAATACACTATGTGACCCAAATGAAATTTCTCTACAAGCTGAATATGGCCTGTGAGCTGCCAGCTTACACTCTTTGCTCTCTGTTCCTGCTCCCCTTTAACTCTCAAAGGCCTGGCTGCAGCTGCTACCAGTTTGGGCAGAGAAAAAGAAAATGTCTTGTGTAGGTTGCTTCATGAATGATGAGGGCCAGAATAAAGACCTCTGATCAACTTTTCAAAAAATTTTAAAAAGGCATCAAGGTGTCCCTTCTATAAAGAAGGAAAGAGAAGAGAATTTGTTAAAGGTAAGGCAGTCACAAAATGAGAAACCAGTGTTACAACTCAGGACTAAATGCCTAGGCTATTTGCTAGGCATTATTATACACCACACTGCCTCTCTTCTCTTTATGAGAGCAAATGAAAAATGGACTTAAAATGTGAAAACTGTCTAGACCTATACAAACACAAAGTGATGGTGTGACTATTAAGGACTAATGAGAAACAAAACTCCTAAGAGGGACTCTCTATGGGAGTCAGTAGGGAGGGAAGGTAAGGGCAGGCAAATGACTGCACCTCTTTAAAGCCTCAGTTCGTTCACTTATAATTAGAGATGTTAACAGCCCTATCGCAGAGCTAAAAGGATAAAGTGAGATCATGCATAAACCACTTAGCACACAACCTGGCACAAACAAATAAATGTTGGTTGATATTAACGTTGTTATACCCACTCACAGCTAACTACAAATTGTCACTTCTCATTTCACTGTTACCTTACCCCTAAAAGAGGGAGAAGAAATAATCATTTGTGCATGTTCACAAGATGAACTTAAAGGTTCCTTCCAGCTCTAACTTTCTAAGAACAAAAAAGGTCTTTGTATCCAGCAATACCCTACGCCTCAGGAAATTATTCCACTGGTCACATGTGATTCATTTATTGAAAAAAAACAGACCCCATAAATTCAAATACATTATCAAAAGCCTTATGAAATTAAAGTGGTTTTTCAGTAACAACTGATTTCTGGATTAAATGTGTATTTCTGAATGCTTTTTCTCTAGCTTCCAGGGCTCCCTTGGCTGAAAATCTAAGACATGAGAAAAAGATGCTATAGAAATCCCCATCCTGAAACCTTACCTGAAAAGCATCTGCTTTAGCATCCGGTTGGCCGTCACAACTCTGGGAAGGCGGCCGGTGGAAAGGGAGTGGAGCTCCAAGTTGGAAGAAATAAGCTGGGTTGTCATGTCTGTGTCCGCAGCTGTCCCAGCACCACAACAACTAAAAAATACAATTAGAAGAAGTGCAGCTGAAATTTAATTACCAAAGGGCTCAATTAGAAGTGGAGCTTCTTGGAAAACATCCACAAAGGTGAGGGATATAGACAGATGTTTTTGAGTATACATGCACTGTTGCTACTCTAACCAATCTTAAATAAACATAAAATTAAGAGTGCACATCTAATTACATGTAAATATATTTTCTGTGGAGCAACGGAACCTTTCAAATCATTAGTTTCTATGTTCTTAACAGTGTGCATTTTATGGATCCGAGAAAACACACAAGTTGTACAAAAGAGCAAGGAATGTTAAAAGTCTTGCATTTGCATCTACCAAGTATCTACTACTAGGTACCAGTCATTCCCAAGTGCTGAGGATAAAGAAAATATGACACAGTAATAGCACTTGATTTCAAAGTTGAGTATAAGAGACATATTCTACAATATAGTAGCACAGGTAGAAAATGCTATAGGAAATTGGAGGAAAGAGCAATTCACTCTGATCTTTGAGGTTTCATTTAAGCTGGATTTGGAAGGAGAGAAAAAACACTATACAGACAGAGAAAAAAGGGTATTTCTAAGCAGAGGGGCTCCAAAAGCAAGGGTAAAACAGCTTGGACATGAGAGGAACAGGGACATGAAGGAGATAGAGACAGTCCAGGTACAACTGGAACATAGGGTGAAAGCAGCTAAATTAGGATGAAAAGATAATCTTTTTGTGAAATCGTACATGACTTTAAATATCATACTAGAGTTTCAATTTTATCCTGAAAGCAGTGTGAAATGTGAAAAATCTCTTGAAAAAATTTTAAAGAGGAAAGGGAGATCTATGAGATCTGTGTTTTACAAAACCCAATATGGCAGAAAAGTGAACAATAGAGATAGAGAAAAGACCAAAAGCAGAGGGACCATTTAAATGACAACTGCAATAGTCCAGCTGAGAAAAAAGAATTCAAACCAAGGCCTCAGTAGAAGGATAGGAGGGAGTGGATTCAAAATGCACACAAAAGGCAGAACTGGGTCAAAACTGAACTAAAGCAAAAAGAGGACTAGAAGATAACTAGTTTATGTCCATGGAAATGCCATTTAAGGGAGACAGAAAGAAAATACAGACTGAACAACAGATTTTATTAAGAAACAGTAAATGCAATTTTACCCCTGGAATGGTTAAAAAGGAGTAATTCGAACTAATCAATACTTACTAAATGTTAGGAGATATGAAGTGTATTTTTGAACAGTTCTTGTCCGCAACAACCATCCCTTCAGTTGCCCTTGTATCTGCTCCAAGAACTATGCCATCCTGTTTTTTAAAAATATATGCTTTTAAACAATTTCACATATACAAACAGTCCTCTAGTTCAGGAAAAACAACACTGACCACACCCTGCTCCCTGAACCACTCCCCTACCCACTGAAATACTGTGCTATACTTTCAGCATTCAAGAAAAGGCTTATTAATAAGCATTACTGGTTGAACCCTCAGTAGACAGTAGGAACTATCATTCCTGTTTTTAAACGAGGCTCAGAGGTTCAGTAAATTCCTTACAAATCACAGAGCCAATATGAGAAAAGTCTGGATTAAGATGCAGAAATCCTTCCATTAAATTAGCCAGGTCTGTCAACTTCTTTTTAAAAGAATTCGCTCTTAACCTCTAACAACAATAACCAGTTATCTCTTTTGACCCTTACAACAATTTAGATCAGGAGTTATTATGGCCACCTGGACGGGAAAGTGTGGTTGTGAGAACGAAAGTGACCTGCACAAAGTTAGAAGCAACCAAAAAAAGGCTAAATGGTTAAACAAATCTCCTTTTCTCGCATTACATCATTCTGTTTCCTCAATTAGTAACGTTAAGACAGAAAATTGGCTTCCTATCGAAAACTGAAAAGCGAGGTAAGAATATAAACTGTCGATAACTGCACAAAAAACTGAGTCTCTCCTAAAAGACCTTTTCCTGATGTAGTACGCTGTAAGATGTGCCCTTCCTCACACAGCCCAGAGAAGTAAAAGAGACCAGGTGGCCTGGTTCCTGCTGCTCTCAGCCAGCTCCGGCTTACCTTATAGACCACACCTGCGATAGTCGTCCCAGTTTTCCGGGCCGTTGGAAGCTTGTACCCTTTCTTTGCAAAATCGGCTTCCAATACGGCATTTCTGAGAGCAAATGAGAGAATAAAGCGTTGAAGGCCAGGACCAAATTGTGCCGCACCGGCAGGAAGAGTATCTAATAGGGAACTCAGAAAAAAGAAAAACGACTAGCATTTGCTTTCACGCCCATGTTGACTGGTTCCTCCCCCAAAGAGGACTGTCCCGTGTTTCTGCGAATAGAGCGTCTGACAGGACCCGCACCACGCCTAAGGAGACGGAGATGGAAGGTGTCCCGGTGCGCCGGGAAAGTGGACGAGCGGACCCGGCCTCAGGAGAAAGTCGCGCTCAGGCCCAGATTCCCCTGAGTCACAGGGGCCGCGGGCCGCGGGCCCCCTCTGTCCACCCTTGGTTCGGACTTCCTGGCCCAGACCGCAGCCCAACTGCGACCCCGACACCGCACTCCTACTCCCGCCCTGAACCCGGCCCAGGGCAAGGCCACACCTTCGGCAGTTATCGAAAGAGAAACCTCCAACTGGTGGTTCATACACTGACACAGCCGCCATCTTCCCGAAAAAGTACTTCCAGGCCGGGGGCGGGAGCCAACAAAATGAACAAATCACTTCCGGCGCCACCGGCGAGCTAGGGCTGAACGGGCGGAGCAAACTCCGTGCTTGGGCGATTGATCTTAGAGTTACAGGCTCCTAGAGGAGCCTGGCGATGTTTGGAATAGAGCGCCTCAAGTGGAGGGGAGGAGAAACTGACGCCCGGAGTAGGCAGAAAGGACTTTTTATCTAAGGTGGACAGCCACAGACCCGGCATCCTGCGGTGTCTACTGCAAATTCGAATACATGGGGATTCAGAGACAAGCACACCCAATTTCCAGGCACAGCTCCACCGCCTCCTTGCAACTCTGAATTTGTTTCCTCTGCTGTCAAGTGGGGAAAACAGCTGCCTAAAAAGGCTACTGTGGAATAAAAATGAAGCCTGAAAAAAAAAAACTGCTTAACATCATTAGTCATTAGAAATCACAGTGCGATGCCATTGCACTGTGATGTCGATAATCAAAAAGACAGAAAATAACAAGTGTTGACAGGAATGAGGGAAAACTGGAACCCTCATATGTGCCTGGTGCAGCTGTCCAGAAAACAGTTTGGCAGTTTCCCCCCACACACAGACACAGAATTAAACATAGACCTAGCAATTGCCTCTTAGGTATATATCCAAGAGAACTGGAAACAGATGTTCACAAAAACTTGTACACAAATTTTTATAGCAGCATTACCCATAATAGCCAAATAATGGAAACAATCCAAATGTCCATCAACTTGATGAATGGATAAGCAAAATGTGGTACATCAGTGCAACAGAATATTATTCATCCATCAAAAGGAATGAAGCATTGACACATAAGTGATGAACTTAGAAACATGGTACTAAGTGAAAGAAGCGAGGCACAAAAAGCACAGGTAGTATGGTTCCATTGCTATGACGTATCCTCAATAGACAAATGCGCAGCCAGAAAGTAAAGCAGTGGTCACTGGGAGATGGGGCGGGGCTCCCCAGGTGGCTCAACAAGAATCCATCTGTTCAGGAGACACAGGAGACTCGGGTTTGGTCCCTGGGTGGGGGAGATCCCCTGGAGAAGGAAATGGCAACCCACTCCAGTATTCTTGCCTGAAAAACCCCATGGACAGAGGGGCCTGGTGGGCTACAGTCCATGGGATCACAGTCAGACACAACCGAGCACAAGGAGATGGTGCAGGAGGAGAAAGTGGGGAGTGACTGTCTAATGGATACTGAGTCTCTTTTGGGGATGATGACAATGTTCTGAAATTAGATGCTTGTAACAGTCACACAACATTATGAATGTACTGAAAGCCACTGTGCTGCACATTTTTAAATGGTGACATTTTTGTTATGTTGATTTTATTTCAGTTTTTCAAAAGCTCCTGTGAAAATCGAAAACTGTACATAAAGAGCATTTATCCTGGCAGGTAGCAACTTCTCCATAAATAGCTATTATTGTTAATACATTCATTTCATCCTGCCAACAAGCCTCAAAGGTAGCTATATAATTCAACTCATTTTATTGATGGAAATTAGGATTCATTAAAGTAAATTAACTTGTTCAGATTTACATAGAAATAGATCATAGCCCCAATAATTGTGAGATTAATTAATTTATTCATTCAGCAAATATTTAAATGATTTAACTATGTAATTAAGTTATTCACTCAACACCTACTATGTGTCAAGCTTGTTTCTAGGAATGAATAAATGAATGAATGGCATCTCAGTCACCCAGAACCATGCCTATCACAACTATGTGTTCAATAAATATTTGTCAAAGGTTAAGTTCCTTTTCATTACTTTTCTGAGTCTTTTGTGTGACATTAGGAAAATGACAAACCTAGACAGCATATTAAAAAGTACAGACATCACTTTGCCAACAAGGTCTGTATAGTCAAAGTTGTGGTTTTTCCAGTAGTCATGTACGGATGTGAGAGGTGGACCATAAAGAAGGCTGAGTGCTTTCAAACTGCGGTGCTGGAGAAGACTTTTAAGAGTCTCTTGGACTGCAAGGAGATCAAATAAGTCAATCCTAAAGGAAAACAACCCTGAATATTCACTGGAAGTACTGATGCTGAAGCTGAAGCTCCAATACTTGGGCCACCTGATGCGAATAGCCGACTCATGGAAAAGACCCTGATACTGGGAAAGATTGAAGGCAGGAGGAGAAAGGGACAACAGAGGATGAGATGGTTGGATGGTATCACCAACTCAATGGACAGGATTTTGAGCAAACTCCGGGAGACCGTGAAGGACAGGGAAGCCTGGCATGCTACAGTCCATGGGGTCACAAAGAGTCAAACACGACTTAGAGACTGAACAAGAACAAAGGAAAATGAGGCCTCACTCACCTGTCTTCACAGGAATCTACTGACGAAAAAGAGTAGGTATCTCCCGGCTCACTAAGTTTCTGCTTTGTTGAATGTGAAAACTAAAAGGACAGGCTCTGTTCTAGAAATGTCCCCCTCCTGATGCTGCTGCTAAGTCGCTTCAATCGTGTCCGACTCTGTACGACCCCATAGACGGAAACCCACCAGGCTCCCCCGTCCCCGGGATTCTCCAGGCAAGAACACTGGAGTGGGTTGCCATTTCCTTCTCCAATGCATGAAAGTGAAAAGTGAAAGTGAAGTCGCTCAGTCATATCCGACTCTTAGCAACCCCATGGACCACAGCCCACCAGGCTCCTCCATCCATGGGATTTTCCAGGCAAGAGTACTGGAGTGGGGTGCCATTGCCTTCTCCACCCTCCTGATGAGAGAGGCTCAACTCCATAAGACCTGGATAGGACAGGTCACAATTCAACATGCCCCAGAGGCCATAGGGTCAGTAAGTAGCAACAGTAATTGAATGTAAGACCACTTTCACAATGTTCCTCACACTCTCTCACACCTGCTCTGGGCTCAGCCCTGAGAGAATGAACACAAAGGTGAATCCAATGGAGTTCCTCTCCTTCTTGTTATGGATTGAACTGTTCCCTCTCCCCAAAGCTGATACACTGACGTCTCAAACCCCAGTACATCAGAATGTGATCTTATTTGGAGAGAGGAGGTAATCAAGTAAAAATGAGGTCACTGGAGTAGATCTTAATCTAGTAGGACTGAGGGCCTTTTCAAAGGGGAAATTCAGAGACAGACCTTCAGACATGGAGAACACCATGTGAACATGAAAATCACCGGAAGCTATGTAAGAGGTCTGGAACGGCCCTCAGAAGGACCATACCTTGCCAATACCTTGCTTTCAGACTCAGACTTCTAGACTTCAAAACTGTGAGACGGTAAATTTCTCTTCTTTTCTTTTCTTTATGGCCACACCTGCGGCTTGCAGGATCTTAGCTCCCCAACCAGGGCTTGAACCCCGGTCCTCAGTAGTGAGAGTCTGAGTCCTAACTGCTGGACCACTGGGGAATTCCTGACGATCCTTTTCTGTTATATCTGTTATTTAAGCCACCCAGTTTGTGGTACTGTCACAGCAGCCCTATGAAACAAACACACCTCATGAGTTCACTGTCAGAGGGAGGAGAGAAGGCCCCAGAAAGACTCACAGCCTGGTGTGCTAAGGGTTAGATGGAGGATGCATGGTGCAGAAGCCAAGAGGCTCAGAAGGACAGAGCAGGAGCAGGTGGGGTGGGAAGGCAGGAAGAACAGACACCCGAGCGAAGGTCTGGGGTATGGGACACACAAAACCAAACAAAAAGCCCTGGCACGCTTGGTTTTCAGGAAAGAGGGATGAGGTGGATGTGCCTGCAGCAAAAAGAAGCAGAGCCCGCCCCGCCCCACCCCACCCCACCCCACCCCTCCCCACCCCACCCCTCCCCACCCCGAGAATGGTGGCAGGGCATCTGTGTCCAGCCCCGGGGTCTGGGCGGGAGCTAGAGGAGCCTGGGAAGGATGTGGAAATGATCTGTCATCTCAGTTTGTCCTGGGGCATTTCTCTCCCTAACTGGGTCTCTTTGGTATGGTCTTCACACTCAGACAAGCTTAAGAGGTGGCGTTGTCTTCCATCTTCTGGAGGTGGCTCAGCAGAGGCAGTCGGAACCCAGCAGAGGGCGACAGAGAGCCTCCAGGCGGCCTGGACCGGCCCCTGAGACAGCCAGCCCAAGGCCCTGAAAGCTCCACTCTGCCTGGGGCAGGGCCGTAGGGAGGGCAGCTCTAGACAGATTCCCAGTGCCCAGAGACCCTGCTTCAGCCTCCCCGTCCAGCATGACTGCTGTGCCCTGGGACACAGCCCAGTCCTGAACCTGGGCCTGGACACAGTCCCAAATTAATCCCTGGCAGTGCCACCAAACCTGACTGACTAGTAGAGCTCACTTCTGCTCTGGATTTGGCTGTGTGACCTCAGGGAAGACATCAGACTCTCTGTGCCTGTTTCCTAATAATACAGTAACAACCAACATTCCCTGTGTGTCCCCCACAACCTGTTCTAACCACTTTGTGTACCAGGTCTCATGGTCATCTTAGAATAAGCCAACACAGAAAACAGATGATCCAGAGACAGACACAGTGCCTGCCTTCTGGGAGCTGGCAGTCCCTAAGGGTCAGGCATTACCGCCCAACTTTACAGGTGAGCAGACTGAGGCCCAGAGAAGTGAAGTCGTGGGCTCAAGATGATAAGTGGCACACAGCTAAGTAACAGAGCCACAGTTTGAACCACGTGCCTCCCAGCCCCAGACCAGACACAACACCACTTTCCCGACCCCTGGCAATTACGGTCCAGCTGGAACCCAAGCTCCCGTGTCCCTCAGGGCTTTGCTAGAACAAAAGCAAGCCAAGCTCAGCTCGTTCCCAGCTGCGTGATTGGAGGCTGGTCTCTTCACTGCTCATCCGTTTTCACGTATATAAAATGAGAGCACATTACGGTGTTTCTCTTGCCTTGTGCATACCAAGTAAGAGCATGGATGTGAACTGTAAAGCACTTCATTCATTCAGTCATTCATTCATTCACTATTTGTTAAACCCTTTCTTAGTGCCTGGGCTCTGTGCTACATCACAGCCTCAAAGGGCACCGGTCTGGGAACTGCACCTTCGGTTCACCGAGCTATGCGCCCTGAGTGCCAGAGCATGGCCAGGAAACGGCTCCCCAGAGGGCATGAGGCAGCAGGGTGGGCACCCAGAGGACAGGAGTGAGCACGGAGGCCAGGAGAGGAGGGTTCAGCTGTGCACGGCCCCTGCGCCCGCCCAGAGTTTCCAAGGGCCTGGCAAGCACCCTCCCCCAGCCTGCAGGCTGCTAGGAGCCCAGCGTGGGACGGGCCCTGGAAGGCTCACCCCCATCCTCTATCAGGATACACACACATCCGGGGGTGCCCCCCACAAGGAGACTTGGCCATCTTCCCATCGCAGGGAAAGCAGCCCATGATGCTCCCGGTTGCTAAGGCAACTGGGCCCTTGTTTTTCCTTCTTCATAAATAAGCTATAAATAGACAGGGCAAACCTGGGCGCCTTCCTTTGCATGAATTAAAGCAGCTGCTCCTGGCTCCAGGGTCCTGGCACAGCATCCAAGTGCCAAGCCTTGCTGCACAGGCCACAGAAACACAGCTCCAGCGGGAGGGCACGGCAAACACACGGCAGCATCGGGTGTGAATTCCCCCCACCATCTCCAGACTACTGGGGCGCTTAGCAGGTTCTGGGGCCCTGCCAAGACCCACAGAATCCCAATCATTGCAAGTGGGACCTGAGGTGAGAGTTTAACTACTTAGCCCCAGCAGATGAGAAGAACCATGAGTTTGCCCACCCAGCTGATGGTGAGTAGGAATGGGTATCCTCCCTTCTTCCCATCAAGGGTCTGCGCAAGTCACAAGGAAGTCATGAGAATACATCCCATTTTGAAGGGCTTCGTAGGCTAACTCAGAAGCTGGGCCTGTCCGGAGGGCACTGGGGAGCCACGCGAGGCGTGCAAGCGGAGAAGCACTGAGACTTCTCTCGGAAGAATGGGATTCCCACTTGACAAAGAAAGTTTGAGCAGAGTGCGTCACCCAGAGACAGGGTATCCTGAAGGTTGCTGGACCACAGTGACAGATGCTTCCTCTAACCAAGCCTCTGGCTGTGTGCCTCGATCCCGTCTTCACCATGGTCTGAACATGCCAAGCCCTCCCACAGCAAAGCAAATGCTACCTCATTCATTCATTCATTTAGAGATCCCTTAAACAAACTCCAGTTCTGTGTCTGGCACTGTGCTGGGCTCAGGAACACAAAGACTCTGCCCTCAAGGGAAATGGATACAAGAATCAATGTGAGAAGCTTAAAGGGCCAGAAAGTTCTGATAGAAATTTCACAGGGTACAAAGAGATTCAAGAGGGAGAGGACAGCTCCCCCGGAGGAGGAAAAGCAACAGTAAGTTCATCACAGAGAACATGGGATTGTAAACAAAACTGAAAAGATGAGTAGGAGTCAGCTAGCTGGGGTTGCAGGAAAGAGAATGGGAGCTCCAGGAGGCGGAGAGTCTGAGCAGACACGTGGAGGCACGTTGGAGGGCATTCAATGAGAGGGAGTGAAAAGCCGGAAATTCAGCAGGGACCAAGGCAGGCAGGACCTCATGTCTGTGTATCGTGCAAATCAACTTGGCAGCTGGTCAAAGGGTGGGGTGGACAGGGAGACTCTGGAAATGGGCCATCCGGGAGGAAACTACAGTCATGGGCCAGGGAGGAGGTGACGATGATCTGAATAAGGGTGGTAGCGGTGACGATGGTAAGAAGGGAACCATCTCAAGAAATATTACAGAAGGTCAAACAGGGGGTGGTCAGAGGTGAGATGGGAGGAACAGGAGAAATGGAAGAGTTGATGTTCTCCAGGGGTCTGACTTGGGTGGCAGGATGGGTGGTGGCAGGAAGGTCACGTGGGTCCCTTTGGGATATACTGCATTGGAGGTCTGGGTTGGGGAGGGAGGTGCAGGACAGCAGGGAGAAGGCCATGCTAGTCCTGACTATGAATGAGATGCTTTAAGAGAGTGGGCAGAGGCAGAGAAGGGAGCCAAGGACAGAGGCCAGGGACGGTATTGCTTGTCAGGCAGGTAAGGATGAGGAGCGGGCAAAGAGCGGAGAGAAGAAGCAGGCAAGGAGGCAGGCAGGGCCCAGAGGAGAATGACGTCAAAGCCACCAAGTCGGGGGAGGAGGCTGGAGACAGGGAGAATGGCCAAGTCCCGACAGTCCAGTGAAAGAAGGATGAAAATGCATTCGTGGGAACTTTCTCATCAATTAAGCTGCTGTCATCAAATCGATCAAAGAATTTTTTCTGATAATAATCCTCAGTGTTAGTGATGATGTGACAAAAAGCACTTTTGCCATTTGCTCATGAGTACAACCTTTCTGGAAAGCCACTGTCCAAAATAGTTCAAGATCCCATACAAGTACCTGAATTAGCAACATCCTATTGTGCCCTTCAAAACTTGTCAAGAGGGCAGCTCTCATGCTAAGTAGTGCAGTTTTTGGTATATCAGCTATATTGCAATAAAACAGTCCCCTTTTTCTCTTCCTCTCTCCCCGGTGAATCAACTGAAAAATCATGTAACACTCCACACTAAATTCTAGAGGATGAACCTCGCTAAAACAAAGGACGTTCTTTTATATAAACACAATACCACTACACGGATTTAGTTTTACTTAAGGATTCAACACTTCTATTTAATATTCATCCACTTTCAAATTCCCCCAGTTATCCCACTAAAACCTCAATGATTTTTATGATCCAGGATCCCATCAAGTTCTCACACTGAATTCAGTTGTCAGATAAATACTCCAGCAAAGTCTCCTAATAACCAGGGCTTTCTCCTTCAAAACCACAATACCATTGTCACATTCCGGAAATGTGATATGGGTTCAGGATTATTATCTAATATCCTGTCTACCTTTAAAAAAATAGTTCAAGATCCTTAAAAAAGTTCGGAACATTTAACTCAGAAATTGCCTCTACGACTCTTTCCTCAAAGATAGGCGTGTGAAGCTGTGCATTGTGACATTATTTATGATAGTCCACGTTGGGTGTTATAGTGGATTATATATTGGATCTATATTGGATAATGTATTATATACATTGGCTGTATGTTGACTAATGGATTACAAACATTGGATATTATAATAGATTATCATAATAAAAATCTAGAAACCACTTTAATGTCAAACAACAGGTGAATGGCTAAATAATTTATGATGGAATACAAAAAGCCATTAAAAATTATGTTTTCAATGTATGTTTAATGACACAGGAGAAAGAATGAAAAATGGGGCAGAATATATATGGCTCCAACTTTATAATGTATGTGGATGTACATTATGTATGTAAAAAATCATATTACAAACAGTCATAATACCTTGCTGATGGTATATCAAGTCATTCTTTTTTTATTTTTTTAGAGAATACTATTTTACTTATTTATTTATTTTTGGCTGAAGTACACAGAACTTCCCCGGCTAGGGATTGAACCCGTGACTCCTGCAGTGGAAGAATAGAAACTTCACCACTGGACCACCAAGGAAGTCCTCAAGTCATTCTTATTTTACTCTTTGAGCCTCTGCCTTTTTTCCCTCCAATTCTCTCTCCCTATGCATTACTTTTTCTCAACTTTTTTATTTTGAAGTTTTTTCAAGCCTTCAGAAAGTTGCAAGAGTAGTACAATGAACCATTCTCTCTCAACTTTCTCTCCCTGCTGAATCAAATTGAAAATCACACAATGCTCTATCCTAAATGCTACAGGACAAATCTACTGAAAACAAGGACATTCTCCTACCCAAACACAATACCACTATAAGGATTTAGTATTACTATCTAATATTCAGTTCACTTTCAAACACCAGCAATTATCCCAATAAAACCTCTATGATGATTTTTATGATCCAGGATCCCATCAACTGTCCCAGCCCAGCTTCCTAATAAGCAGGGCATTCCCTACAAAACCACGATACCATTGTCACATTCCAGAAATGCAGTATCTGTTCAGGCTTATACCCTAATATCCTGTCTACATGCAGTTTCTCTGATATCATGATTTTTGTGATCAGGATCCAATCAGGGAGCTCCGCTGAATTCAATCTCTGTGACTCTTTAACCTCCTTCAATCTGGAACAGTCTCCAGGCTTGCTTTTTGTTGTTCATAAAAAGGCCAGGCTAGTTCAAAAGAATTTTCTTCAACGTGGACATGTCCAGTGACTTTGGCAGGTAAGCATTTTTGACAGGAGGTCCTCATAAGTGATGTGTCTTTTCTCCAGGCACCACTCAGGGGGCATTGATATTGGCTTGCCCCAAAATTGGTAGTAAGTTTAATCATTTGGGTAAGGTGGGGTCCATCAGGTTTCTCCATGTGTAAAGCTAATTTTCCTCTTTATAATTAAAAAGTAATTTACAGGTGATGCTTTAAGATTGAGTGCATAGCCTATTGCCAACGGTCTTTAACCCAATGGAAATGGCACTCATTGATTTCTACCCAAATCCATTTTTACAAAACCTGTGTGTTCTTTTGCAACTGCACCAAGGAAAGGAAAAGAAAGGGAATAAATGTCCTGATTTTAGAAGGGAAAAGTGTGTGATTATAAGATTTCATTTTCTGTTTCCATCACTCTTCCTCAGTTGGCACTCTTCTAAGAAAGAGCTTTCCCTTACCCTGATTTCTCTGGGTCTTTTTTTTTTTTAATTCAAGGATTTTTTTTTTCAATTTTATGCACTATGATCCATTCTTGTTATTAATCATTTTGATCTCCAGTTGTCCCAAATGTAGCCCTTGGAGTCTTTTCAAATGAGCTCCCCACCACTTTGAGATCTCCTTGGCGTTCTGGCATGATGATATATTCCAGGTGTGGAATGGAGAGCTTGCTGGGTCCAAGCAGCCCTCTCAGCCACAGAAACAGCCACTTACCTCTGGATCCACGGGCAACTCGAAGGAGGTCAGGGGGCAGCAAGGGGAGCATCAGGGGCTGGGTGGACTTGCAGGGTTCTTTCTCTCAGAGCAACAGCTGCTGGGGCTTTAATTAATTAATGGCCCCACTCTGGGGACCCAAAGCCAGGTGCCGTGAGCTTAGGAACAAGACACCAGCCCACTCAGGTATCTCATTCCACATCCCACCCATGTAGTCCTTTCATGGGGAAGGGTATCTATCAGTCACAGTACAAAGATGAACAAAACCTGTGTGTTCTTTTGCAACTGCACCAAGGAAAGGAAAAGGAAGGGAATAAATGTCCTGATTTTAGAAGGGAAAAGTGTGTGTGTGTGTCTGTCTGTCTGTCTGTCTGTCTGTCTGTCTGTCTGTCTTGTCTGTCCCCAGTTCTCCAGGCCTCTGCATCCCCTTTCTTACCCTTTATCTTCTCTCATTGAGGTATAATTTGCATACAGTAAAATGGACAGCTTTGAAGGACACAGTTGGATGGGTTTTGACAAATGTGTAATCAGCACCCAACCAAGATACACAACATTCCCACCAACCCCAGAAAGATCCCTCATGCTTCCTCCAGTCAGTCCCTCATAAAGGCAATCACTTGCTAATATCTTAAAATTCCACAGCTTCACACAAACGAAATCCTGCACCAAGCACATGTCCTTTAACTGCCAAATAAAGTGGTGGTGGAAAGCCTGGCAGCGCCACCATTGCCCCCAAATATTTCCAAGGCTTTTGGAGAGAGAAAAAAGTCAGGACACTGGTGACCCTCTGTGGGCTCTTTCCCCAAACCCCTGCTCCCAGGCTGGTGATCGAGAAAGGGACCCAGATCAGGCTCATCCCCCGACCCAGAAAAAAAGCATCTTCCATGGCCCAGAAATGATGGCTGAGAAACCCCACTGGACGTGGCAGGAGGCTGTGTACTCAGAGTGAGGCTCAGACAAGCTGATGGCCCCCAGTCCCCCGACTGTGGGGACCCCCCAGGGGTCTGCGGTCCTGTCCATCTGCCCGCAGGAGTGGTGAGCAGCACCAGTGGCCAGCCGGCCCCCTGCATTTCTGCTGTCAATCTGCCCACTGCCCTGGGTTGTTTACTGGAAGCGGGCCTCCCTGCTAGGGTTCAAAGCCCTGGCCCTGGGCGCGTCCACGGCAGGAAGCAGGCCGGGCGGTAATTGGCAGCACGGCTGAGCTCGGCGGCCGGCACTGACCCGCATCCTCCTCCAGCTTCGCCTTTGAGTCGCTTCATACTGACCTTCCAGGCCTGCAGGGGCTTCCTGCTGAACACCGAGCCCGAACCAGCAACAAATTACTCGTTCCCCAAGAAATCTATTAAAAGGTGACAGCAGTTCGGGGGCCGGGGGCCCCCAGCACAGGAAGCCTAATGTCTTCTGTTCCCAACAGCCACCAGCCGACTCCTGCTGAACTTGGAGGGAACTGAGCTTGAACTTGAAATCTGGGGGCCAAGGAAAAAGAATGCAGACATGAGGAGAAGCCGCCATCCTTGAGGCCTGTCTATGGCTTTATTGAGGGGTAAGGGTCGGGATCTGGAGTACCCCGGACCTCAGGTCCAATCTGCCACTTCCATGCTGTGTGACCTTGAGCAAGCCACACAGCCTCTCTGAGCCTTCCATGCCCATCAAGGAGAGAAAAGCCCACCCTGTGGGTGAGCAAAAAGCCAGTGAAGCTCCAGGCACATAGCAGATGCTGTGCTCTGTGAGTGCCGCTGGCTCAGAAGCAGACTGATTTACTGCATTCTGTAGCCAGAGAGAAATAAGGCCAGAGTGACCCTCATGTGTCTGCCCCCGTCCTAAGTAAGGCAGGTTCCAGCTGATCGATCACCAAGTCATTGCATGGAGGAAAGGAATCAATGGGTGAATGTCCACATCATTGGTAGGCGCCGTAGGCTGAATAATGCCCACCCCCTAACATGCTGATGGCCCAGTCCCTGCAACCTGTGAAGATGTTACCTTACATGGTAAAAGGGACTTTGCAGATACCATTCAAGTTAAGGATCTTGAAATGAGAAGATTATCCTGGATTATCCAGGTGGGCCCAGAGTGATCACAGGGACCCTTATAAGAGGGAAGCAGCAGGCTCAGACACTTCACTGGTGGCTCACACAGTAAAGCATCTGCCCACAATGCGTGAAACCCAGGTTTGATCCCTGGGCAGGGAAGATCCCCTGGAGAAGAAAATGGCAACTCACTCCAGGATTCTTGCCTGGAGAATTTCATGGACAGAAGAGCCTGACGGGCTACAGTCCATGGGATCGCAAAGACTGTAAAGTGAAGTGACTAACATTTTCACTTTCACTTTCAGCAGGCTCGAGTTGAGGCCTGGGGTGCGAGTCGAGGGAGCGACGTCTGCAGTGGACCTCGATGACATCGAGGCTGCAGAATCATGTAAATTCTGTCCTCTAGGCCTCGCTGGACTCAAACTCCAATGTAGTGTTTTTACCATAGGATGAAGTGCTGCTGGGCGCACTGTTCTGATGACTTGGAGGATCAGAAAACACCAGTTCAATGATATGGGGTGGGAGGGGGGAGGGGGGTTCAGGATTGGGAACTCATGTACACCCGTGGCTGATTCATGTCAATCTATGGCAAAACCAATACAGTATTGTAAAGCAAAATAAAGTAAAAATTAAAATTAAAAAAAAAAACACAGTTCACAAGGGACAGCTTAAATCTCAGGCTACTTGATGTGGTACAGTCATCAGTCTCTTCTAGGGCCCAACGGGTTACCAGGTACTGATTTTCTAAGAGTGAGTAGCTCTTGGCAACAGAGCTCGTGGACTTGCCTAGTTAAAAGAAATAATTTTTAATAGATACTTTGATTCATTTGGCAAATTGCTTACTTCTTAAGTGACTTAATAATTTTAAATGGAACTGGCTTTTGGAAAACTGGTTTTTAGCAAAATTGTTCAGGGCTGGCTGGATTCCAGTACACGAAGATGCCCTGGAGAAGGGAATGACAACCCATTCCAGTATTCTTCCTGGAGATTCCATGGACAGAGGAGCCTGGCAGGCTACCATCCATGGGGTCGCAAAGAGTCAGACACGACTGAGCAACTAACACTTGAACTTAATTTTTTCCTCTACTGTCTGAGCCACCGCATAAAAGATGGCCTAAAGATGGTCTCCAGAACTCTGTCTTGATCTTGGATTTGCTCTCTTCTGGGCTGGCTTTGCTTTCGCTTGATTTTTCTCTAAAATGTGGCAGAGGACCACCACTCCTCTGGCTTGGCTGTCCCAGTTAGAAGAGCACAGGAAAATTTCGCAGAAATTCTAGTAGAAGACCCAGTGGGCCACCTGTCTCGTGTGCCCATCCTAGGGTGACTAGCCTTGGCCAGGAGCATGGCTACCCTGACTGGGGTATCCTGGTAACCTGGGCTACATGCCCACATGTGGTAGGGAGAATTATAAAGATGTCCCCTCTCCTGACTTTCATTCTTGGTTATTCAACAAAATACTAACCTAAGCACTATTTGATATTGATTTTATGTGTCAGCTTGGCTGAGCCACCGTGCCCAGAAGTTTGGTTAAACATTATTCTGTGTAAAGATGTTTTCGGATAAGATTAACATTTAAATTGGTGGACTTTGAGTAAAGCAGGAACTTCCCTGGTGGTCCAGTGATTAAGACTCCACCCTTCCACTGCAGAGAGCACAGGATCACTCCCTGGTTAAAGAACTAAGATCCTGTATGCCACCCAAAAGGGAAGGCAGGAAAAGAAAATCTGATTACCCTCTGTCATATGGGTGGACCTCATACAACCAGGTGAAGACTTTAATAGAACAAAAGATTGACCTCCCCAGAGCAAGAAGGAATTCCCACCCCAGGTTTCAGACCCACTTAGGTCAGGGGTCTAAGCTCCTCTGCTTGTGCCCATGGACACAGCCCCTTATGACAAGGTGGCAGCTGTTTTTTCTGTTCCAGGAATTTCTCCAGCTCTCCCTCCATTCATCTCTTCATTTGGGGGCGTCTGCAGTTTCCATCCCACTACTCAGGTGACTTCCTGTAGCTCAGATGGTAGAGAATCTGCCTGTAATGCAGGAGACCCAGGTTCGATCCCTGGGTCAGGAAGATCCCCTGGAGAAGGAAATGGCAACCCATTCCAGTATTCTTGCCTGGAGAATTCCATGGACAGAGGAGTCTGACAGGCTACAGTCCATGGTGTCAAAGAGTTGGGACATGACTAAGCAACTCACACACACACACACACACACAGGACATGACTAAGCAACTCACACACACACACACTCAGGTGTTTGCAAAACTGCCGAGTCTAGCCAGCCCCCCGGGTCAGACGTGGAGTCGGTTCCATGTAAACCCCCAGCAATCGCGGAGCACAATCCCTGGAGCTGGACAGGAGGAAATAACTGGACGAAGAGCAGGGCCTTCAGGCCACCAGGCTGAGCTCCCTACCTGGAGCCGGGCAGGTATCATCACAATTAGTCCTTGTCACAGCGCCACCTGGTGGGCAATAGGATCCTCACTTCCTGGAAGGAAAAATCAAGGCTCAACGAAGGCAAATCCATGTCCAAGTTCAGCACCCTCTTCCAGTTACAAGTGACAGAAACCGAATTCATCCTGGCTGGAGAAAAGGAAGTGCTTGCTGATCCACGCAACCTGGAGGTTGAGGGATGAGGCTGGCTTCAGCCACCCTTCTGCCTAGGGGATTTGGTGAGGCCCTCATCTCACCCTGCCTCTCTGTCCTTGCATCTCTTCCTGTCTCCCACTCTTTTTCTTTCTCCTTCCATCCCCCACCCCATTCTCCCTCACTCTATCTCCTATCTCATGAGTGCTTTGCTCTCAACTGACTTCATTCCCTCTCACTTCATATGGATAGAACAGAAAAATAGCCTGTGACAGAGACAGAAGCCCAGTTTTAAATATTTGAAGCAGCAAAGCACCCAGGTGATAAATGAGCTTTTTCAAACCCCTTTGCAACCAGTGATACACAAATAGAAATATTCTATAGTCATCCTGGAAAGGCTGCCTAAGGGAGGGCAAGCTGACTCAGCTGGAAGAAACATCTCTTTTGCTCTTCTCCCCTTTCTGCCTTCCTGTTGCCTAAAATATGGGTGTAATGGCTGGAGCTCTGGCAGCTATTTTGGGCCATGGGGTGAGGCTGGACGTCAGTACTTGTCATATGAGCCCTGAACTGACCACCATAAGTCTTTTTTTACATGCAAACCCCCCCCCAAATAATTGCATGTTTAAGCCACTTTTATTTGGAATTTTTTCTTATATGCAGCCAAACTTAACCCCATGATATGTGACCACAGCAGTTCCAGGTTTATATCTTTCCAACTCTAAAACTCCAGAGTCAGGACCCCTGCTCTTCTCACTCACAAGGCATCTAGTGAGCTCTGAATGGCACAGCAAGGGTCACACACGACTAGAGGAATGGCCAACCCATGTCCCAGGCCCATTCTTGGTGTGCTTATGTTGCTTATTTGCTTTTGAGGAGAGACAGCTGGAGGGGAATCACAGGAATGGTGGGCAGAGGGGCATTCCCCAAAAGAAGTGGGTGTGCTGGACCTCTAGGAAGTGACAAGTGTCCACTACAGCCAGTGTACGGTGAACCCTAGTTTGCCTGACTCCCAAGCTGGACACTCTCTACCCTACTCTCAGTATTTCAGAATTAACAGAAGAGGCTTCCCTATCTGTCCTCTCGGGTGCAGGAGTTGGCCTGCACTGGGGTTGGCCTGATCTCTCTCAAGAAAGTTCATCTAGAGGCCAGTGTGTGGGGTTGAGAGGATAGAAGTGTAGAGCGCTCCAAGGTCAATCCCGGAAAGCATGTCTCAGGTTAGCACTGCTAGTTACTTGCGGGAGACGTGTGACTGTTAGTCAGAATGAAGGTCAAAGCCCACCTCAGTCATTCCTGCTGTGTGCCCTCCAGGGAGTCCCTTCACCTCTCTGGGCCTCATGCTAACTCCCCAGTTTCCATCTCCAGGCCTGTCTTCACTCCCTGCCTCCCAGCTCTATACACACCTAAACTTCCATCTTCTTCCTCTCACCTCATCCACCCACCTTCCTCCAAAAGGCCCACCACAACAGCTCCCAACATACCCAGCCAGAGCCTTAGCCCGGACATGCTGGCACAGCCTCCTTGGTGCCAGGATAGTCTACTGTGGCCTAAGGAACAATTCAACTGTCAGATTTGTCCAAATTACCAAACATGCAAAATAAACAACCGCCACCATCCCAGAGTCCTGACCCTGAAACCCAGGGACAGACGCGGGCGTCACAGATGGGCCGGGGGCCCAACACCCACCACCACAGCTGCCCTGGTGGGGGACGAGCAGGTGGCAGTATCCTGTGGTCCCAGTTCTTTGTCCCTGGCTCTGGTTGCCCAGGACATCGTGCTCTCTCCTAAGGGTGCAGGCAAACTAAATGACCTCCTGGGGAGGCAGGCCTTAGAGATGAAGCCCAGCAAAAAGGCCAACACTAATTTTCAAATGATCGTTATTATTATTCCCTTTTTATCATTGAAAAATTTATTGTCATTTTGATTATTAAAGCACTACATGCTCATAAAAAGATTCAATGAATAAACTATAAATGTAAGTCTCTCGTAATCGGAGTAGGGGTCAGAAACGTCTCTTGTGTCAGAAACAGTCCTTGATTAAGAAACAAAGAAGGAAAAAAGGAAACATACCTAGGACTTGCTTGTAGTCCAGCAGCTAAGAATCCACCTGCCGGCACAGGGGACGCAGTTTCCGTCCCCGATCTGGGAGGACTCTACATGCTGTGGGGCGGCTAAGCCAGTGCGCCACAATTACTGGCCCTGGGCTCTAGACCCTGTACTTTGCTGCAGGAGAAGCCCCGCAGTGGGAAGCCCACATGCTGCAACTAGAAGGAGCCCTTGGAGAGCTTCGAAGACGCAGCGAAAAATCAGCAATGAGAGTCGTTTTTTAAAGGAAAAGAAACATACACAAATGTGGCTCTTCCCTTTGTCATCTGTAGGTGGCTGTTACTGGGCAGCGGTGTTGCTGCAGAGTCCGTGGCCAGAGACTCACCTGTCCTTGTGCTACAGAGACTGGCTGGGGTTCACCCCTGTGTGGGGCACCCCGCACAGGGCCTGGTGGAGAGGAGGGCTCAGCGCATTTGTTGGAAACACAGAAGGAAAGAGGGATAGAAGAAGGAAGCGAGGGACACCCTACCCAGTCCCCTCTGAAAACAGAGGGACATACAAAATCCTGCAGGGACCCAGAGAGAGCATCTCACTCCGCCTGGGGCGGGGTGGGGGGTGGGGGGGAGCAGCCAGCAACCCTGAGTCTTAAAGCATGACTAGGAACTTTCTAGAATTTGTAGACATCCACCAGGCAGGAAAACAAAGAGAAGGCAGGGTAAATGCAAAGTCAGGGGAGATGTGAGAGGACACGAGTCTGGGCCTTCATGGAGAGCCTGGGACAGCCAGAGGAGGGTTTCTGAGAGAAGAGGGGATAGGAGAGGCTGAGGACATCAGGAAGGACTTCCTGAGCTGAGCTAAAGGGTGTTCTCCCAACTCCGGGGAAGCCACACTGGGTGCTCACTGAGCCTTGTCTGAACCAGGTTAGGAGCCAGGGGCCCGAAGTCCCACACTGGAGGGGCAGCCGCCCCAGGATCCCATCCCCTGCCAGGCCCCCAGGCAGCGAGGCCTCCCCTCCCACATCCTCCAGCCTGGCGTTTTTCTCTGCGCTTGATGAAGTTAAAATGAGTCCTCTCTGGGGTGACTCGCAGGCATTCAAATTGGATTGGCACACAGACATCGAGCAGTTGGTGGCAGGAGCCGGGGGACTCGGAGAGCAGGTTTTCGCTGGAGGGGACGTGAGCTTTATTTCCCTCTTGGTTGCTGACAAGGAAGCAGCTGTCCTTCCCTGATTATTTGAGTCACAGCCGCTAATGCCCAGCCTCCCCGGCGCCGGTCCGCCTGCCGGGGCCAGGTGAGGAGTCCCACACCCCGGCCGGCTCTGCCGTGAGCCACGAGCTCCATCTACTGCTGCCTCCACACAAGACCAAGAAACAGCCCTCTGCCTTGGGTGCAGGGCCTTCCATGCCAAGCTGGGGTCACAGCCCGGAGGAGAGAGAGCCAGAGCAGCCTTGAAGAATACTCGGACAAAAAGAAAAGAAAAAGAGAAAAAATTCCACAACCAGTTCCCCTCTTCTAACACACTGGCCACACCGGCTCCTTTCCTTTTGTTTTCCCTCTAGCTTTCAGTTTGTTGAGACTAAACCTGAATGCGACTTTCCTGTTAACTGCTGCTGCTGCTGCTGCTGCTGCTAAGTCGCTTCAGTCGTGTCCGACTCTATGCGACCCCATAGGCGGCAGCCCACCAGGCTCCGCCGTCCCTGGGATTCTCCAGGCAAGAACACTGGAGTGGGTTGCCATTTCCTTCTCCAGTGCATGAAAGTGAGAAGTGAAAGTGAAGTCGCTCAGTCGTGTCCAATTCTTCGCGACCCCATGGACTGCAGCCCACCAGGCTCCTCCATCCATGGGATTTTCCAGGCAAGAGTACTGGAGTGGGGTGCCATTGCCTTCTCCGTCCTGTTAACTAAGCATTTCCAAATCTGTCATGTCATTCCATCCTTGAAAAAGCCCAACAGGTGGGTGTCATTAGCTGAGGAAACTGAGGTCCATAGGGGAAACGGCTTGCCTGAAGTCACACAATAACATAGTGGGAAGAATAGGATCAGAACCCCAGTCTGTCCAACTTCAAATCTTGTACATTATCCACTATACTTTTGACTCTTTGCCCATTTATCAGTTAGAACACTCTCAGCAGCAGCTAACAGTAACAATGCTTTCAATAATATGGGGGTTTATTTTCCTTGTATACCAAAGACTGGCTGCAGGTGCGTTCCAGGTCAGGAGACAGCAAAGTGATATGATGGACCCAGGCTCTTTCAATCTTGATGCTCCATCATCCTCGATAGGTTGCCTTTTAACAAGCTTGCTGCCTCATGGTCCACTGTTGCATAAGGCTGTTGCAGCGCCAGGCATCTTGTCTAAATTCAATGCAGAATGAGGACAGAAGGAAGGGATGGTGATAGCTGTGACAATCCCATTTATCAGTAAAGAAAGATACTTCCCTGAATTCGTCCAGGAGGCTTTGGTTTAGATCTTATTGGTAACATGGCTACTCACAGCTCAAGGAAAGCTGAGAAAGTAAATATTCTGAGAATAAAGGAGGACAGTGGGAAAAAAGTACTGTGCTGGTCATCAATAGTATCTGTCACAGTCTACACAGAGTTGTGTTTAGTTACCATATCACATTTATTTTTTGCCTCCTGCTTTGTTTCTTTTACCGTTAGGTCATTTGCAGCTTCTTTATCACTATGTTGTTTTTGCAATTTTCTCTCTGTCTCTCTCTCTCTCTTTTTTTTTTTTTACATTTTGGCTGTGCCACATGGCATGCAGAATCTTTGTTCCCCAACCACGGATATTACCCATGCCCCCTTCAGTGGAAGGGTGGAGTCTTAACCCCTGGACCACCAAGGAAGTCCCCTAATTCTCATTGTTAATGGTTTAACAGTATTTTTCAAGGGGATAAGCCATAATGTATTTGTTGGGCATAGGAAGCTTCCAATGTTTTCAATATTATATATAATGCTGTGATGAACATTTTCATGTTCATTTAGTTGGGTGCCTCCCAAACATAAGTCCCACACAGTAGAATTACTTAAATCAAAGATGTTAATATTTTTTGAATCAAAAAAGTTAATTTTTTAGTCCCTTGGACAGCAAGGAGATCAAACCAGGCAATCCTAAAGGAAATCAACCCTGAATACTCATTGGAAGGACTGATGCTGAAGCTGAAGCTCCAAAACTTGGGCCACCTGATGCGAAAAGTCCACTAACTGGATAAGATCCTGATGCTGAGATGGACTTCCCTGGTGGCTCACGTGGTAAAGAATGTGCCTGCAAGGCGCAAGACCTGGGTTCGATCTGTGGGTTGGGAAGATCCCCTGGAGAAGGGAACAGGTACCCACTCCAGTATTCTGGCCTGGAGAATTCCATGGACTGTATAGTCCACAGGGTAGCAAAGAGTCAGACACGACGGAGCCACATTCATTTTCACTGATGCTGGGATAGGTTGAGGGTGGGAGGAGAAGAGGGTGACAGAGGATGAGATGGTTGGATGACATCACCGACTGAACAGACATGAGTCTGAGCATGTCTCACTCCGGGAGACAGTGAAGGACAGGGAAGCCTGGCGTGCTGCAGTCCATGGGGTCGCAAAGAGCTGGACACGACTGAACAATTGAACAGTTACAAATATTACTCCTTATTTCTCCTCTTAAAACTCTATTGATTTCCAAGAGGATTATGCTATTTTATATTATGTCACAATATCTGGATGTATTGATTTTACTTCTGTGAGCCCACAAAGTATATTATCACTTTTTAAAGGTTTTTATGAAACTGGTATCCTAAAATGATACCTTAATGTTGCTTCTGTTTTCATTTCCTTGAATAAAAGGAATAACCTGAGGACTATTTTTCCCCTTATATTTTTCACTTTGTACTTCCTCTTTGGTGAAGTATTTGTTCATTTCTTTCTCCAGTCAACATCTGGAGTAAGAAAACTATTTTCATAAAAACCATACTGGTACTGGTCATATTACAACTCCACTTTCCCACTTGATCCTGCAAGTTCCTGCGAGGAAGGCAAGGTAGGGAAGAGGATCCAAATCACAGATGAGGGAACTAACAGGCAGAGCCTCCATCTCTAACCCAGCACTTTTCTTGTACAGCATTGCTCTTTTAATTGGGGGAAGGGGGTTGCTTTGCTTTATTTTTGTGCTTTTGTCACACTGGGCAGCACGTGGGACCTTAGTTCCCTGACCAGGGACTGAACCTACATGCCCTGCATTGGAAGTTCAGAATCTTAACCGCTGGTCTGCCAGGGAAATCCCAAGTATTGCACTTTTTAAAAAATAATAACAGCTTCATCGAAATATAATTCAATAGCATACAACTCATTTAAAGCACCCAACTCGCTTGTTTTCAGTACATTCATTGGAACTGTGTGAAAGTGAAAGTGAAGTTGCTCAGTAGTGTCCCACTCTTTGCGACCCCATGGACTGTAGCCCACCAGGCTCCTCCGTCCATGGGAGTTTTCAGGCAAGAGTACTGGAGTGGGTTGCCATTTCCTTCTCCAGGGGATCTTCCTGACCCAGGGATCGAACCCAGGTCTCCAGCCTTGTAGGCAGATGCTTTACCATCTGAGCCGCCAGGGAATTGTGTAACCATCACCATAACCAATTTTAGAACATTTCATTGCCCCCAGGAGAAACCCTGAACCCACCACCTATTCACTGTCACATCGGGTGGAGGTAAAAACGTGTTTAAGCTTGGAGAAAAGAGATGAGAGGGACAGGCTGTACGAGGAAAGTGAAGCAGACAGGTGGTGTCAGGAACTTGCTCTGTGACCACACGTCTCTCCCCTCTGGTTCTTGGTTCCCTCCTAATACTAACAGGTATTTACTGAGCACCCGATGTGTGCAGGCTCCAGGCATCTCACAGATGTTCCTGATTACTCTCTCTAAAGTGGGGTGAAGGGCCCCATTTTACACAGCAGGGAAGCCGAGACCCAGAGCGGAGACTTGGAGTCTTTTGTGTCTCTCGGCTGACTGGTGGCAGAGAGGGGCCTGGAGTGGGGTGGGGGCAGGGAGGGGGTCCAGCTCAAGGCCACTACATCAGCGGCTTCCAGCTCCCTGCTTCTGGAGCTGCCCCAGGGACAGGTGGGGACAGGTAGGGGAAGAGGAAGGATGGGAGTGTCTGTGCACCAGCCACAGCTGGTGGTGCGATAGCAGGCCCTGGGAGCCCTTTAAGCCGAGTCCTCTTCCCACCGCCTTGTGACTCACACCAATCAGAGCACGGGCTCACACACAAACCTCAAAGTCATGAAGTGTGTGTCCGGGTGTGTCGAGATCTGTGGGATCATTTCTTTAGTGCTTCAACAAAGTGCTCCCTCTGTCAAGCTTTTGCCAGGGGCTGGGGACGTGGAGGGAAGGCAGACAGTTCCCTGGCTTTTGGAAAGATTCAGCAGCCCATGAAGCAGCTTAGGATGCAGGGAAAGCATCCTGGAAGGTCTAAGCAGACACCTGAAGGATGAGTAGAAACTTGATGAGTAGAAAGGACTTGGAGGTGGGGTGCTCCTGCCTCGTCCTGGGCACAGGGACTAACAAGTGTAAAGGCCCAGGGGTGAGAAAGGGGAGCTGTTCAGCCTGGCCACAGGCTGGGCTACCGAGTGAAGGGGAAGAGGCCCAGTGGGGAGGAAGGAGGGCGAGATGGGTCACGTCAGCCAGGTGCCCAGGGCTGGATTTTCTCCTGGAGCACCGGGGAGCCACAGAAGGGTTTTAAGCAGTGGATGGGAATTTTAGAGAGACTGCTCTGAGAGAGACTCCCCTGCCCAGGGGAGAAAGGATTGGAGCAGGTAAGAGGGGAGGCAGGCTCCAGGCTAGTCTGGGTTTCTCAGGACTCTGAGTGTGCAGAAGTGGGGGGACGGCAAGGGAGCCGGTCTGTAGAGCAGAAGCCCATCCTCCCCAGAGAAAAATGACAATAGGTCCAGGCTGTGGGGCCCCTGCAACACCAATACTCACATAGCTCTTCTCACAGCCACCTTCTATGTCCCTGAGAGGGCCAAGCGATTCTCCACCTTTGGAGCAGCAAGACTGAAGCAGAGAGACTTGCCCAGGTCACATAAAAGTTGGCTGATGGCCAAGTTCCCATTCTGGGGGGTTTGTTGTAACCCCAAAGTGAAAACATTCCAGCTGCTGGCCTCCTTCTAAAACTCTTAGCCCCGGACCAGGAACAGTTTGGCTGAGGGGCTGGCCCAGGGCCCAGGGCCAGGCCCCAGGAAGGAGGACCCTGGCTGTCCTCACCATCCTCCATCTACTCAGACAATGAGCCCAAGGGCCCCATGGCTATCACTCACCCACAGCCTCTGGGCCTTGTCTATGGAGACAAGGGGCCTGTCAGAGCCGCCTGCCCATAAAGCCGATGAATGGCCCCTGGCTGCCCGTCAGACAATACCCAGGCTCTGGGGAGGTGAGATTAGGCAGGGCCACCGCCCAAGCCAGTCCCAGTGGCTCAGGATCCATGAGCACACAGCCTCAACCCGACAGTACCGGCTCATCTCCAACAGTGACTCCTGGGAAATGTGACCCCAAGGAAAGGAGGGAGTGAGATGGGAGCCCCGGGCGGGAGGGGGGGGGTGTTGCCAAGGATGGGTAAGGTCATAACTTAGGAAACGGGGAGATTCGGGATGGGACAGGAAGGCCAGGAGGACCAGAAGGCAGACCAAGGAGGCCGGGAGGGGTGTAGTGTAGCGTAGTGTTAGATGTTCAGCCGCATCCAACTTTGCGACCCCATGGACTGTAGCCGGCAAGGGTCCTCTCTCCATGGGATTCAGAAACCAAAACCCTTCTATTCCCTTTCCTCCGAACAGGGACTCTTCCTCTCTTCCTGCTCCCCATGTTACCTTCCCCCCGCCCCACACCTCTTTTGTCTGCACGCCTTGTGGGATCTTAGTTCCTTGACCAGGGATTGAACCAGGGCCCACCTCAGTGAAAGCCAGGAGTCCTAACGACTAGATCAGCAGGGAATTCTGACTGTGTTACCTGTTGCATGACCTGGATGAAGGCCCAGAGATGGGGGTTCCAGGCCAGCCTCTACCACTGGCCAGCTGTCCAGCCTGGGATGAGAGCTCTGAGTCCTCATCTGGAAAATGAGCATGATGGCCCCTCCTCACATGGGGTTGAAGGTATAGGGGATGAGGTCTGTAGGGGACCAGTTCAGGACACGTAGGAGGTGAGGTGCTGGATGCTCCTTCCTCATCCTGCCTGCGATGTGAGTGGGGAGTCCAAGATCCCTTATCCGAGACTCACCAGGTGCCCTTCCTAATAAGAGTGACTTTACCTATGTGTTGTGGGGAGTTGTGACACGGGTCCGGTCCAGAGACTGATCCCGTCCTCCTCCATGACTCATACATCTCCTGCCGGCCCGCGCCTGCCCAGCCCGGAACGCACAGGCAGGGGAATCGCCGCGCTGGAGGGCTAGGGCCAAGGGGCGGGGTCTCCTAGCGCCGCCCCGCACCCGTCGGTCCTGGGAGAGCTCCAGGCGGAGAGCTCGCCGACGCCAAACTCTGGTCCCCGAGACCTCGCAGAGGTTGAGCCGATCCCAGGCACTAGGCGAAGCCGGTGAGGACCCGGGCTGTGAACAGGGACGGGATCAGCACGGGTGAAGGGGAGCCCTTTGCGCTGCGCCCTCCCGGGGCCCATCAGCCTACGAGGGATTCCCCGCTAGCCTCTTGTGAAGAAGGGACGTGCAGTGGGGAGACCAAACTTCGCCTCTCTTTTGAGTACCAACGAGTGTTCGGTGAGCAAGGAAGGGGGGTGCCAGGGAGTTTGTGGGGACAAACAGGGACAGATGTGAACAGAGGGGCGGGCAGTCAGCAGTTATTGAGTCACACTGTGTGCCCGGGCCAGACTCTTAAAATTCCCCAGCGACTTGGGGTTAGGAGTGGGTTCCTGGGGGACACAAGTGCTGTTTAAAAGAGGGGAGGAAAGTGACAATAAGTTTGGTGCTTTTCAGAGTCCCAAAAGTGTGACGCTCCGTGTCCTCCCGGGCTGGGGTTTAATTTTCATGCTTATAGAGTTTATCTGGGAAAGGAGAAAGGGAACGAATTATCATTGGTGATGGCTCTAGACATCCCGGTGACCTGAGGCCGAATGGTGGGACCCAGTGGGGTGTTACTTCACTTCCAGTGTTTTCTGAGACCATTTGTGCCTGGCAGGGCTCTTTCAGACCTGAACCCCGCCCCCATCCCCACTAACCCTAACCCCAAATCACCTGTGATTAGGGCCTCCTCAGCTAACTACAGCGCCTGGAGGTGGCAGGTCTGCCGCAGGTGCTGGGTGGATGGAGTGACGGCGAGCTGATTTGTAGATGGTGTCTCCGAGGGAATGGGAGGCCAGTCTGGGAAGGAGGGACAGCGTGGCCAAAGGTCTGGAGAAGGGATGCGGCTTGGGGAAATGGGAGCAGCGTGGGGAGCAAGGGAAAGGTGGCAGTGTGGGGAAATGATGAAAGCCAGGGAGCTCAGCAGAAGCCTGATTGCACAGAGCCTTGAATGGCAGGCTGGGAAGTGCGAAGAACACAAGGAAACCTACAGGGTCGGGGGCCCACTCTCCCTCCCTCCCCTCCCACCTCAGGAGACCCTGCACTTGGTTTCCATCCCTCTCCAGCCAGGGGGCTGTTGCTGTCCCCACCCCTCCTCCCCACCAGCTCACCAGGGCTACAGTGTTTCCCAGCTGCAGGCCTGGAAGAGGCTCCTGGAGACCATTGCTTTTGTGCAAGTAAATGTCATCCCTCCTGGGGGGCCATCCCATCCTGGGCTTCCAGCCCAGTAGGGCCTGGGAGCCAAACAAGGGGCAAGAAGACAGAGTGGGTAGCACAGCAAGGTGGGACGCTGAGCTGCCTTCCTGTGCTTTTTCCCTCCTCAGTCTACACGCCTGTGATCTCTGCTGTTCCTCACCTGCTCCTCCTGCTAGATCCGGAATGGCCCCCTGGTGCTACTGCCTCCTAGCCTTCCTGGTACCTGAACTTCCGGGAGGCAGGGGGTGGAGGGGAGGAGGCCACGGGGACTCAGAGCTGCTAGGGTTCCAAGTGGCTGCCTCACATCAGGAGGTAACTGCAAAGGTTACACAAGCTAAGCCCCAGCACAGAACTAGAATAAAGCACCCACTAGATGCTAGGGCTTCCCTGGTGGTTCAGAATCCACATGCGATGCAGGAGACTCAGGCTCAATCTCTGGGTAGGAAAGATCCCCTAGAGAAGGGAATGGCAACCCACTCCAGTATTCTTGCCTGGAGAATTCCATGGACAGAGGAGCCTGGCAGGCTACGGTCCATAGCATTACAAAGAGCTGGACACGACTAAGTGACTAACACTTTCACTTTCACTGCAGATGCTAGGAATAGGCTCAGGGCAATGAAGTGACCTGCCTAAGATCACACTCTGGGTGAATCCAGGTCTGACTGTAGGGCCTGCAACCTCCACTGTTCCCTGCTGGAGCACACAGTAGGCCTTCAATAACAGTACATATGGGTGTGGGGATCTGACTCAGACCCCACCTGTCTTCTCTCTCAGATAAGGAGTCTCTCTGGGACCCCTTCCAACTCGCCAGGTGAATCAAGGAACCCTTGGGTCACAGGTTGGTATGAGGGATGCCCCAGAGAGGCTCTCCCCTCCCGCAGCTCAGCCAGCCCCTGGTCCATGTGCCACACTGGCCTGGAATGCAAAGGAAGGAGGATGCGCAGTTTAGCTCAGCCCCGCTATACCAAGCCCTGGGCTGAAAGCATCACTCATGTCCGTCTCATTCCTACCACTACACACATGACACAACAGACCCAGCAAGGGGAGAAAACTTGCTAGCATAGCCAGGGTACAGCCCCATCCAGCCCCAAATGTCTCCAAGCCCACTGTCCTTGGCTCTGTCACCCCACTCACCCCGCAAGGGTCAGATGCCCACACACTTCTCCCCATAGACCTTTCTCCCACCCTGCAGCTCCAGTGGCCCCTGGAGAGGTAGTGGAGACTGCAGATGAGGTGTGCAAGTTTCCAGGGCAGCGGCTGAACTGGTGGCAGGCCCAAGAGTCCTGTGAGCAGCGGTTGGGCCACCTGGTACTGCCACCCCCAGATCGGCTCCTCACTGCGCAGCTGCCTGACCCCATCTGGGTGGGCCAAAGAGAAGCCCCTCTGCAAAGACCCCCTCAGAGGCGTGAGTTTGGGCCTGGGCCTGGAAAGTAGAGGCTGGGGGGGAGGGTGGGGAGGGAGCTTTGGTGACCTCGAGATAGCAGCCCACTGTGACAGTCTTTGTGGTTTGAGCCCAGAGGAAGTCGAGTCGCAATCTCAGATTCCCTTGTCCTGGACTGACAGTAGAGGGTTTACCCGTGGGTTAGGAGCACTGGAGCCCCCATTTCTTCCTTCCCGAGGGAGGGAGGCACCTGAAGCTTAAGGGGGCGGGCTTTTCAGATGTGACAATGGGCTGTCAGAGGCGGGACGGTGTGTGCAGGTGGGAAAACTGAGGCGGAGGCCTGTGTATCCCCGCAGGCGCGCGCGCCACGGCTGCACTGATGTTCAGCGAGAGGTCCGCGGACCGGGCGGCTCGACTTCAGACGCCTCTGCCAGCGCTGGGGGCGCTGACAGCGTGCGCACACGTGCAGTGGGACGCCACCTCGTCCGACCCGGCAGCACTCTTCTCTCTGGCTGTGCCCACGCTGGCCAACGCGCTGCAGCTGCGAGCCTTCGCCGAGCTGGGCGGAGCCGTGCACGCTGCGCTGGTGGTGCGCGGGCATCACGCGCCCTTTCGCGCTGCCTTCCAAGCGGATGGCCGCTGGCACCACGTGTGCGTCATGTGGGAGCAGCCAGGCGGGCGCTGGGCGCTGTTCGCCGACGGGCGGCGACGCGCTGGGGCGCGGGGCCTGGGCGCCGGCCACCCGCTGCCACCTGGCGGCATCCTCGTGCTGGGCCAGGACCAGGACTCTCTGGGCGGTGGCTTCTCAGCGCGCGACGCCTTCAGCGGCAACCTCACCGACTTCCACCTGTGGGCACGCGCGCTGAGCCCCGCGCAAATGCACCGGGCACGGGCCTGCGCGCCGCCCCCCGGCGGCCTGCTTTTCCGCTGGGATCTGGGCGCCCTGGACGTCTCACCCTCGCTGCTGCCGCCGGTGTGGGTGCGGCTTCTCTGTCCGGGTACGGCCTGCCCCGCCTCCTGCCTGCCAGACCCCGCCCACCTTTGGCTCCACCCACCACCTCCTGGCTTCCCTACCAGACCCAGCCCACCTCTGCCAACCGGGCCACACCCAAGTTTGGCCACCCCCTCTCCAGGCTCCCAGTACCTACCTAGTACGTAGTCATAGCAGCCTGGAGGGACTCGCCCCGCCGCCCCCGCCCCCAACCCCACGGCCGCCTTGCTCCGCCCAGTGCTGGTTGCTACGCTCCTCTCTCTGGTCTCTCGTTCCCACGTCGCCTCCTAACTCCAGGATCGCGCTTCCTGGTGCTCCCTCAGGCGTGCAGGTGCCTTCAAGGCCCAAATGGGCTGTGGGTCATGGAGACGGTGGGGAGCCAGGAGGCGGCCCTGACACCTCTCCCACCCTGGCCAGTGCCCTCAGAGGAGTGCCCTACATGGGACCCAGCACCCCACACCGAGGGCTCTTTGCTCTGCCTGCAGCCGCTGCCCTTCCTCTGCTGCTACCGGACAGGTGCGCCGTCCGCCTCTGTTGAAGGGGACGCTGGGTATGGACCAGTGTAGGCTGAGAGGGGAGCAGTTGGCACAGCCTGGGAATTGGGAATCTTCTCAGCATCCTGGGGCCTCGGTGGAGTCTAGACCACAGATAAATGGGGCCATTCTGACCTGGGGACAAATTCCAGATTGTGGGATTCACCTCAAGCAGGTGTTTTTGCCATTCTGTACCTCAGTTTCCCCATCCAGGACACTTAAGTCTCCAGACACACCACCATCAATGTGCCCATCCTCTGCAGGCGGCACAGGGTGGATGGGGCACCTCTGGGGAGGAGGTTGCCCAGGGCTTAGTCTGGCATCCACTGCTTTGCAGAGAAGTACCGGCGGCTGCAGGACGCCCAGTCATGGCCTGGCCAGGATGTTATCAGCCGAGTCAATGCCTTGGCCAACGCCATTGTGGTGAGCCCCCGCCCAGGGGCACTTTGGGTGGCCTCTGTGAACCTCAGTGTCCTCATCTAGAAAGGGGACACCCACCTAATGTGTGTGCAGGAATTAGGATTGTTCATGTACCCATGCACTCTGAGAGCTGGGGGCCCATGAGTAGTTAGATCTGTGCCCACCAAGAAGACAGGCAGAGACCAAGCATAGGCCCTGGTGCTGGGCAGGGGTAGGGGGACGGTGGAGGCATCCCCTTATGACAGCGAGACCCACCATCAGGGGCTCCTCTGCCCCACAGCTCCTTCCTGACCCTCTCTCTGAAGCCCACGGAGACCTGTCCCTGATGGAGGCCGCCCGCTTCCTGAGAATCCTGGAGGGAGTCCTGGCAAAGGAGGCGGCTCCACTGGGGCCAGCAGCACTGCTGGCTGTCCTGCGCTTTCTGAAAAGAGTGGCTGCCCTGGGGACGTGGGAGCCAGAGCCCGCGACAGGGTCCTGGGAGCAGCTGGGCCAGGCCGTCATGTCTGTGGCCAGCCGGGTCCTGGAGGAGCCGCTGGCTGGCGTGTGGCTGTCAGTCAGTGAGGTGAGGCTGGCAGGGCTGGGTGCCACAGGGGCCTGGGCTCTGGTTCCTACCTTGTCACCCATTTGTGTAGCCGTGGGCAAGTCAGCACCCATCTCCGAGCTCCATTTTGCCATCCATCTGGAGAAGCTCTTCATTTTTCTGTTTTATAAGTTGAACTTCCACAAACAACTGCTCTTGAACAACAGCTTCTGCAATTAAAAATTAAGAACCACTAATCAACAAGGGCCTCCCATATCCAGCAATCACTGACCACCTTAAGTGGGAGGTCCTCTATACTAAGTGTTCAGCCATGGAGAAGAGAAGAGACAGATGGAAATCCCGTCGTGGCAGAAGTGGCTGTAGACCTGGGAATTATCAGCTCAGAGAAGGGAGAAAACACGGGGTCGTGAACATTGCCTTGATTGTTCTGGGGCTTCAGAGGCAGGCATGGTCCCCTGTGACCTCAGAACAGAACCGAAACCTGGGTTTGAGGGTGGGGTAGGGATGGCCCAACCAAGGAGGCTGATTCTGTGGGATGTTCACCTCTCCAGGTGGTGCTCCCCATCCTGGGGAGGGTGTAACCCCACATTTTTCTGGGGATCTGAGACACTGTGGCAGACTGGGGCAAACTGGACTCTGAACCTCAGGTTTCTTCCCTGGAAAATGGAGATGATCATACCTGCCTTGCTTAGGCAATGGAGAGGAGCAGGTGTAAATCAGGTGACTTGCCCAGCACAGAGGGGGGGGTCCCAGCCATGCATGATCCCCATCCCTGCTCTGTCCTCACCACCACCATCCACCAACACCCCTCCCCATGGCTTTCTTTTGGAAGCTAAAACTTGAGCACCTGTTATAGGTCCAACACCGAGTCAGACCAAAGAAGCAAAAGGCATGGCTCTGCCTTCTGAGTGTGCCCATTGGCAAGCAACCTGCCAGCAGGCAGAGAGCACTGTGGGGCCTTCAGTTTGAGTCAAGGACAGCGTGGCTTAGGACCAGGTTGGAGAAGCCAGAGAAGGTTCATCAGGCAGGCCTCAAATGTCAGTCTGAGGATCTAGGACTTGATCCTGGACGCCCTCAAGCGGAGCCTCTGAGGGTCCAGGGCAGGTGGGCCACCTCCCAGGTCCGTGAAAACATGTTAACCCCAGCGGTCAGGGCAGGCAGCAGTGGGGTGGGGAGTGTGAGAGGGGCTGAGCTGCGGCCTCCTCCCAGGTGGTTGGCGGACCCATGGCCTTGGTGGCGAGTGTGCAGCGCCTGGCACCCCTACTGAACTCTGTGCTGACCTCCGAGCGGCCTCGAATGCACCTCCAGCACCGCCATGCTGGTGAGCCTGCCCCAACCTGTCCCACACAGCTGGGCTGCGCGTGGGACCTGGGTTCAGACATCCTCCTCAGCCCTGATCACTGGGAGTTCTCTGACTCCCACAGATACTCCTTTCTGTTCCTGCCCTGGCCCATGCTGTGCCCTCCATCCAGAATACTCTCTCTCGATCTCCTAGCAAACTCCTATACATCCTTCAGAACCCTGCTCGAGCATCAGCTCTGCTAGGAAGCCTTCCCCAGTTTTAGCTTTCTCCCAACAGTCAGTTCCTCTCTCCTCTGTTACCCTGGTGTTTTGAACATATCTTTTGTTGCTTTTGTGGCAATTAATATGATTCAGCCTGAAGCTCCCTGAGTGCCAGGGCTGTTTCTGAGTCACTTCTGCATCTCAGGACCAGACTCAGTGAATGTTTGTATAACAGATTGAGTGGGCAAGCACTGACAGTGGAACATCAGGCAAAACTTGGGTCTTTCAGGGGCCCAGCGGTTTCTGGTGGCTCACTGATATTCAGGGTCTGCCCCCCAGGGACTCCCCCTTCTCACTCACCCTGTCCCCCTGGACTTGGAAATGTCAGATTTACCTTGGGCAAGTTGCTGAGCCACCATCCAGGAATGGTGGCCTCCTGGATGTGTGGCAGGGAGAGGGGAAGCAGACCCTGCCAGCTGGGCCAGCCCAGCATGAACACCTGCCTCCTGAGGTCCAGCCACTCAGCCCTGTTTGACCCCAGGCCTGGAGGTGAGGCGCCTACGCCTGAGGGAGGCCAGTACGGAGGGCTACGTGTTCACGGTGCCCGGCGGGCATCCAGAGGGGCCCGGCCACATCCGCATCCCCGCTGCTGAAGTGAGGCGGCTCCTTGGGAAAGGTGGGCAAGGGGGACAGGTGGTGGGACCCTCTGGTGTCTGGGTTAAACCTCAGCCCTCGGAGTTCCTAGCTCTGCTCTTCTGGATAAGTCACCGCAGCTTTCAGAGCTGTCTCCTCATCTGTAAGATTAGTACTCGCCTCATTGGGTTATTAGGAGCTTAAACACCTACCCCATAGTAGATGTTCACTTGATCTCCTCCCCTCAAACCGCAAGCAGTTTCCCTGGATGCCACCTGGGGTGGAGGATTAGGATAAGGGGCAAAGGGCTGTGGAGCTGCCAGCTTAAGCACATCAACTATAGCTGGTTGAAATTCTGGTTCTGCCCACTTCTTAACTGATCTCTGGGAGGTCATTTAACCTCTATGAGCCTTGGTTTCCCTGTTTGTAAAGTGGGCAGAGCTTTTCCCTCGGGACCAACCTGTGGTGTCTGCTCAGTCACTGGGTGGGTCTCAGGCCTCCTCCTGTTCATCCAGGCCTCTCTGGAGTCACCATGATCCACAGCTGGTTCAGCTCGAGTGTCTTCCAGCACACACTGGGGGCCCCTGGCCAGGAGCCGTGGGCCCCTGACAGTCCTGAAGAAACAAGCGGAATGCAGAGGTGGGTCCCCCCTAGTAGGCTGCTGAGGGCCTGGATCTCCTTCCCAGGGAAGGCCAGGCCTCCGTCCCCTCCCAGAACCCACCCCCATTCTGGTGGGCAAATCTGCCTTTGGTAGCCCAGGGCCAAACCTGCTCACCCCCGACACACACAGATTTCTGGGCCTGGCAAAGATGTGCTGGTGGGAACATGGCTCGACTCCTGCCTGGGGTCCCAGCTCCAGTGTTGAGTCTCAGGGAGGTAATAGAAAATGAAAATGTTAGTCACTCAGTACTATTTTGACTCTTTGCGACCCTGTGGACTGTAGCCCATCAGGCTCTGTCCATGGAGTTTTCCAGGCAAGAATATTGGAGTGGGTTGCCATTTCCTCCTCCAGGGGATCTTCCTGACTCAGGGTTCGAACCCGGGCGGGTCTCCTGCATCGCGGGCAGATTCTTTCCCATCTGAGCCACCAGGGCAGCCAAACTGCCAGCAAAAATGGAACCCAGGTGCCCTAATTCCCCACACAGGGCTTTTGCTAATGTTTCTTTGGACTTAGGGGTATCATCTTTGATGACCTCAGCCACATGTGACCTCTCCCCCACAGACACCTGGTGCCCTTAAAAGCTCCCTTTCTCCTCACAGATTCCTAAGCACCGAGGTGGGGTCAGCCATCATCTCCTCTGAAGTGTGGGATGAAACTGGGGAGGCCAACACAGCTGTGACCTTTCACCTGCAACACCAGGCCCAGGTACTGTGTGGTCCTTCTGGGAAACAGCCACGTGGGACAGTTATCCTGGTTTGGTGCCCCCTCCCCCCCCCACACACACATCCCAATATTTGTTCACTGGAGAACCAAGGTCTAAAACTGTTCAAGAAAAATACACATCCACAAGCCATCCCATTGTCTTTGAGAGAGGGGGAAGGGAAGTAATGCATTGCATGCTTACTTTATGGCAGATGCCTTAAATAAGCAGCATTCATTTAATCTTCCAACTGTCCATTCCACAAACATGAGCTTAGGGAAGCTGGTGTGCCTGGTGCAGAGCTGGGATTTTGTTATAGTGTTTAAGTGGCAGAGCTGGGGTTTTGTTATAGTTCTTCATGACTGAAAAACCTGGTGGTTCTCATCAGATCATACAAGGAGATGTGAGAGCCCCACCTTGCAGTGTGTTTTGTAAGCATGAAAGTAACCTGAATGTCCATCAACAGGGGACTACTTTAAAAGCCTTGTAGGGACTTTCCCAGATGTCCAGCGGCTGAGACTCAGAACTTCCACTTCAGGGGGCACAGGTTTCATCCTGAGTTGGCGAGCTAAGATCCTGCATGCCACGCAGTGTGCCCCCTTCCCCAACAAAAAAGCCTTGTAGAGCTACACAATAAAATATCAGCTGAGGTTATGTAAGGAATGGGGTATTTTGCTATAAATTGACATGGAAATATCAGCAGGACATGTCATTTAATTCATTACATGTAAAACACAAATTCCTTCTTGCTTCTGAAACTTTAGAGCATTTCAGGGATAGTTAGAGTCTGCTTTCCCCAAAACCACCAATCCTGGACACATGTGCCCGCACACTCACACACACACACACACACACACACACACACACACACAAATACACTCATACACTACACCTTATGTCTTTTGTATATCATCTCAAGACTTCTTAAAAAATCAATCTGATTAAAGTACATAAATCTACATATACTAAACCATCCATTTTAAGTGCACAATGTGATCAGTTTTGCCCAGTGAATATACTCATGTACTACTGCCCCTAGTCAAGATACATAACCTGTCCACCTTTCCCAAAGGCTACTTCAAGCTCCTTCCCCGTCAGCCTTCCCCGCTCTGACTTTCCTAAAGTGTCTGTCTGTCTTTCCTAAAGTGTCATATAAAAGGAACCAAATAATGTGTACTGTAGTCTGGCTTCTTTTGTTCAAATGTTGGTTTTGAGTATCATCTATGTTGTCACCTGTTGTTCATTATAATTGTTTTGTACTGACATTTCATTGTGGTTCTAAGTTGCAATTTCTTGAAGATCAATGATTTTGAGCATCATTTCATACATTTATCAGGCATTCATATATCTTCCTCTGTTAAATATAAGTTCAAATCTCTTCCCCAGTTTTCATTCATTTTTTTTAATTAAAAAGTTTTTTGAGATGTCATTGGGCTTTTTTAAAAATAGGAAATATTCTTTATTTTTTTCCAAAAATGTTTACATTAGCCTGCTATTTGCTTTTCTGATTACTGACATTTCTCCATGCAAACCACATAGATCCTCTCTCTTTTAATTTTATTGTTGTGCTCCCTTCACCCTTTTCTCCCTGCCCCTTCTCCACCTGTGCTGGCAACCAATCTGTTCTCTGTATTTTATGATCCTGACTTTCTTGGTATAGAGTCCCCATATAAGTGAGATCATAGATATTTGTCTTTCTCTGTCTGACTTATTTCATTTAACATAATGGCCTCAAGGTCCATCATATTGTTGCAAATGGCAAGATTTCATTCTTTTTATGGCTGAATAATATTCTGTTTTATATACGTGTGCATGCAGGTAAGACCTAAATCAAATCCCTTACGATTATACAGTGGCAGTGACAAATAGATTCAAGGGATTAGATCTGATAGACAGAGTGCCTAAAGAATTATGGACGGAGGTTCATGACATTGTATAGGAGGCAGTGATCAAGACCATCCCCAAGGAAAAGAAATGCAAAAAAGGGAAGGAAGAAGCAAGAGAGTTCCAGAAAAACATCTACTTCTGCTTAATTGACTACACCAAAGCCTTTGACTGTGTGGATCACAACAAACTGTGGAAAATTCTGAAGGAGATGGGAGTACCAGACCACTTGACCTGCCTCCTGAGAAATCTGTATGCAGGTCAAGAAGCAACAGATAGAACTGGACATGGAACAACAGACCGGTTCTAAATCAGGAAAGGAGTACATCAAGGCTATATATTGTCACTCTGCTTATTTAACTTATATGCAGAGTACGTCAAGAGAAAAGCTGGGCTGGATGAAGCACAAGCTGGAATCAAGATTTCCGGGAGAAATATCAGTAACCTCAGATATGCAGCTAACACTACCCTTATGGCAGAAAGTGAAGAAGAACTAAAGAGCCTCTTGATGAAAGTGAAAGAGAAGAGTGAAAAAGTTGGCTTAAAACTCAACATTCAGAAAATTAAGATCATGGCATCCAGTCCCATCACTTCATGGCAAATAGATGGGGAAACAGTGGAAACAGTGACAGATTTTATTTTGGCGGGCTCCAAAATCACTGCAGATGGTGACTGCAGCCATGAAATAAAAGATGCTTGGTCCTTGGAAGAAAAGTTATAACCAATCTAGACAGCATATTAAAAAGCAGAGACATTATTTTGCCAACAAATGTCCATCTAGTCAAAGCTTTGGTTTTTCTAGTAGTCATGTAAGGATGTGAGATTTGGACTAGAAAGAAACCTGAGCACTGAAGAATTGATGCTTTTGAACTGTGGTGTTGGAGAAGACTCTTGAGAGTCCCTTGGACTGCAAAGAGATCCAACCAGTCCATCCTAAAGGAAATCAGTCCTGAATATTCATTGAAAGGACTTATGCTGAAGCTGAAACTCCAGTACTTTGGCTACCTGATGTGAAGAGCTGACTCATTTGAAAAGACCCTGATGCTGGGAAAGATTGAAGGCGGGAAAGGAGACAAGAGGATGAGATGGTTGTTGAATGGCATCACCAACTTGGTGGACATGAGTTTGAGTCAGCTTTGGGATATGGTGACAGACAGGGAAGCCTGGCATACTGCACTCCATGGGGTCGCAAAGAGTTGGACACAAGTAAGCGACTGAACTGAACTGAATATTCTGTTTTATATATATATATATGCATGCGTGCATGCTAAGTCACTTTAGTCATATCCAACTCTGTGTGACCCTATAGACTGTAGCATGCCAGGCTCCTCTGTCTATGGGGATTCTCTAGGCAAGAATACTGGAGTGGGTTGCCATACCCTCCTCCAGGGGATCTTCCCAATCCAGAGATCAAACCCAGGCCTCCCGCATTACAGGCAGATTCTTTATCAGCTGCTTTCAGGGAAGCCGATCTCTCTCTCTCTCTCTCTATATATATATATATATATACACACATACACACACACACACCACAGTTTCTTCATTCATTCATTCATCAATGGACACAGGTTGTTTCCTGTGTCCTGTTATCTTTGCTCTAGAAAATAATGCTGCAGTGAACATGGAGATGCATATGTTAATATATTTTCCTTTTAAAAAACTTTTTATTTTGTGTTGAGGTGTAGCTGATTAACAATGTTGTGATAGTTTCAGGAGAACAGCGAAGGGGCTCAGCCATACATATACATGTATCCACTCTCTCCCAAACTCCCCTCCCATCTAGGCTGCCACATAACATTGAGCAGAGTTTCATGTGCTGTACAGCAGGTCTCTGTTGCTTACCCACCCTAAATATAGCAGAGTCATATATCATTTCTGAGTTAAGATTTTCATTTTCTTTGGGTATATATAGGAGTGGAATTGCTGGATCATAAGGCAGTTTTATTTTTAATTTTTAGAGGAACCACTATACTGCTTTCATAGTGGCTGCACCAATTTACATTCTCACCAACAGTGTACGAGGGTTCCCTTTTCTCCATTTCCTTGGCAACGCATGTTATTTCTTGGGTTTTGGGTAATAGCCATCTTAACAGATGTGAGGAGCTATCTCATTGTAGTTTTGCATTTTCCTTATGATCAATGATGTTGAGCATCTTTTCATGTACTCATTGTCAGTCTGTATGTCTTCTGCCTGTGTTTAACTGGATAGTTTAGGCTTTTAAATATTTTTGCTATGACAAGGAACTTACCATCTATGTTTTTTTTCTAGCAGTTTTATGGGTTCATGTCTTAAATTCAAGTCTAGTTCAGTGTTGAGTTAATTTTTGTGTATGGTATAAGACAGTAGTCAAGTTTTATTCTTTTGCCTGAAGTGAAGTGAAAGTCGTTCAGTCGTGTCCGACTCTTTGTAACCCCATGGACTGTATATATTCTGCCCTGAATTCTCCAGGGCAGAATACTGGAGTGGGTAGCCTTTCCCTTCTCCAGGGGATCTTCTCAACCCAGGGGTCGAACCCAGATCTCCCACATTGCGGGCAGATTCTTTACCAGCTGAGCCACAAGGGAAGCCCAAAATACTGAAATGGGCAGTATTCTTTTGCCTGTGGCTGTCCAGTTCTCCCAGCATCACTTGTTGAAGAGACTGTTCTTTTACCATTATATATCCATGCCTCCTTTGTCATAAACTAATTGACACAGAGGTTTCTTTCTGAGCTCTCTCTTCTGTTCCATTGATCTATGTGTCTGTTTTTATGCCAATCTCATAATTTCTATATCTTTGTAATACTGTTTGAAATCAGTGAGCATGATGCCTCCAGCTTTGTTCTTCTTCAATTTTTAAATTATTTGTATTACTATTGAATTGTAAGAATTCTTTATGCATTTTGGATATAAGTATTTTGTGAGCTATATGTTTTGTACATAATATCTCCTAGTCTGTGGATTGCTTTTCTTAACAGTATCTTTGAAAAATAAGTTTTAAATATGATGAAGTCCAGCTTATCAATTTTTCTTTTGCACGGCTTATGCTTTTTGCATCATGTCTAGGAAAACTTGCTTATCCCAAGGTCACAAAGATATTCTCAGAGGAGTTTACCACTTTAGCCTTTACATTTATGGCTTCATTTCAATTCATTTATAGATATTATGTTAGGTAGGGGTTGAACTTGATATTTTCCCATATAGACATATTTTGCCATATCCCATTCCAACACCATTTGTTGAAAAGATTATTCTTTCTCCTTGAATTATCCTGTCACCTTTTTGAAAATCAATTGTTCATATATGTGTAAGTCTATTTCTGGGCTCTGTATGCTATTCCCTAGACCTACACACTAACCCTATATGTCCTGATTGATGTATCTGTATGGTAAGCCTTGAAATCAGTTAATGTAGTCCTCCAACTTTGTACTTCCTTTTCAAAACTGCTTTGGCTGGCCTAGGGTCTTCACATTGCTGTATACTTTTTAGAATCAGGGGGCTTCCCTGGCAACAGTTAAGAATGCACACTTCCACTGGAGAGGGCAGAAGTGATCTCTGGTCAGGGAAGTAAGGTCCTGCATGCCATGTGGCACAGCCAAAAAAACTTTTTTTAGAATCAGCTTGTAAATGTCTATGGAAAAACCTGCTGGGATTTTGATTGGGATTGCACTGAATCTCCCAAATTGAAGTAAGATGATGAAAGAGCATCTTAACAATGAGTCTTCCAATCCTTGATCAAGGTGTATCGCTGAGTTTATTTAGATTTTCTTGCATTTTTCTCAGAAGTGCTATCTAGTTGTCAGTGTGCGGGTCTTGAAGGTTTTCTGTTAAATATACTTAGACATACTTCTAGGTTGTACGGGCTTCCCAGGTGACTCAGCAGTAAAGTATCCGCCAGCAAATGCAGGAGACGTAGGTTCCATGCCTGGGTCAGGAATATCCCCTGGAGGAGGAAATGGCAACCCACTCTAGTATTCTTACCTGGAGAATCCCATGGACAGAGAAGCCTGGCAGGCTACAGTCCATGGGGTCGCAAAGAGTAGGACGTGACTTAAAGACTGAGCATGCATGCACCACTAAGTGGTAGAGGGTTTCTGATGTTTTTGTAAATGGTATTGTTTTCTTAATTCTACTTTAAATTGTTCATTATAAGTTTATAGTAATGCAATTGATTTCTATATAAAGATACTGTATCCTGCAGCTTTGCTAAACTCACAATACTTCTGGAGACCCTCTTACAGAATCCCCAAAGGATGGACATTTAGTTCATGCCTAGGATTTTGATATTAACCATAATGCCAGCCTGCAACTCTACTCACTTCACCTTCTTTGTGCCTTCCCACTGGCATTTTTCTCCAACCCCTGCACCCACGATTTATGCTGGGCAACCCCCAGCCCCTCAAACACAGGAGGTCACATCTCCCTGCGTCCACTGATCTCTCTCCTTGCCCACGTGCGCTCACATACCTGCCCTGTCCTTGTTGGCTGCCCTTAGGCCTTCCCTCCGAAGCTGGTGGAGCCTGTCTGTGCTTTCTGGAACTTAAGTATCAGGTGAGTTTCCAAGTTCTTTAAATAAGGCATTAAAAAAATAAAAAAGACATCCCTCCCACTTGAGGATGAGGCAGGACTCAAGCAGGTTTTTAGCCTCCATTCATCAACTTCCTTGTGGGGGTGGTTCCAGGCCCCACTCAGCTGGGGATAAACTGGGGTGGGAGAACCTGTTACTCAGGAGGTAGTGAGCTCCCTGTCATAGGAGCTATGTAAGCCTACTCTACGGGCTTAGAGTAGGGAGAGACTCATCTGTGGAATGGGTGTCAGAGTTGATGATATATTCAAAACCAGGGAATGAAGGTCAGTCACTGTTGCTTAGTAATTAATGCAATTAATACTGATCACTGGTTTCAGCCCCATCCTCCCATTTCACAGATGGGAAACAGAGACCCAGGGAGGAGCAGTGACTTGCCCAAGGTCATATAACTGGATAGAGGCAGGGCAACGAGAGAGCCCAGGGTTTGTGGAAAGGCTTCCCCCTGCCCCCACCCCCATGTGTAGCCCATCTCAAGAGCCCTCTGTCCCCTATTCACCCCAAGCCCAGACTCAGGGGGCTCCTGGGCCACCACTGGCTGCTCCGTGACTGCCATGTACCAGGGCTCGACCGCCTGCTTCTGCAACCACAGCACCAACTTTGCCGTCCTGTTGCAGGTGTATGACGTCCAGGTGAGTGCTGGGGAGGGGGGAAGGGGAAGGTGATGTCAGGACCGAGTTTTAAAGGATAAACAATAGTTGAATAGAAAGGCATGCCAAGCAGAGGGCCACCTGAGCAAAGGCTGAGTCAAAGTTACTCAGTCGTGTCCGACTCTTTGCAACCCCTGGACTATACAGTCCATGGAATTTTCCAGGCCAGAATACTGAAGTGGGTAGCCTTTCCCTTCTCCAGGGGATCTTCTCAACCCAGGGCTAGAAACCAGGTCTCCCGCATTGCAGGTGGATTCTTTACTAGCTGAGCCACCAGGGAAGCACGCAGAGGCTACAAATGGCAGACCAGTTATGTTCTAGAACTTCGATGAGTCTGGGGCTTTCAGTGCAATGTCTGTGGTGGCGGGTGGTGGTAGGCAAGATCACACAGACCTGGAATGCCAGGCTCCTATGCTTGGATGGTGCTCCTGTTGCAGAGGATGTGTGGAAGGGGGTGAAGCATGTTTGCACGAGGGAGCCAGGGGTGCCAGGAGTGAGGCTGGGGTGGTGACAGAGGGGAAAGGAGAAGGGAGGGGCCTAGGAGAGGGGCCTAGGAGAAGGGAGGGGCCCTGGACCAGGGAGCATTAGGCAGACCAGGAGACTGGGCTGAGGGAGAGGGGGTCCAGGGCCACTAGAAGGTGAGGGACTCAGTTCTGCGGAGGCTCAGGTGGGCAATAGATTTGGGGGACCACAGGTCTGGGGTCCGTGGGGCCTGTGACCTAGTGCTCAGGGCAAGAGGGTCTCAGCTGGAAACAAGAGCTGATATGTAAAGCCGTGGCCGAGATGCAGTTGGACTTGAAGGAGCTTCGACCACGGCAGGCCTCTGATAGGTCCCAGCATTTATAGACTGCGGGTAGGGGAAGCCAGATTCCAGGAGGAGGCCAAGCAAGGTGGGCTGGCTGGAGCCAGAAAGGGACTCAGTGGTCACTCACCAAGAGGTTGAGTGAGATGGGCCTGAGCCCAGGAATGCTGGGGTCATTTGGCGGGTTGCGGAACACACTAGAAAAACATGCCATCTGATGCAGTTTTCCTGTAAAAACAGAGCGTGGACCTTTGACACATCGTAAGTAATTCGTGCCAGCTCTGTACTCCCGCTCAGCAGGTGGTCGTCACATGCTGTCTCCTCCCCACGGGTGTGTCGGCCCCTTGCCATCCAGTACTGAGAGATCGGTGAAAGCCGGCCCCTGCCCCAGCCCTGTTTAGGGAGCGCCAGCAGAGGAGGACAGGCAGATGCTCACTGTTAAGTGCCCGCTGTGTGCGGGCCTGTGGGTTGGGGGTGGGTATGGGGCGGTGGGTGTTGTTCTGGAAGTGGCCGGCGGGGCGGGTGAGGCCTGGTCCCGTCAGCACAGGGTGGCGGCGGGCTCCTGCGAGGTCTCTGTCCCTCCGCAGAGAGGCCCTGAGGAGGAGTCGCTGCTGAGGACGCTCTCGTTTGTGGGCTGTGGCGTGTCCTTCTGTACCCTCTCCACCACCTTCCTGCTCTTCCTGGCAGCTGGGTAAGGCGAGCTCACCACCTGCTGTGGCCCCCTGGACCCACCCCGCCCCTTGCCAGCCAGCCTCCACATCCCTCCTTGGGAGGGCATCCACCCTTGGTCCAGGTAGACCCCGCTCCAGGGCCCTCCCCTGGGGCTGTGGGCCCCTGCGGAGCCGCCCTCTCGGCCTGCATCAGCCAGCTCACCTGGACGCGGGTGGGGCTGGGGGTTGGTGGTGGTGTCCCCGTTACCACCTCCCCTGTCTGTCCAGGGTCCCCAAGTCAGAGCGGGCCACGGTCCACAAGAACCTCACCTTCTCCCTGGCCTCCGCCGAGGGCTTCCTCATGGCCAGCGAGTGGGCAAAGGCCAACAAGGTGCGCAACCATCAAGGGGGAGCTTGTGAGCTCAGGGATGGCTGGGCAAACACCTTCAGCCTTTTCTGGGTTGGCCCCTGCACTCCCCCCGTCCCGCCCCCCCGCCCCATGTCTGCACCCGGCTCCCTTTCCAGGGAGCTGTAAGGCCTAGAGAGGAAAAACCGAACGTTGGAGCTGGGCCCGGGGCGCTGCCCGGGAACCTCACCCACGCAAACTGCTTTGGGTTGGCAATGCCAGGCGTGGACAGGGGACCCAGGGTGCACACCCATAGCTGGCCTCAGTGGGGATGGCCCACCCTCCCGTCCAGGTGGCCTGCGTGGCCGTCACAGCTGCGATGCACCTTCTCTTTCTGGTCGCCTTCTTCTGGATGTTGGTGGAGGGGCTGCTGCTCTGGAGCAAGGTGGTGGCTGTGAGCATGCGCCCGGGCCCTCGGATGCCGCTCTACTACGCCACGGGCTGGGGTGAGGGCCCTCTGCCCCTCACTCTTGTTCTGTTCCCCTCGACCCTGCCTTGCATGGCCTCTGTTATGTCCAACACCCACCACCCCATGCCCACCACCGTCCCACACCCACCTTCTTCACCAGCACCCAGCCCCACCCGGCGCCCAGCACCCGAGTCTTGACACAAACTCAGCTCCATCAACCTCCAACTCTACCCAACTCCAGTTCTTAATCCTCCTCCACTTCAACCACCTCCTGGCCTCCAGCACCGCCTCCCTAATCTGGGACCAGCTAAGCCCATGACAGTCACCTGCCTCCAACTCTGCTGATTCTCAGCCCTAAGGCCTTGACTCTGTCTCAGCTCTTCCACTTCCCAGCCGCTCAGGGCTCCAGTGCCACCCACAAGTATCAAGCCTACCCAACCCCACTCCTGGATAACCCAGTGCCGCCAGGACACCCGCTACTGCGGGACGGCTGGGGGCTGCAGCTCGGGACGGGGGCTGGCTCCCAGGGAGGACAGAATGGGTGGCGTGGTCCTGAGGTCACTTCTTATTCCCCTAGGTGTGCCTGTGGCCATCGTGGCCATCACCCTGGCCATGTCCCCGCATGACTACGTGGCCACTGGGCACTGCTGGCTCAATGTGCACACAGACGCCATCTGGGCCTTTGTGGGGCCCGTGCTCTTCGTGCTGACTGTGAGCAGAGAGGCCCGGGGGTCCTGCTGGGGAGGGACAGGTCGGGGGAGGGGGAGCCCCTTCTGCGCTCTGACACCAGATCTCCAGGCCAACACCTGCATCCTGGTCCGTGTGGTGATTGTCACCGTGTCCAGTGCCCGCCGCCGTGCCCGCATGCTGAGCCCGCAGCCCTGCAGGCAGCAGCAGCTCAGGATCCAGATGTGGTGAGAGCCCAGCCTGGGGGAGTCAGAAAGAGGCGGGGGAGGCAGGTGTGAGCACGTGTGAGGCCAGGGTGGGCGTGTGTGTGGCCGTGTGCGCTCATGAGTGCAAGGCTATAGATGGGTGTGTGTGTGCAACATGTCCGTGCTGTGTGTGCACACGTGCTCATGCGTGTGGATGGTAATGGGGCCTGTGTGTGTATGAGGGGCGGTGTAGACACCAGCCACTGTCCTGGGGACTCACCATCCACAGAAGGCACTGCCTCTGGTGGAGACAGGTGGAGGCAACCCCTAAATGAGGCAGGCTCTAGAAGTTCAGGTTCAGAGTGAGAGTCTAGGTCTCCACCCCCGCTGGAACCCCATCACTCTATGGGACCATATCCTGCTGGAGGGGCCACCCCCCCAGACCCCAGGCCTTCCTCTTTGCCACTCTACCCTCTGCCAAGGGAAGGGCAACCCAAGCCAGTGGGGCCTTGAGAAGCATGGTCACCCCCCGGGGGGCCTTGAGGAGGGGGAAGAGGATCTGCCATGGGGCAGATCCATGCCCCTGGACCCACTGCCCAGGCCTCAGCCCTCCCCCTGGACAGCTGCCACTCCCTTCCCTTGAGCCAGGCTTGGGATGAGCCAGGCTTGGGATGAGCCAGGCTTGGGACTGGGATCCCACCTTCCTAGCTCCACCACCCCACTCCCTCCCACTCTGGGGGTCTGAGCTTTCCAGCTCCACCCAAGGCCTGAGCCGTAGTCCCCGGTCTGCAGCTCCGGCCCCTCTCCAGACGCTTGCCTGGGACTGCCCTCCTCAGAACCCTGCGGGGACCCCCCTGGCCCCTGGCCTCCCCCAGCCCAGCTTCTGTCCTGCAGGGCCACGGTGAAGCCGGTGTTGGTCCTGCTGCCCATCCTGGGCCTGACCTGGCTGGTGGGCGTGCTGGTGCACCTCAGCCCGGCCTGGGCCTACGCCGCCGTGGGCCTCAATTCCCTGCAGGTACCTCCGGGCCCTGGGCCACACACAAGCTCCGCGGGCATGGCGGGCTGGCCAGGGGGCTGGGGACAGAGTATCCTCTCTCTCGTGGTTGTCACCAAGGCAGTGGGGACACTGCTGGGGGGAGGACGGGCAAGAAGGGACTGGGTCAAACCTCCAGTCAAACAGCAGAACCGATTTTGTGGCCCGTTAGACAGTTGAGGAAGCTGAGGCCCAGGAGGGGCCTCAAGGGCGCAGCAGAAGTCCCAGCCTCCAGGCTGTGCTCAAGCCACTTCAGGCCTTGGCAGGAAGCTGAGGAGGGGGGAGGGGGGGCCTCTCCCCTTGGGGTCTGCGGGTGGCCTAAGTGGGGCAGCAGGAGCTACTCCATCGGTGAAAACAGCAGTTTAGAAAAGGTGTTGCTTGGAAGGATTTGACCCACGTAAAGGAAGCAGTGCCATGGGGCTGCATAAACCCCACTGTGGGCCCTTCCGGTCGCGTGTCCTGGAGCCACGGAAGTGGCTCAGACCAGGCACGTGTCCTCAGGAGTTTGCAGACCTATGGGGACTCGGGCATGGACACAAGCAGCCACCACCCAGGGGACTGAGTAAGCGCTGGGAGGGAGGTCAGTCCAAGGAGAGCCCACCCTGCCCTTCGGCCGCCCTGATGCCTCCAGCACCTCTTCCTGTGGTCCGCGCCAAGTGCTCCCGGGTCCTGGTCCATGCTATCGTCTCCCCATGGGCCTTGGGGACTCGCCGCCCTCTGCCGACAGGCGTGGGACTGGAGAAAGGAAAAACAGAGGTGGTGAGGGAAGCAGCAGACAGCTCGGGAAGGATGGGGGGCGCGTCCGGAGTGGGGCCGGGGGTGTGAAGGAAACCTGGGGTTCCCACACTCCTCGGAATAAAGCATGGCTCCCGCAGACGTGGTGGGGCTGAGCAGCTGGGGACACAGACGGACACGGAGAAGCCCTTTTTCCAAGCCCTGCACTCCCAGAGCTCCACGGGCTGGAATCCCAGCTCGGCCCACTTAACAGAGAGACCCTGCCCAGGTCTCTCCACCCTGCCTCAGAGTGGGGAGGGCAGCAGCTTCCTGTTGCTATGGCAACTACTCCAGCTCCATCCCTGTCCGTGGCCCTCAGGCGGGCGGACCTGCAGCCACAGGGCCAGAGCTGCCCTCACAGCCCTCTCCGCCTCCCTCTCAGGGCAGGTCCCTTCCTCTCTCGGTGTCTCATTACTTCGTCTCTGAGGTTGCCCTGCGATTCCTTCTCTGTCTCGCGGGCTCTGTCTCCGCCGCAGTCTCCTCTCCCTGTCCCCTTCTCCTCTGGTGTGGGTCTTACCTGGCTCTTCCTGGACCTCTCTCTACGTCTCCCCTTCCGTTGCGCTCTGACCCCGTCTCTTGTCCCCTTCCCCTGCCTCTCCCTCTCTCTGAGGGTCACCCCTCTTGCCCCCCGCCCCCAGCCAGCCTCAGACCTTCAGGTCTGGTGAAAGGAGAGGAGAAAGGCTGTCTCATGAGGGGTCAGAAGGCATGAGACCTGAGCCCGCTCTGATGTTCCCGTGACTATCTCAGGGCAGCTCCCAAGTCGGCTCAGAGCCACGTTCTCTGAGTCCTTCCTGGATGCTTCCCTCTCCAGGCCTGGCCTTTCCCTCTCCTCTCTCTTCCATCATACCTGCTGTTTCTCCATGTCGTACTCTCCCTGCTCAACCTCCAGCCTCATCGCTTTCTCACTCTGTCTTGGGGCATAAACTGGGCAGGACCTGCCCCAGGGGACCAGGGAGCGGGGATGGGGCTGGAGAGATTGAAATCTGCCCGGACTCAGTTATTTGCTCTTGGGGGTGACTTGTTTCTGTCTGGCCTCTCTGCCAGGTTTTGTGCTAGAAGAGCAGAGCCTCAGTCCTGTGACAGGTTGCGGCTCACACCTTCCCTGCCAGAGGGTCTTGTTGGGAGGCCTAGACAAGTAGAGACAGGCCTCAGTTTCTACATCTGTATAAAGGGAATCATAATCTCCACCTCATGAGATCACTGCTGGGTTCCATTGAGATGATATTTGCAAAGGGCAAAGCATAACCTGGTGCAAGATGGTTTCATTCAGCCATTCAGCATGTTCTTCCCCAGGGCTTCCCCTGTGCCCGAGCTGGGCTCCGTGCTGAGACCGTGGTGGGGCACAGGATCAAAGAAACCACCCTCGGAGGTCTCAGCCTGAGGGCGCAGACAGACACCAACGCCACACAACCGCAGTACGGTGCGACTGAGACTGAGAGGCACAAGGGGCAGTCGGGGTCATATGGGGAGGCAGGGTGGGCACTCCCTGGAGGCAGTGGTGCTCAGCGAATGCCTGAATGCTGCATGGAGAGAGGGGAATAAAGTTTTAAGTTAGGGGAGCACAGTGAAATCAGATGGAGGGAGACATGGGGTCGGGGGAGCTGGTGAGAAGTGGGGCAGGAGGGAACACGGGGGCCAGACCATGCAGGGTCCCCAGAGCTGGTGTGAGAAGCTCAGACTTCCACCCAGGCCTTGGAGGATGTTAGACAGGTTGCTGGTGTGGTTGGATTGGCGTGAATGTTTGGGTGTGAGGAGTGGTGCTAGTGGTAAAGAACCTGTCTGCCAATGCAGGAGACACAGGTTCGACCCCTGGGTTGGGAAGATTCCCTAGAGGAGGGCACGGCAACCCACTCTAGTATTCTTGCCTGGAGAATCCCATGGACAGAGGAGTCTCGTGGGCTACAGTCCGTGGGCTCGCAAAGCAACTTAGCACAAGGACTGAGTCGAAGGAGATGGGATGGGGGCGCCGTGCAGAGAGCTGCAGGGAGAGCACCGGCTGGATGTGGGGGGCTGGGAGCCCCCATGGTCTGGCTTAGGGGCAGCGTTGGGGCTGGTAGCGACCCATTTGGTGCCTGGGAGCCATGGAGAGTAGTAGGGCTTTGGGGCTCCAGTTCTCAACCCTGGGAAGCTAGAGGGCCTCAAGGAACCCCACATCCCCTCACCTGTGTCCCCTTGTCTGAGCCTCAGGGGAGGAACTGTTGCCTTTTGTATCGTCCAGGTGGAAGGTGAGGGAGTCCTAAGCTCCACCAGCCACCTGCGGGTGGAGGCCCACACTTAGGCCTGGGACACATTGCTCTGTCCCCACCCCTGGCCCCAGGACCCTCTCCATCAAATGGGGAGAACGAACCTCCCTCCAACCCGCGCCATGGAACTGCTGGGAGGGTCAAGCACGCTGACCCTGCTTGGTGAGGGCCCAGGGCTTTGTAGTCCTCAAGTGTGTGGGGAGGAGCCGGCTGTGACTCAGCCTTCACACACAGCAGGAGGCAAGTCCTGGCCACATCCGACTTCCCAGATGAAGAAACAGAGGCTCAGAGAGGCATTCAGCTAGAGGAAAGCTGAGCGCCGAAGAACTGATGCTTTTAAACTGTGGTGTTGGAGAAGACTCTTGAGAGTCCCTTGGACTGCAAGGAGATCCAACCAGTCCATCCTAGAGGAGATCAGTCCTGGGTGTTCATTGGAAGGACTGATGTTGAAGCTGAAACTCCAGTACTTTGGCCACCTGATGAGAAGAGCTGACTCATTTGAAAAGACACTGATGCTGGGAGGGATTGGGGGCAGGAGGAGAAGGGGATGACAGAGGATGAGATGGCTAGATGGCATCACCAACTCGATGGACATGAGTTCGAGTGAACTCCAGGAGTTGGTGATGGACAGGGAGGCCTGGCGTGCTGCAGTCCATGGGGTCGCAAAGAGTCGGACACGACTGAGCTGAACTCAACAGTCAGAATGCAGTGGGGTCCCTGTCCCGGTCTGCTGTCCTGGACCTCACTTAGCCTTGGAGCTTCAGGCGGTGGTGAGGCCGTGAGGCAGGGCAGGTCAGGGTGGGGCGTGGAGGGATAGAGGGCAGAGAGGCTGCCTGGTGACCCGAGTCTGAAGGCTTGGGATCCGGCAGGGCCGGGCCCTCCTGGTTCTCTCTGCTGTGGAATGCCACAACTGCCCGCTCGCCATCGCAGGGTGGCGGACAGGGCAGGCTGTGTTCACCGGCCAGTGTCTCTAAATGTCTCTGGGGCTGCCTGTGCTGTGGTGCCAGGCCAGGCAGTGGGAGATGGGGGCCTCCCAGGCGGTCACCCACCCTCACCCTGGGTCTGTCCCCAGGGCCCGTACATCTTCCTGGTCTATGCCGCCTACAATGGAGAGGTGAGTCCGAGGACCCTGGCTGCTGCTGGGGTGGGATTTGGATGGGGGTGGGTAGGGCTTACTTGTAGGGGGCTCTGCACCCAGCCCGTGGGGGTTGGGGAAGGGTCCCAGCCCTGCCCCTGCCCCATCCTCCAGGTCCGGAGCGCCCTGCAGAGGATGACTGAGAAGAAGGCAGCAGAGGCATTCACGGTGGGCAGGCCTGGGGACCAAGGGGCGGGAGGTCCCACCACTGGCAGGGATCCCAGCACTGATGCCCCTTCCTTTCAGGCTCGCTCCAGTCCCACGGGCCCGGGGTTCCACTCTAGACCCTCATGTCCCTGGGAAGTGGCCAGGGACGACCCCAGAGTCTTGGCTCCACCCCAGAGACACGTGGCTCTTAGAGGTAAGACCACAGCACCCTCCAGTCACTAGGTGCTAGTCACTCCCCAGTGCTCAGGCCTAGCATCTGAAAGACAAGGAGACGGGCCTGGGGAATTCTGTGACTGCAGGGCCTGGGGGGCGGCTTATAACAGGCTCCTTTCCTCCTGCCACTCCACCACCAGGCAACAGGGGTCCCTGGTGCCCAGCCCAGAGGCAGAGCTTGCCAGAGTCACCCTCCCTGGGTCTCCATGCAGAAGAGGTGTAGGGGGTTCCTGAAGGCAGGTAGATGGATGGGGTTCGGCGCCCTGAGACGGGGCATGGGTTGAATGACTTCAGACAGGGCGTCAGGCCAGGAATTGGTGTCCCAGCTCCTACTTCCCCTGCTGTGCACCTTTGGGCAAGTTACTTTCCCTCTCTGGGTCCTGGTTTCTTCAGCACTAATCTACAAGGTGAATTTTTGAGTGGATTCTTAATAAATGAGGTCCCAGGGTAGGGGAGCAGAGAGAGACAGCTTCCTGCCTCAGTCTCCTACAGGTTCACCTGCTCAAGTGTCTTCCCCGTTCTAGGAACCCACGGCCCCAGGATCCCCACAACCTTCTCCTCCATTGCAGAACCCGAGAAACCGGTGAGGCTGGGTCAAGGGTGGCAGGGCTCAACCAAGGGGCGGGCAGCTGTGACCGGAAGGGTTAGGGAAACCACAGGGACCAGCATAGGGCTGGGGTGGGGGATTCTCCTGGGGACCCAGGGGCCCTCCTCCGTCAACTACTGGACTGAAGGGTGCTGGGAGCAGCCGGCAGAACCTGAATGCCAAGGCCCCAGGGGTGGAGGAGTCATCTCCAAGGTAGCCAAGGGCCCCCAGAGCCAGAGGAGCGGAAGGAGAGGGGGACTACCCCCTGACGGACCTCCTCTGTCCTCAGGCCGTGGAGCTGACAGCATTCAAGGCTTCAGGTACGGCTCCCACACCCCAGGTGGGGTGGCCCCCTTGTTCCCTTGGTGCCCCGACAGTCGCTCAGCTCCACTGTGCGGAAATGGAAGTGATTTGAGAAGCGACCCCACCTGGCCTCCCACAGTTTGAGAGGCTCTTCCTGTCTCATTCTGCTCCTTGTTGGCGCCTAAAATTCCCCCACTGGCGCCCGGTGGGCTCGGTCAGTGCTCTGGGGAGAGGCTTTCCTCGGGAGTAAGGTTGGGACCCCTTCCCAGGCCAGTGCTGCCGGGATGGCAGGGAGCCGCGGGCCTGCCTTCCTCTGTGCGCCCCACGCCCGCCGCCCCACCTCACCCACTCTCAGCGCTCTGGCCAGATGCCTGGTGGTCTGAGAGTTCTTGCAAGCCCAATGAGGAGCAAGTGCTTTCCCCAAGGCCTCAGTTTCCCCACTGGACAGCTGATGGGGATGTGATGGGGTGAGGGGTGGAGGCCTGTGGGTAGCAGGGCAGGGCCGGGGCCACCTGCTCAAGGAGCACTCATCCTGGCCCGAGAGAAGACCTGGGGACCGCGGTCCCTGGCAGCCTCTCTAAGCCCCAGTTCCCACAGTCTTGAACCGGAGACAAGCCTCTGAGGGGCCGACTCAGCACTGCCCGGCCTCCGAAAGCTCGGGGTTCTTTCCAGCCAGGGCCAGAGGCAGGTCTATGGAGCTCTCGGTGGGGCTGAGCTCTGTGCTAAACCTAGGAGCTCTGGTGGCTCCTTTCATGAGGTGACTGCGGAAAACAGGGGTGTGGTCACCCTCCCTCTGTGCTGCTCAGAACGCTGAGGCACAGAGAGGAGCCCTTGACGAGCCAGGGGAGGACACTGAGGCAGCAGGAGTCACGTGGGGGTAAGCCTAGGCCATCTGAGCCTGGGTCTATATGACCCCAAACTCCTAGCCGACCTGCGTCCAGGCGGATGTCCCAGTCCTTCCGTGTCTCAGCTTCCCCTTCTGCAATATGGGCTGGAGGCGCCCCCTGCAGGCCTGCCGGGAGGGCGCAGGCGTCCTGCAGATGGGGGGCGTGCCGAGCAGGCAGAAAGGCACCCCCCACTCTACCCTCCCCACCCATCACCCCGCTACACACCTCGGCTCCCAGCCCCCCAGCACCCGCCCCCGCAGGCGCAGCGTCTGTGGGAACAAGAGAGCGGCAGAGGCGCCTCTGCGCTCAAGTGACAGCGCCTTTGTCTCCGCTGAATGGGTGCGTTGCTAAGGCCCCTCGTAGCAACGGAGCCACTTCCACCTCGGCCCCGGAGGGACCCCCATCCCGCTCCGCCCTCCAGATGCCCTAGGGCCCCCCACCCCACCACACGACCCACTCAGGTGGCCCGAGCAAGAGGTGCAGGGAAGTGAAGGCTGCCTGCTGGATGTCCCTCCCAGGCCTGCCCCCGCCCCTCCCGAAAGCACCTGCCGCCCCACCCCTCCACCACCCCCCACCCCCCACCACACACACACCCCGCACCCCGGCATTGCAGGTGTTCTCCGGAGGGAGAAACTGAGGCTTGGAGAGAGGCTGAGGGAGACTGCCAGGGTCACCCAGGCCAGAATCCCACCCAAAGTCTCCCCCCAGCCTCAGTTCCCAGCCCTCTCCCCATCTTGGAAGGGTGGGTCCCCATCTTGGTTCTCTGCCAGCCCAACCCACAGGGTACACTTGCCTCCTAGATTTCTAGAGACAGCGCATGGGGACCTTCCTGCAAGCTCCTCCTGGGGACCTCTGAAAGCCCACTGGGGGCTCCTGCCCACCTGCGTGTGGACCACCACCCTCTCCCACGGCCTCAGCCTCTCCCCTCTGCCAGGGGAACCCCTGGCCCCGGAGCTCCCACTTACCCCGCCAGGTCCCACAGCTCTGTCCCCAGCTTTCTGTCCATGACCGCCCCTCCCCTCTACCCCGCCCCTCCTGCCCCGAAGTTCTGACAGCCCCGTGGTGTCTCTGCTAATAAACGGTACTGTAGTGACCTCTCCTTCTCTGGGGTCACCCTGGCCTGGGGAGGCAGACAGGACGCCAGGCTCCCTGGGAGGAGGGAGAAACAGGCTACTGCTTTGATTTTGCGACTCAAGATGGACCCAATTTCACCATCAGGGTAGGTGTGGCCAACACTAATTAGCACCTACTGTGTACCTGGCTGGTGCTGAGCCTCAAACCACTTCAGAGTTACAGGTCCTTACTTCAGCCCTGAGACCACCGTCACCCCTATTGTACAGAGAAGAACTCTGACGCTCAGGGAAGATCTCCATGACTCATACCTGGGTCTCCTAGGCTGGGTGACATACAGGTGAGGGGTGGCAGTCGCTGTGAGTGGGAGCCATCCAGGCAGCCTGCTCAGAGGAGGCACCAGGGCAGGTGGGGTGGCTTCAGGTCAGATGTGTCAGGGCTGTGAGAGGACCCCCAACTCGGAATCGGGCTATGGGACTAGTCTTGGCATCACTGATTCTGTGGCCTCGGGCAAGATTCTCTTCTGAGGCCCAGTCTCCTCTTGGGCGGAGCCAGTTTCAGAGTGAAGGTGAGCCGGAATGGTGAGGGCTTGGCACCTGGGTGGGCCCCAAGGTAGGGGCCAGGTGAAGGAGAGGCCCAGGGTCTGGTCTTGGGGTGCAAGGCTGTTAACAGCATCCTGCTGACCTCAGCTTGACTCCAGCACTTCTTGGGCCAGAGGCCATGGCACAGTTGAGGGGCATCAGAGCATCCGCTGGTTGGAAGTGGGGAGGCAGCCACTCCCGATGCAGGTGAGTGGAGGTGGGGCAGGGCTGCATGAGAAGAAGGCCGAGACCCAGCAAGGTACAAGCTGCACCCACTTCCCTCTGTGACCTCAGGGTCACTTTCATCCTGGGCCCTGCCTACATCAAGTCTGAGATAAAAATCTATTCAGGGTGTAGTTAACCCACCACATGACACAGGGGTCTGGGTATTTCATTCTGGGGCTGGGGGGTGAACTCCTGGAAGTCTAGTCCATCATCTGCAGAATGGGGGGCATCAGACCACTCCGCAGGGACATGGAGCCATCCTGTGTGTTAGCCCCAGTGCCCGGCATGGAAGGCACTCAGGAATAGTTGGCCGTTGCCAAAGAAGGATGTGACGGAGAGCATGGGCACACAGACCCTGTAGCCCAGGGGCGGCGATGTCTAAGGTCCCGAAGGTCCCAGGCAGAGAGAGAAGACAGCAGCCTCGGTGGGGAGGAGTGTAGTTCCTGCCTGCCCAGGGAGGATCCAGCAGGACCCCAGGAGGAGTGGCAGGCCGGGCATCACTGCTGAGGTTCACCACCAGGGCACTCAGCCCTGGCCTGTTAGGCAGAGCCTGCTGCCCACTACTGTGAGAAAGGAGTGAAGGGGCCGGACCCTGGAGGGGCAGCGAGAGGGTGGCACTGAACTGGACGGGGCATCTGGTAGCCCCTACTGCCTGTATTTGCAGTATCTTGACTCTTCACTCACCTCCAGAGGGCCTCTGCCTCCCCACAAACTAATTGAATGGGTTGGGGTGGGAGGGGGGGCGGTCATGGCTGGGGACCAAGGAGTCCTTTCCAGTCTCCCCACCCCCTGCTCCACTTCCTCCCCCCAACACATTGTCTTCGCTCTTTAGCCAAAATAACCTCTTAGCTCTTCAAGGGCTTCCCTCATAGATCAGTTGGTAAGGAATCTGCCTGTGATGCAGGAGACCCTGGTTCGATTCCTGGGTTGGGAAGATCTGCTGGAGAAGGGATAGGCTACCCACTCCAGTATTCTTGGGCTTCTCTTATGGCCCAGCTGTTTAAGAATCTGCCTGCAGTGCGGGCAGGTAACCTTTGCAGGGTGGAACTGGGTTCGATCCCTGGGTTGGGAAGATCCCCTGGAGAAGAGAAAGGCTATCTACTTCACTTAGGTCCCCAGACACTGCTGGTTGACACCCCTCCATCCTTATGCTCACACTGTTCCTTCTGCCTGGACTGCCCCCAACTCCTGTCGAGCTGGCAAACCCCTGGACATCCTTCAAAACCCAGTTTGGAGGACACCTCTGCTGTGAAGACTTCCTGTCCCCCCAGGAGCAGAATCAACCATTTTATCTTGTGCAGTTACACGATGTATCACATCGGATTATCTGATTAAGACAATCTCCCCTACAAGACTAAACATTCCCCAGGGGCAGGAACCAGGGTATCTACTTCAGGGTATCTGAAGGTGCTACTGCCAAGGGGTCTGCCTCAGGCTGGCTCGCCCTAAAAGAAGTGCTTTTTCCTAATCTGTCCAGAGGCATGGGTGGAGCAGGAGTGACTAGGAGTAAATTAGGATGGAAGCTTGCATCTGTGGTTGGCCTTTCTCAGTGTATGACCTTGGAGAGGACAACTCATCTTAGTTTCCTCGTCTGTAATCTGGGGCTGCCACCTACCAAAGTGACTGCGAAGAGTGGATGGGACTGGACAAATGGACAAGGCAGATGAAGTCCTGGAAGGGCGCTCGGAGCAGACCGGAGGAAGCAGTCCTCAGAGGGGGGCCTTGCTCACTTTGCCACCAGGTGGCTTGGGTTGGGGGGAGTCGGGGAATCAGTGAGAGGGGCCA